>NC_139605.1:105694138-105998230 GCF_964270895.1 Podarcis filfolensis | reverse complement strand
AGGACTGGGACATTCGCAGGGAAACCAAAATGCTTGTTTACAAAGCTATTGTACTACCAACCTTACTGAATGCTTGTGAAACTTGGACCCCTTATAAACGCCATCTCCAACTCCTCAAATGATTCCATCAACGGTGTCTCCGAAAGATTTTACACATCACCTGGGAAGACAGGCAAACTAATGCCAGTGTACTGGAAGAAGCAAAGATCACCAGTGTTGAAGCAATGATTCTTCAACATCAGCTTCGTTGGACTGGTCATGTTGTGTGGATACCTGATTATCGTCTTCCAAAGCAACTACTCTATTCCGAACTTAAAAATGGAAAGCGTAATGCTGGTGGTCAACAAAAGAGGTTCAAAGACTCTCTCAAGGCAAATCTTTAAAAATGTAGTATAAACACTGACAACTGGGAAACACTGGCCTGCGAACATTCCAGTTGGAGAACAGCCTTTACCAAAGGTGTCATGGGCTTTGAAGACACTCGAACTCAGGACGAAAGGGAGACACGTGCTAAGAGGAAGGCACACTTGGCAAACCCTTGCCGTGATCAACTCCCACCTGGAAACCTATGTTCCCACTGTGGAAGGACGTGTGGATCCAGAATTGGCCTCCACAATCACTTACGGACTCACTGTTACAACTGTTTTTATGGAAGATGATCTTACTCAGCTTTGAGTGATCGCCATAGAAGAAGAAGCTGCTCTGGCTGCTGCCATTATGTGCCCATGGGCCCTGGCATTTGCCCCACCATGCTGGGTGCTGATGCCCAGCCTGCAAATAACAGAATTGGGGTGGTTTGCATAGAATCGTTTCCTTGTCTCTGCCAGAGGTCATCAGGGGGCTCTGAAGCCGGTGTAAGTATAAGCTTCTTTGCAGTGCAAGGGCAGGGTCAGAGGAACTTAGTGAAATTGAGCATTAGGCGTAGGTTGTTTCAGGACGGAAAACGAAATGTTTGAGCATCAAGCAATGCATCTCACAGTGAAAGGTGCTCCATTTGCCTCCAGAGGGACCTGCTTCCACAAAGGCTTATTTGTGGGCTGTCTCATTAGTTTGGTGCTGAATACAATTTAATTTGGAAATCACGAATCTTCTAATCAGAGCCTCTCAGAGACCAGACAAAGGAATGAGGAGAAACAGGAGAATCTGACAAGTTTGGATTCTCTCAGCTTTTCAGTTTTCCAACCTTTAGTGCAGTTCCCCCACATTTTCATGTAAGTTCCTTTTTTTTAAAAAAAAGTCCTCATGAAAACTCACCAATTTGTTCCAATATACAGGTGTTCGTATTCATTTTCCCCCCTAATATACACATTTAGGCTATTTCCCCTAATATAGTGCTTTCTGTATGCTATTTTCACCAACACATGCCTTTTTATGCACCCTTTACCCTAGTGCAGCCATAGGCAAACTCGGCCCTCCAGATGTTTTGGGACTACAACTCCCCTCATCCCTGACCACTGGTCCTGTTAGCTCGGGGTGATGGGAGTTGTAGTCCCAAAACATATGGAGAGCCGAGTTTGCCTATGCCTGCCCTAGTGCAATCACATTTGTATTTGTTATGTGGCTGGAGAGCAGAATTGCAAAATTCAGAAAAGTACGAATTTTAAAGGTTGGCTTTGCTGTGGTTCAAATATTGTTTCAGAAAGTTGGTAGGCTTGTGTTGAAACATGAACCAAATTTCTCCCCCATCTCTAGGAATGAAATGCATATTGGAATCATTGGCTTCTAGCTAGAAATACATGCAGAATTATTATTATCGATGCGTTGAATTTTTAATCCAAAGAAGCTATCATGAAACGAAAGCAACGCCATTTAGCAATGCTGACTAAAAAGTCCCAATTAAATCCATATCAAACAACAACACGCATCAGGCTTCATCCACACTTCTGGGATGCATTGGTACCCATGCATTGGTATAAGAGGTTTCCCTCCACTTTCCCTGACGAAACCTGCTCTTTGCTGCTGAATCAGAGCAAACAACAATCCATAGAAAACCTGATTGACATTTACTTGGATTTGGTGATTAAAAAAGCAGGGGGGCAGTGGCTAGACGAGTAGAAGTGTAGACGAGCCCTTTGAAGAACCCCATTCTCTTGTGTGGCTATAAAATCTCACATAAAGGGAGAATGTCAAACCAGTTCTAGAGCACTCATTCATTGATAAGCTAGCCATGTTCTCTTCTGAGTTTCTTTGGAACAGTAGTCTTCAAACTTTTTGCACATAGGACCACACTGAGGGGGTCCGTTTTTTCATTATTACATCTCCCCATATACTTGTACAGTGGTGGCACTGCTGTTTGCAGTCCTCCTTAAGTCAAGCTGATCCCCGGGTGTGGTTTAAAACCTAATTTTCCTCCTGAAAACGAATGCTATATATGCCATTTCAAAACCATTCGCTTTACTTAGGGATGTGCACTTCAGGTAATGAGTGTTTTATTTGTAGGCCATCTGGTGGTCATAACTGGAAGTGAAGTCTTTTGTGAGAAATAACTACTCTTGATGCACACAGCCTCGTATTCAGAGATAACACAACTTTGGA
Organism: Podarcis filfolensis; assembly: GCF_964270895.1. Taxonomy (NCBI): domain Eukaryota; kingdom Metazoa; phylum Chordata; class Lepidosauria; order Squamata; family Lacertidae; genus Podarcis; species Podarcis filfolensis. The sequence goes on along the minus strand of NC_139605.1, from coordinate 105,995,695 downwards.
TTTATTTACTGGTTCAAATGGATGATTCAGGCCTGTCCAAGGTGTGTGTAGTACTATAAACAAACAAGCGGCCTTAAACAAGCCATACCTTTTTGTGGTCCACAGCAGCCATTTTGCCAGAAACCATGGAGGGAGGGAGTGGGGAGGAAGGAGGAGAGATTGGACAAACAAGAGAGTATCTCATCTTCATTGTTTGCCTTTTACAAAGTTTCAGAGGGTTTTCCTGTTTTGTCTTTGCTTTTTGTTATTTTGAGGTCAATATTCCACAGTCGGGAACAGATTTTAAATTTCCCTATAGAAATCAATGGAAATCATTGACTCGTTATGTGAACACTCACCTAAGGAATGATTTCCTGGGAATGCATTGTGCTCAGAAAGCGGGACCTGTGTGTGTTTGCTAAACCTGATCTTGTTGGTTTCATATCTGTGCAGGGATCTGGCCCAACCTTTCAAGGAAGCAAAACAACTCCCTAAAAACAACTTCTCAAAACTCTTGCACTGGGCTGTTAAGAATTCCAGCTGATCACACCAACCGACTTTGTTGACTGGAGTGGTGGTGGTTAGTCATCATCATTAACAAGACAGGTTGATTGGTTTAGCTGCTTTTGCCAGCAGATCGCAGTGGGGCTGCTAAGAATAGCTGGAGGATATAGAGAAAGAAATCCACCAAAGCTTAGTGGGAAGAGGAAGGGAAGGAGAGAAGCAAAGACGTCAGCAGTCTGGGTGTGCCATATGCAGGACAATAGCTCAGCAAGACAGGTAAAGGATAGGATAGGATGGGATTAGCTGCCAGACAGTCTCCTGTTGTCTGTTATCAGCGCTGTAAGAACATTGGTGCTTAAGACTACTGATTTTAAAAGGGACGCATTATAGAGGGGGTTAGATGTATTAGTCTGGCGCAGTCAAAAAAAGAAGCAAAGGATTGTGTGGCATAGAGAGACAAACAGATTTATTGTGGCATAACTGTACTTGGACTACAGCCCGCTCCATTAAATGCACGGCATGTTATCCTTAGCCAGAAGGTATTATATACAAAAAGATACCCACACAAATATGGGTATACAGGAAAAGGAAATGTGGACATCGTGGCCAAGGTGCCACAAAATGCAGCCTGTGAAAATTCTGCGCAGTGTTCCACTATATACAAGTTAGGTGCAGTTACCATTTATAGTCTCAGCTAGGAGGACCAAAGTGTTGTACGTTTTCAAGCACAATTCAAAGTGTTGGTGTTGGTGTCAGTGTCAGGCTTCAGGAAATTGGTTTCCTTCCCCAGTGGCAGTAGATAAGCAGAACAAAGGGAAGGGAGTCTTCTTATCAGTTAGGAACTTTAATAATCACAGTGAGAGAACAAAGAACCCATCTCCTAGAAATGGTGGTGGTCCCAATTAAGAATCCCATCCCCTTACATCCTTATTAATCCACATCCCTTCTATTTCTTGTAATCTGAGCCTGTCCCCTCTGTGCTTTGTGTGCTTTCTGTTCTGTCATTTTCTCAGCTCTTTTTGACCTTGGGGAGAGTGGATGAATGCTGTCCAGAGACAGTGAATCTGTTAACCCTCTCTCCCCCAGTGTTTCTTCTCCTAGCTGTTCCCCATCCAGTATTTCCTAGCTTCTGCCTTCTGAACTATGCCCCTCTGCAAACCACTATTCCAAATCTATACTGTCCTCCTGCTCCTGGGAAGATTCAGGATCCAGATTAGGAGCAGGGGGAGGGGGAGACTCCCACTATTCCTCCTCAGTGCAGCCCTCCCCAGCACAGTCCCTGGCACCTGACCTTTAAAGCCCTAAATGGCCTTGGCCCAGTATACCTGAAGGAGCGTCTCCACCCCCATCGTTCTGCCTGGACACTGAGGTCCAGCTCAGAGGGCCTTCTGCGAGAAGTGAGGTTACAGGGAACCCGGCAGAGTGCCTTCTCGGTAGTGGCACCCGCTCTGTGGAATGCCCTCCCATCAGATGCCAAGGAAATAAACAACTACCTGACTTTTGGAAGACACCTGAAGGCAGCCCTGTTTAGGGAAGTTTTTATGATTGATGCTGTTTTGTGTTTTCAATATTTTGTTGAGAGCCACCCAGACTGGCTGAGGGAAACCCAGTCAGATGGGTAGCATATCATCATCATCATCATCATCTACAATTCCCACCATCCCAGATTATTGGCTATATTGCTTGGGAATATCCTACAATATGTCTCACTGGGCTCTGCTTGAGACTCGGCATGATAGCTTGCTGACTCTCTGATTCTTTTGGTCACAGATCTGGCACTGTGGGAACTGTGATACTAAAGCCACACTCATGCCAATCGCAGGAACTCTACTGAGAATCAAGAGTTCATTCCTGCAGCAGCAGCAGCAGCAGCAGCCATAAGCATTATTGCAACAGGCTCCTGCTTCATATAAGCAAAGCTTCAGCAGCTTACAGTGAAAGGATTAAGCAGGTTCAGGGAAATATCATAGATGCATTTTAAGGAAATGAGAGGGCTTATATACTAGAATAGAATGGGGCTTCTGGCAAACCTGTCCTGTTTCCGCCACAAGCTTTTCTCTATGACCTTGGGGAAGTCATTCAATCTCTATTTGTCCCACAGGGCAACATACAGGTAGGCTGGGCATCTTGTTCAGTCTTCAGGGACTGCAGGAGAACTCAGCATCCACATTCTCCCATTCCTTCTGCAACTGGGGGAAGGAAAGTTGTCAGGTGATTACGGTAGTCTTTTTTTTATTATGCTTTCTGATAAGGAATGTCATTCAGTTGACCCCTTTTCTACGCAACCTTGAGTTCCTATTCCGAAAATCTGGAGAAGCATAAGGTGGCTGATGGATCCATACTGTCAACATTTCAGGAGGGCAAATCAGGACCCCACTACCACAATCCTGCTGCCCCCCCATCTGCTGGCTTGCTGACACCACCTGTCCACTCACCTGCTAACTGCTGCTGTCTGGCTGCCACAAGTACACCACTGCAGCCCTCCTTGTGCGGGTGTGGCAATGGGCAACAGAAGACTGACCGGCAGGTTCTGGGCAGCTAGAGAAGGTGCAGAACCAAAAAAGTGCAGAAGCAAGAGATGCATGTCTTTTGGTCCCCGTTAACTGAAATCCCAGGATGGGATCAGGAGCCAGGGTGGTTCCTGTAATTCTGGGACGTCCCAGTTAAAACAGGACAGTTGTGCAGTATGTAAATCATGAAGGGAATTCATTGGACATAATACATTGGGAATGTTTCCTGTACATATTTCTCATTGGAGAAGAAGATGATAAATAGCAGACTTTTAATAATAATAGAAAATTTACATGTTTAGTATCCTTTGTGACTTGTCCTCCACCTTTCCTTCGTTATTAAGCCTGTGCCCTCTCTATTGTTCACATTTATGAAGTCAGAATCCTGTTTCTCAACAATGATTATTACGATTATTCTTCTATTCTTTTACTTCAAGCTCATTTTTTTTTATAAAAAAAGCCCTGGGAACTGTAGACTTAGATCTGTCTGCGGATAGTGTTTTGTACTTTGACTAGCACACTGTTATTCTGAACGATCCGTTGTCCTGTTCAGTGTTTGCTCGAGTATGCAGGTACTTTCCAGCCATAAAAGTAGCACATTGCTCACACTTAACTGGGAATTAATTTGAACCCGAGTCATCTTGGTGCCAGACCAGTGTTTTCATTTGCTTGCTTACAAATATGGTATCTGCAGTTGTTAAGCTGCTGAATGAGCATCATCCAGCCATGGGCGGCTGATATACTATGATGTCACAATGAGCCTTGGCAGACAGAGATGTCACAGAGGTGCTGAGTAGTCTAGCTGAGTAGTCTATGATTAGAGAGGAGGGGCTGTGTAGCTCAATGGAAGAGCATATTTGTTGCATGGAGAAGATCCCAGATTCATTTTCTGTCATCTTCAGGGAAAGCTGTGAAAGACCTCTACGTAACATTTATCTGATGAAAATAGGGATGTCCTAGTCCATACCCTCCAATATTTCTCTGATGAAAATAGAGATATCCCCTCCAACAGTTCTCTGATGAAAATAGGGACGTCCTATTTCAAAGAGAGAAAATTTGTTGCCATATTTCAAAAAGTGAAAAATCCAGACACAAAAGTTGTGCTTTTTTTTCAAAAACTTCAAAAACACAAACAAACATGAAGTTTTGGGTTTTTCTTAAGGAAAATCTAGACTTCCCAGACATTTCTGCCTGGACACTGTTTCCAACTGCCATATGTCCAGGAAATTCAGGACATATGACAGCCCTACCATACCCGCCAACCAAAGGGCAAAGGGCAAAGGGCAAAGGGCAAAAGGCAAAAGGCAAAGGGCAAAAGGCAAAAGCCCAGGCACAGGCACAGGCAAAAGGCAAAGGGCAAAAGGCAAAAGGCAAAGGGCAAAGGGCAAAGGGCAAAAGGCAAAAGCCCAGGCACAGGCACAGGCAAAAGGCAAAAGGCAAAAGGCAAAAAGGGCAAAGGGCAAAAGGGCAAAAGGCAAAGGGCAAAGGGCAAAAGGCAAAAGGCAAAGGGAAAAAGGCAAAGGGCAAAGGGCAAAGGGCAAAGGGCAAAAGCACAGGCAGAGGCAAAAGGCAAAAGGCAAAAGGCAAAAGGCAAAAGGCAAAAGCACAGGCACAGGCACAGGCTCTGAGCCCGGCCTTGGCTGGGGAGGGCGGGGTATAAATAAAAAATTATTATTATTATTATTATTATTATTATTATTATTATTATTATTATTATAAAGGGCAAAAGGCAAAAGGCAAAAGGCAAAGGGCAAAAGGCAAAAGCCCAGGCACAGGCAAAGGGCAAAGGGCAAAGGGCAAAGGGCAAAGGGCAAAAGGCAAAGGGCAAAAGGCAAAGGGCAAAAGGCAAAAGGCAAAAGGCAAAAGGCAAAAGCACAGGCACAGGCACAGGCAAAGACAAAATCTCAGGCCATTGTGAAGGCAAAAGGCAAAAGGCACAGACACAGACACAGGCAAAAGGCAAAAGGCAAAGGGCAAAAGGCAAAAGGCAAAAGGCAAAAGGCAAAAGGCAAAAGGCAAAAGGCAAAAGGCAAAAGGCAAAGGGCAAAGGGCAAAGGGCAAAGGGCAAAGGGCAAAAGGCAAAGTGGTGTGTCCACTCTTAAAGAAAACTTCATCAGATCCCTTAGACCTATCCAATTACCGCCCAGTTTCAAATCTTCTATACCTGGGTAAGGTAATTGAGAGAGCGGTTGCTGAATAGCTTGGTAGGTTTCTGGAGGAAACATCGGCATTAGATCCATTTCAGTCCGGTTTCCGTCCTGGTTTTGGGACGGAGATGGCTCTGGTTGCCCTAACAGATGATCTCCGTAGACAACTGGATCGAGGCGGGTCAGGACTGCTGATCCTTTTAGATTTGTCAGCAGCCTTTGACATGGTCGATCATGATCTTCTGGACCACCGCCTCGCAGATGTGGGGATACAGGGCATAGCCGTAACTGGTTGTGCTCTTTTATCTCTGGTCAGGGACAGAGGGTGGCACTAGGGAGGGAAATGTCGTCGCGCCACTCCTTGGTGTGTGGAGTGCCACAGGGCGCAATTCTCTCCCCGATGCTTTTTAACATCTTTATGTGCCCCCTTGCCCAGATTATCCGGAGCTTTGGGCTGGGCTGTCACCAATATGCTGATGACACTCAGCTCTATCTGCTGATGGATGGCCACACCGACTCGGCCCCGAACACACTGACCAGATGCTTGGAAGCTGTGGCTGGATGGTTTCGTGGGAGCCGATTGAAACTAAATCCTTCAAAGACAGAAGTCCTATGGCTAGGTCGGGATGGCATGGGGATGAGGGACCAACTCCCTTCTCTTGCGGGGGCCCAATTAGTGCCATTGCCTTCCGTTAAGAGTTTGGGTGTAATCCTTGACGCCTCCCTTTCCATGGAGGCGCAAGTTACAGCAACAGCCAAGGCGACATTTTTCCACCTTCGCCGCATCAAGCAGTTGGTCCCTTACTTTTCCTGCCCCGACCTGGCGACAGTGATCCATGCAACGGTCATCTCCAGGCTTGACTACTGTAATTCGCTCTACGCGGGGCTGCCCTTGAAGCTCTCCCAGAAACTCCAGCGGGTACAGAATGCTGCAGCGAGGCTCCTCACGGGGTCTCTGCCATGGGAGCATATTCACCCAGTGCTTTTCAAGCTGCACTGGCTCCCGGTGGAATACAGGGTCAGATTTAAGGTGCTGCTTTTGACCTTTAAAGCCCTTCACGGCCTAGGACCCTCGTACCTACGGGACCGCCTCTCCTGGTATGCCCCACGGAGAGCCTCAAGGTCCATAAATAACAACACCCTTGTGGTCCCAGGCCCTAAGGAAGTTAGATTGGCTTCAACCAGAGCCAGGGCCTTTTCAACTCTGGCTGCGGCCTGGTGGAACGCTCTGCCTCACGAGACCAGGGCCCTGCAGGATCTGATTTCTTTCCGCAGGGCCTGTAAGACAGAGTTGTTCCGCCTGGCCTTTGGCTTGGAGCCAATTTGATTCCCTCCCTCTCTTTCTTTTTTCTTTTCCTTCTCCTCCTGCGATGAGGCTACATTTTAATATTTTAATGTTCCATTATTTTAATGTTGTTTTTTATTTTTGTTTTTAAGTTGTAATCATTCATCTTGTTTTTATTATTGCTTGTAAGCCGCTCTGAGCCCGGCCTTGGCTGGGGAGGGCGGGGTATAAATAAAAAATTATTATTATTATTATTATTATTATTATTATTATTATTATTATTATAAAGGGCAAAAGGCAAAAGGCAAAAGGCAAAGGGCAAAAGGCAAAAGCCCAGGCACAGGCAAAGGGCAAAGGGCAAAGGGCAAAGGGCAAAGGGCAAAAGGCAAAGGGCAAAAGGCAAAGGGCAAAAGGCAAAAGGCAAAAGGCAAAAGGCAAAAGGCACAGGCACAGGGCAAAGGGCAAAGGGCAAAGGGCAAAGGGCAAAAGGGCAAAAGGCAAAAGGCCCAAGCCCAGGCACAGGCACAGGCACAGGCAAAAGGCACAGGGCACAGGGCAAAGGGCAAAAGGCAAAAGGCAAAAGCCCAGGCACAGGCACAGGCAAAAGGCAAAAGGCAAAAGGCAAAAGGCAAAAGGCAAAAGGCAAAAGGCAAAAAAGGCAAAAAAGGCAAAAAAGGCAGAAGGCAAAAGGCAAAAGGCAAAAAAGGCAGAAGGCAAAAGGCAAAAAAGGCAAAAAAGGCAAAAAAGGCAGAAGGCAGAAGGCAAAAGGCAGAAGGCAAAAGGCAAAAGGCAAAAAAGGCAGAAGGCAAAAGGCAAAAGGCAAAAGGCAAAAAAGGCAGAAGGCAAAAGGCAAAAGGCAAAAGGCAAAAGGCAAAAAAGGCAGAAGGCAAAAGGCAAAAGGCAAAAGACAAAAGGCAAAAGGCAAAAGGGAAAAAAGGCAGAAGGCAAAAGGCAAAAGGCAAAAAAGGCAAAAAAGGCAGAAGGCAAAAGGCAAAAGGCAAAAAAGGCAGAAGGCAAAAGGCAAAAGGCAAAAGGCAAAAGGCAAAAGGCAAAAAAGGCAAAAAAGGCAGAAGGCAAAAGGCAAAAGGCAAAAGGCAAAAGGCAAAAAAGGCAAAAGGCAAAAGGCAAAAGGCAAAAGGCAAACGCGAAAAGGCAAAGGCCTGGGTCAGGGTGAAAGTGAAGGTGAAGGCCTGGGTCAGGGTGAAAGTGAAGGTGAAGGCCCGGGCCAGGGAGAAGGCAAAGGCAAAGGCAAAGGCCAGGGCCAAGGCCAAGTTATATACCCGGGTCAGGACAAAGACGAAAGCGAACACAAAGGCCCGGTCCAAGGCGAAGGCAAAGATGAAAGAACGGGCCTAGGTGATGGCGAACGCGAAAGCCCTGGCCCAGGCCAGGGTGAAGGTGAAGGTGAAGGCAAATAGTCTTATCAAGGCAGAAGATGGGAAGATTTGTGTCTTGTACAGTCTTCATCTGGTTTTGTTCTTCTGGTACAAAATCAAGTAAGGATCAGCTGTTGCAAATATAAGTCGAACAAATCAACTCTGTACAAGCTGCAAGGCATGTTTCAAACCAGCAGGTGGCAACAGAAGACCACACTCATTCAGAAGTGGTTTTTCAAGCCAAGTCCTTCACCATCAAAACGAGAGAAACATATGCACCCCCTGATAGGAAAGAAATCCATTATTTTAAACATGCTTTTGGTCAATGCTGTTATTCCCTCCTCAGTATTTGAAGAGAGAAACCATTTTCCTCTGTTATTGTTCATGGTTTATGCTACAGCTCTGTCCTCTCAGGAAATGTTTAAGTGCAGTGGATAAACCATTTCCTGCTTCAGAGGTGCATTCTTATCTATTTTATCTGCAGTATATACACAATTCATGAGAAAGTAGAGGCTATTCAAGTGATCACTTCCATAAAGATCCCATCTCAACCCGTCTTAAACTGCAAGAGGAGCCATCTCTCTGAGCCATGGAGGGCACACTTATCCTGAATTGTGTTTGAGCAGGAAGATTGCATTATTGTCTTTTCAATTCTTCCACACACACACTGCAATTCCGCGCTGTCCAAAATACTATTCACGAATATTCACAAAACAAAACTGAACAACGGCAAGATTATTCCGAAAGGTTGTTCATTTGCTTTTGAATTGCCAAGCTTTTTAATAAAACAACAATTCTGTAGACATTGTGCGCAAACAGATATCTTGCAATAAAGACTGAAAAAGAAGCCGAGGCTAAAAAAGAAAAGAAAAATGGACTATCTTGCTGCCTGGGAGAAGTCCCTTCCCAGAGAGACTACATATATATATATATATATATATATATATATATATATATATATATATTTCTGATATATCAAATCACTATGAGTTTATGCTACATTGCATTCATTGTTTGACGAATTTGTGGGGTTTCTTTTTTTGCTTTATTTACATGCTACTGCGGTTCTGATATTATGATCGCAATTGTGACTGTTAATTTTTAGCACTGTCGTTATCATGAGCCGCTTTGAGCTCAATGTTACTTAACAGAAAAGCAGAATACGAACATTAAATTGAAATCCATCTGCAATGCTTGTGATTTCTTTATTATTTAGTTCACCCCACCCGCTACTAATAACCTGCTCTTTCTTTAGAAAGATCGAAACACCTTAGCTGGGAGAAGGGACATAGTTCAGTGGCGGAGCATCATGCCTTTCATATAGGATGTCCCTGGTTCAACTTCCTTGCCTCTCCAGGTATGGATGGAACCATGGAGAGCTACCATAATACTGAGCTAGATGGACCAATGGCCTGGCTTGAGATAAGGCAGTTTCTTCCTATCAGGATGCTTTGCAGCAACTTCAGGTAGAGCTCTGAACATTCCCTATCTGAAACTCTGGAGAATCCCTGCCAATCATTGTAGACAATAATACTAAGCCAGGGACACCAAAGGTTCTTTCTTTCTTTCTTTCTTTCTTTCTTTCTTTCTTTCTTTCTTTCTTTCTTTCTTGTTGACTTTTCTTTTTCCCTTTCCTTTTTCCTTTTATTATTATTTTATTTTGACAAAGTAATAATCACAAATAAATAAGAATAAAACTGTGCACCCCGCCACCGAGACCATTCCATTGTAACTATCCAACCTCCCAAAATTTCAACACCTCTTGCGATGGTTTGACCCTTTTCCGTTTCAACAAATTCTACAAACACCTTCCGTATCTCCTCAAAATCATTTCTCCGGCATATTCCCCGTCTTACCTTAATGGCACGTGTTAATTTATCGTTAATAGCTATATCCCACACCGCTGTATACCATTCTTCCATTTTATATTCTGCTTGCCCCTTCCACTTCGTAGCTATCATAATTCATGCAGCTGTCAATAAATTTGTGAGCAGGTCCTTCATAGCCTGCAAACCTTCCACCCCGTCATAAATTGATAATAATGCTACCTCTGGACATTCGGTCAGTTTTAACCCACTGATTTCTGTTATCTCCTTAAACACCATCCCCCCTCCCTTAAAACATATTTACAATCTCATCACATGTGAACATAATTCCTGGTTTTCTGGCATCCCCTACATTACAACATAACACTGAATATTCCTTGTTTATTTGGTTTAATCTGATTGGTTTTAAAGACAGATTCTTATATTCCTGTATCCCACAGTGACATGGATCCGGTGAATGATGCTTTTGCAAGGGCAATGAAGAGGAGCGAGGGCTCATGGGATTGGCCATGAGTTTCCCACTGAGTCCTGTGCCTCAGCAGGTTCCTCACAATGATGCTGACCTCTGGCTCCATGACTGCTCCCCGTGATCCAGTTGGTTCAAATATTGTCAGATGTGGATAGCTACCCATAGAGGCCTATCCAGTGGTTCCAGTTTGCCCCCATGATTGCAGGGGCCCGGGGCCGCAAGACTTCAACACACTGTGTGTAAGCAATGTCACCATGCACCACAGCATACGTCCGCAGCCGCCGTCGCACTTCGGGGGAGCACGGCCCCTTCATTGAAAATGTTTGGGGGCCCTGGGCCCTGTCAGAAGCTCAAAACAAATACATGGGCAGATGGAAGTTGGAAACATAGCAAGACATGAGATAACACGAGGCGTGTATACTGCACAACCGTAGTCAATCTCAGCTTCTCCGCATATGTAGTTCTGCAAAAAATGACCATGTTCATTTCCTGAACATGAGAGAGTATATTTTCTGCTGTACCATATCCCATTCACGTCCTTGGGGGTCCCGCTGTCGTCGATTCTGACTGGGGTTTCAGCATTGGGTTGCTATTTTTCAAATTGTGTTTAATTATCTCTGATAATTATCCACTTTAAACTGTGTGAGAGAGCATGCATAAACAGTTTAAATACAGGGTGACTTATAGATATGCAGGTTCACTGGCACAATCTCCGCCCCTGTTCTAGGTGCCTGATTTTATCACATTCTACGATGATTTTCCTCATGGTGTCTGGCCTGTCCACATTCTTGTTTCCACGGGCTATTTGTTTTGGATTGGACTTCAAGAGACCATTGCCTTTGGACAATTGGCAGCATTTTAGTTGCCCTCAGAGACTCCAGTGAATTTTTATAGGCCATTATTCGCATGCTACTATTTCCTGAATGTACCCATAACATATAAAGAGCCAGAGGCTTTTAAAGGCCTACAGTGGTACCTCAGGTAACATACGCTTCAGGTTACATTCGCTTCAGGTTACACACTCCGCTAACCCAGAAATAGTGCTTCAGGTTAAGAACTTTGCTTCAGGATGAGAACAGAAATCATGCTCCAGCGGCGCGGTGGCAGCAGGAGGCCCCATTAGCTAAAATGGTGCTTCAGGTTAAGAAGAGTTTCAGGTTAAGAACAGACCTCCAGAACGAATTAAGTACTTAACCCGAGGTACCACTGTATTTCATTTTGAAACACACAGTTAACCATGGGTTGTGGTGGCAAAGAGTGGGGAACAGGAGAACCAGTCAGCTGACTTCAAAAGGCCTAACATGGCCAACCTAATTTGGAAGTTTTGACATGGGGCTCAAGGGAGGAAGTCACCTGAACATAGCTGGACAAGTGAAACCGTATTTGGGGTCACAGCTCATCTCAGTAAGTAATATTTTTTTTTCTTTAATGAGGAAAAGCCATGAGAGGTACAGTGGCTGCTTGCTTGTAATACATATACTGAGTGGTGCATGCTCTGGTTATCTCCCGCTTGGACTACTGCAATGCACGGTACATGGGGCTACCTTTGAAACTGACTTGGAAACTACGGCTAATCCAGAACGTGGCTGCCAGACTGGTGACTGAGAGCAGCCGCCAGGACCATATAACACCGGTCTTAAAGGATCTACATTGGCTCCCAGGACATTTCCGAGTACAATTCAAAATATTGGTGCTGACCTTTAAAGCCCTAAATGGCTTTGGCCCTGCATACCTGAAGGAGCGTCTCCACCCCCGTCATTCATTCTGGACACTGAGCTCCGGCTCTGAGGGCCTTCTAGCTTTTCCCTCTCTGTCAGAAGTGAATTTGCACGGAACCAGGCAGAGGACCTTCTTGGTAGTGGCACCTGTCCTGTTGAACGCCCTCCCATCAGATGTCAAGGATGTAAACAACTATTTGACTTTTAGAAGACATCTAAAGGCAGCACTCCATAGGGAAGTTTTGAATGTTTGACATCTTACTGTGCTTTAATTTGTTGGAAACTGCCCAGAGTGGCTGGGGGTAACCCAGTCAGATGGGTGGTTTATTAACAACAACAACAACAACAACAACAACACATTGACCAATTATTACAGGGCACACAGCTCCCTGTGTATGAAAAGAATAGTTTCATATGGTGAAAAAATGCACTCTGGTAGTGTTCATAGGGTCCAGAGAACCCCACAGGCAACATCATCATCATCAACAACAACAACAACAACTATTATTATTATTATTATTATTATTATTATTATTATTATTATTATTTGTTATTTATACCACACCCATCTGGCTGCCCACATGACATATTCGTGGTATATCTACTAATTCCATAATAACTGAAGTTTTCTCCAATGTCTTTTAAATCAAATACTCCTTATATTGACCCAGTTTATACAACAGGGGAAATCTATGCCCATCTGGACTTAATTCTGTGGAGTCTCTCAAGAATGACTAACTCCTAAAAGGCTGGAAGCTCAAAACCTCAGACACCTGGCCAAAGAGCCCAGCTGTTCACAGCTGTTCTTTCAATCTCATTTGCTTCATTGTTTCCAGAAAACAATGAGGTGATCAAAAAGCAAAATAGACTTATGCAGACAAAATAATTTGTTAGAGAGAGAGAGAGAGAGAGAGAGAGGCCCAAGTGCCAAGCTTTTAAACGTTCTCAGTCGTACAAAAACCAATGGAAAATAAATCAAGCTTGGACGCAAACAGGAAATTGAAAAATTACATCAATGAAAAAGGCAGAAACATAGACGTCAAGCATTTGGCGGTGGATGCTGCAGGACAAAGATTTTATCTTGCTTCAGGAGAAATCAAAATAATTATGGTTCAATTTCCAGTGTGCAACATTATCTATATGTCAGTTTTTGCCATTATAAGACACAGGAGACTTTAGTCTTCATAGTTTTTAAAACACTTGCAGAATAACTCATTTTGTACCTTCTTGCAACAGTTCCATAGAACTGTTAAGACACACGTAACGTTTCATGGCTTACTGGAGATCCAGTTCTCATATCTTAGGATAAAAAACCAGCTCATCCTGAACGTAGTGACTTCAGCTAAATTCATTTTCAAGGGACTTTGGGAGGCTGGTTCATTTAAGAAAGCAGTGCATTTTTTTTAGGGTGGCTGTCTTGAATTGCACTTGAAGTTGCCGGAGTAAATTTATTTGAAGTTCTCAAAAACTAAATGGCTATATGCATGTCATCAATTGTTTCGTCTTTTCAACGGCACATGCAAAAGCCTTTCTGCTTGAGAACAAAGGAGCAGTGAGTGACAGGGGGTGTGATCTGACCCTGAAAACCATTGGCCGAGGATCATGGGCCAAAGACCCCAAAAGCTGTATGGTGCAGAAACTTTGATTCTCCCATCTGCAGTGTGGTGTAGTGGTTAAGAGTGATAGACTCATAATCTGGGGAACCGGGTTGGCGTCCCCACTCCTCCACATGCAGCTGCTGTGTGACCTTGGGCCAGTCACACTTCTCTGAAGTCTCTCAGCCCCACTCACCTCACAGAGTGTTTGTTGTGGGGGAGGAAGGGAAAGGAGATTCTTAGCCACTTTGAGACTCCTTAGGGTAGTGATAAAGCGGGATATCAAATCCAAACTCCTCTTCTTCTTCTTCTTCTTCTTCTTCTTCTTCTTCTTCTTCTTCTTCTTCGCTGTGTTCTGGAGCCAGGAACACAGCTGTTAACGGAGGCTTCTTTCGTGACATATTACCTCTTGTGGTTTTGCGAGAGATTTCCAGCGTAATGTAAAACACACTCTTGTCATGCACGCCTGAAGACTCAGATTGCACCTTTACTTCCTTCAGAGTTTTGCTTCCTGGTTCCTCAGAAGCCAAACCCACCAGATTAAGAGTAAGTGGTTCTTCTCTCATCTGCTCCTGCTGTGGGTACCTTTCCTTAAGCACAGGGGTGAAATCTAAAGGATGCTTCTTCCATTTTTGCTTCAGCAGAGACACCTGCTAATGGAAGAAGAGGGTGGCAAATTTTTGCCACTGCTTACCTTGTTTTCACCCTCCGGTGCTGATTTTTAGGGTTCCTGGAGACAGGAGAGGGAAGATATTGTCATGGAATTCTACTCAATATTGATCCAGAGAAGATTCCAATGTATAGTTAGCAGAGTAAAAACTTAAACACGTTGCAGGATTCCTAAAAAATAAACCAGAGGCAGTTGTATTTCATCCAGCAGAGCTTTACTGCTACTGAAAGCAAATAAGCATAATGGTCACACATCCAATACATTCAGGATTGGCACTGTCCATAAGAAATCCAGTTGCAGCAGACTTAACCTAAACTTACAATAACTCATCATAAGCTTTAACACCAAGCATACTATGTACAGAACACCACACCAGAAGGAAGAGAGATAGAAAGAGAAAGTGAAATCCAGGCTCCTTCTGGCCTATTTTTATACAGTTGTACCTCGGTTTTCGAGCGTCTCAGAAGCCGAATGTTTCAGAACCTGAACGCAATTGCTTCCGTTTTCGAACGTGCCTTAGAAGTCAAACAGCTTCTTTTTTCTCCATTGACTTTGCTGACCGCTCTTTGTGACTCGGTTGTCAAACGTTTCGGAAGTCGAACGGTCTTCCAGAATGGATTACGTTCGACAAACAAGGTACTACTGTAGTCAGCATGACCTTGACAGAAGAGATAACAGAACCAGTTCAAGCCAGCTGTACTCAGCTTCTCTGAAGGAATAACCCAAACATCATGAACCTTCTGCTTGTTTCTTTCATACAGAGAAGCTTCCAGAACCCTCTTGAATTAATTAGACTAGGAAAGATCTCTACACATCATATCAATACTTTCTGTACTAAGACATGCAAACTGACAGATACTTCTGGTGCCTGATGAATACCTTTTTATTTCAGCAGGCATTTCAAATCGGTTTTCTTATTTTAAGGTTAGTATTAACTACGGGTGGCGCTGTGGGTAAAACCTCAGCGCCTAGGGCTAGCCGATCGCATGGTCGGTGGTTCGAATCCCCACGGCGGGGTGAGCTCCCGTTGCTCGGTCCCAGCTCCTGCCCACCTAGCAGTTCGAAAGCACCCCTAAGTGCAAGTAGATAAATAGGTACCACTTTATAGCAGGAAGGTAAACGGCGTTTCCGTGTGCTGCACTGGTGCTGGCTCGCCAGAGCAGCTTCGTCACGCTGGCCACGTGACCCGGAAGTGTCTCCGGACAGCGCTGGCCCCCAGCCTCTTAAGTGAGATGGGCGCACAACCCTAGAGTCGGACACGACTGGCCCGTACAGGGAGGGGAACCTTTACCTTTACCTTTACTATTAACTACTTTTAACTTTATTGCATGTTTTAAACTTTACTGTCTCCCATGGGGTTACAAGGTATATAAATTTTTGAAATAAAGTCTCTTGCTGCAATAACCGTGTCTTGCCTCATAGAAACCCAAATACACATCCCTTAGAATAAACCCATTAAAATATATGGGGCTTAAGTTAGCCATGGGCCCATCACAAAGACTGAGATTCAGAGGGCCATATTCAACAAAGTAGTGCTTCTAGTGGGAGAGTCCCAGAACAACATAAGGGGGAGAGGAGGTTATTCTATCAGATAAGCAGAAATGCTTGCACTGACATAAGGCTTGTTTTAGTGTGATACTGAATTTCTCCTACAGATTTAAAGCCAGAACAATGTGAGCGTTCTCCTTAGCCCATACTGAGAAAAAGTCCCTCCCATGCTGAAGAATTTCTCCAGGGAGCTGTTTCTCAATTCTTCCTTCGAAAACCTAACCTTTCCTTTTGGCACATTCCCCACTGTTGGTACTATGGGCTCATATATCAAAAGTCATACCCAGACAGGATTTCAGTTGTGCAACAATAGAAGACTGCCCTTTGCATCATTTCTTTTAAAAAGATATTGCAAAACCTGATTGTATTGTGAAGTGTTTATATATGAGGCTCATAATGGACAGAAAACTGGGCACACTAAATATTTGTTGTTACAGCAACAAACTGTGAGTTGCTGCGCTCTCCATCGGCTAGTTTTGTCATCAAACATTCTCATAAAGTTAAGTTCTGTGCACACTTCTGCAATAAATTATACTGAAGGGATTGCGTCTCCAGATGACGACGACGGTGATTGCTGTACAACAGGACATATGAAAAATGAAATAAAGGAAAAGCACGGTATGATGAAATCACGCCATAAAAAGCAACCACTCCATCCTCTGTTTTGCAAAAGATTGTGTTTTTGGTCTTCACCCCCACCCCCTGCCCACATTCAGAACAACATTGTGAGCTAAGTTAGGCTACCTCATCAGGTAGATCATGTATGACAAGTTTCAAGTTATTACCTCAGTAGGTAGTTTGCATACCAGACCCTCCAAATGCTCCTATTTTCCAGAGACAGTCCCAGGTGTACAGAAGCTGTCCTGGTTTCTGATTTGATCCTGCAAAGTCCTGCTTTCCCTTCAAGGTAAAGGGACCCCTGACCATTAGGTCCAGTCATGACCAACTCTGGGGTTGCGGCGCTCATCTCGCTTTATTGGCCGAGGGAGCCGGCGTTCAGCTTCTGGGTCATGTGGCCAGCATGACTAAGCCGAGCAGTGAACAGAAATGCCATTTTTCGCAGGGATTCAAACTGCCGACCTTCTGATCAGCAAGTCCTAGGCTCTGTGGCTTTCCCTTAGGATGTCCCTATTTTTGTCAGAGAAATGTTGGAGAGTATGTTAGAATGTCCCTATTTCCATCAAGGAAATGTTGGAGGGTATGGAATTATGAGACCCCTGAGCCAAGGAGATAAGTAACTATACAACCTTTAGAAGACACCTGAAGGCAGCCCTGTATAGGGAAGGGTCTTGGGTCTTTTAAAAAGTTTAATGTTTCATTATGTTTTATATAAATTGGGAGCTGCCCAGAGTGGCAACCCAGTCAAATGGATGGGGAATAATAATAATAATAATAATAATAATAATAATAATAGAATAGGACATCCCTATTTTCATCAGAGAAATGTTGGAGGGTATGTTATACCATATAGCAGGGGCTGTAAGCCAGTGGGCACATTTGATATTTTGAGAAAGCCTTGTGGGTGTGTGGCATAACACAAAATGGCTGCCATGTCCAAACCAGCAGAAAGAGAGACAGGACCACAAAATGCCCCCCCCATCATTGAGGAAATGGGCACCTATGTCAGTCACCACCAGAGTTGCTCACTGTCAGGCTTCGGGGAATTGGCTTCCTCCCCTCTGTGGCAGTAAATAAAACGATCAAACAAAAGGAACATCTTACCAGTTAGGAAACTTTAATAATCACAGTGAGAAAACAAAGAATACATCTCCTAGAAATGGAGGTGCTCCCAATTAAGGATTACACCCCCTTCCATCCTTATTAATCTATGTCATTCCTACATCTTGTAATCTGAGCTTGTACCCTCTGTGCTTTCTGTTCTGACACTTTCTGAGCTCTTCTTGACCTTGGGCTGAGCGGAGGAATGCTCAGAGACTGTGAATCTGTTTACTCTCTCTCCCAGTTTTTCTTCCCCTAGCTGTTCCCCATCCAGTATGTCAGGGAACTGCCATCAGTGCCGGAGGGAGAGAGCAAAATCCAGAGGGATTCCAGAGAGCGTCCCGGGATTGGGAGAGGCAGCCCATCTTCTGGGGAAGAGAATCAGCGTAGCACCAGTGGAGAAGGGGGGCAGATGGGGGAAGCGGCGAGGCGGTTCCATGACTCCTTGCTGGGGACCAGCGGGGAGAGTAGAGGTCCTCCGCTGCCTACGCGCAGAGAGAGTAGGAGTAGACTAGGCGTCAAAGAGCTTCTTTGCTGGAGGAAGTTTAAGAAACGCCCACTGACGGATTCTGCCAGCGACTGAGACAGCCACGGGTGAGTGGCTGTCCGGACAGAAAAGGTTCACTCAGGCAATACAGCTGGGTGTTTGCACCGGCTTACGCACGAGCAACCCCTAGAACCATCACACAGTATTTCCCAGCTTCTGCCTTCTGAACTATGCCCCTCTGGAAACCACTGTACCAAATCTATACTGTCCTCCTGCTCCTGGGAAGATTCAGAAGTAGGGGGAGACAGAGACTCCCACCATTCCTCCTCAGCACGGTCCCTGACACTCACAGAGAAAAGCTCTTTGCACCTCTCCTATATTCAGAATGGCTGAGAGGGTGGGCATCCTGTCCTGGGATCCAGTGAAATGTGGGCACGTTTAAGGGTTGTGTGTTCAGTGCAGAAGAGGCTGAGCTGATGGAAACAGGAGCTGCGCAGGAAAAGCAAACAGTCTCTGGTGCACTTAGGATTTTTAAAAGGAATGTTTACTGAGACATTTCCTGGGCACCGTAAGAGGTTATTGTTGTTTAGTTGTGTCCGACTCTTTGTGACCCCATGGACCAGAGCACGCCAGGCACTCCTGTCTTCCACTGCCTCCCGCAGTTTGGGCAAACTCATGCTGGTAGCTTCGAGAACACTGTCCAGCCATCTTGTCCTCTGTCGTCCCCTTCTCCTTGTGCCCTCCATCTTTTCCAACGTCAGGGTCTTTTCCAGGGAGTCTTCTCTTCTCATGAGATGGCCAAAGTATTGGAGCCTCAGCTTCACGATCTGTCCTTCCAGTGAGCACTCGGGGCTGATTTCCTTCAGAATGGATAGGTTTGATCTTCTTGCAGTCCATGGGACTCTCAAGAGTCTCCCCGTAAGGGGTACTGGCAGGTAAACTGGCGCCCATGGGTGCCACTCTAACAAGCACTTTAGCTATGTAATTCTTAGGCTTAAAATGGCGGGACTGTTCTTCTATTACCAGTTGCCTTACCTAAAGTCTGTTTTGAAAAGGAAGTTGCATCCACACTGAGGCTGATGTAAGGGAAGCCTGGTCACCATGTTTCAAAACCAGCCGCTGGTATCCAATTAAAATCTTTAATATAAACATAATACTGAGAACCATTCGAGTCAGTGTCATCTTGAATTGCACTGATGTAATTGGGCTAGGCACTGCTGTTGAGAAGTCCTCCTGGGGATTTCTCAAACTGCTGTTTCTCTGGATACATTAAACTTGATAGGTGGCCTTATCCAAGTTGCCTTCCCTGAAGCAACAGGAGAAATAAAAAACAACAACGACACTTGGCTTATACAGTAATTGCAAGACATCTGTTCTTTATTATCTTTTTCTAAAAGGACAAAAACATCTGTTCACTCTCTGCAGGACAATTTAAGGCTGTCCTTTTTTTCTGGGGAGACAGTACCTTGAGATAGGGTTTGCTTTTATAATCGCTTATTCAAACTATATTTCGGGGGGGGTATTAATTGCTTTGCACACAAAAAAGGCCTAATAAGTTGTGTTCAATATCTCATCTGCAGTTTATGCATTTTATATATTTGTTAGCTTCTCCCAACCCCATCACACACACACATTGGTCAACTACATTGACCAGAAAGAATCCTGTTCTCTTAATTAACACTCATTGCTGCCCTGAGACCTCCGGGTATAGGGTAGTATATAAATTAATTAAATAAATAATAATAATAATAATAATAATATTAAATAATATGCTCACTGCTGCCTTCACACTGACATATCTTGATCTTCTTCCAAGTTCCTTCTCACCTCTTTTCCAGGAAGCACTTTGATTTACTAGTAAGCTTGGGGATGAGGGAGTGTCAAATCGAACATGAGCTAAAACGCAGAATGAACTTTTATTTTCTTGAACTGCAACAAAACCTGAACCATTACCTGCAAGAGCCAGTGTGGTGTGGTGGTTAAGAGCGGTAGTCTCGTAATCTGGGGAACCGGGTTCGCTTCCCCGCTCCTCCACATGCAGCTGCTGGGTAACCTTGGGCCAGTCACACTTCTCTGAAGTCTCTCAGCCCCACTCACCTCACAGAGTGTTTGTTGTGGGGGAGGAAGGGAAAGGAGAATGTTAGCCGCTTTGAGACTCCTTAGGGTAGTGATAAAGCGGGATATCAAATCCAAACTCCTCTTCTTCTTCAAGCCTCTCTCGAACCTGAACTGGGACAGACCTGCAGATTTTATATATCGACAAAGCAGATAAGATTTCATGCAGGTTACACAGATCAGGTTGCTATTTCAAAATACGGATTTGATTTAAAACAAAAAACCTGAAGATGGAACTCTCACAAGCTCTGCCAGAAGCAGAGTGGATCAGAACGAGTGTGTAAAACAAAGCACGGTATCCGAAATGGTTAGAGTTCCAGATCACACAGGGTTCCAGAATCTGGAGAAGACTCCATGCAAAGAGCTGAAGGCACAAAGACTTCCTTGCCACAGATAGACACACTATATCCAAGCCTGAGAGATGGGGGCACATATTATGGGTGTGGGACTGAAGCTAGAGTCCACAGCCCACACTGGAAACCAGTGCAAGGATTCCTGCCAGCACAAAAGAACTTTCTCTCCTCCCACTGTGCTCCCCATTCATGTTGACTCAGAGGGCAAGTCATGAAAACCCCCCAGAACTGAAATGAAGATGGGGAGATCATTCTGTTGGGCAGTTAGGAATTCAGGAACGTTTCTGTTAGCAACGCTGAATTCTTTCCACAATGTTAGATTTGTCAGATCATTCTTTGGGAAGTTTGACAGCATTGAATAAGCAGCAAATCAAAGTCTCACCCTGAGTAATCCTGATTTTTTCTTTTTTTAATGATATATATATATATATATATATATATATATATATATATAATATAAAACAAATTGAGAAAACAACAAAAGTTTATTCACTGCCTGAAAGCTAAGCACTCTCCCTCTTGTTAATATAGAAATTCAGAGGACCTGAAACAAACAAATGAATAGCTCTATCTTTCAAAACAGTTAATATTACAATCATTAAAATGTTTTTTTTTAAAAAAAGTAAAAGACATGGAAATGACATAAACATTGTTATCATGGAACTGATTCATTCCCTCTGAAAGGCTCAAGAGGGTTTCACTTGGAGCAGATTGGTACAGAGGGTGGAACAATAATAATGAAACCATGTTTTGGCTTTAGGGATTAATGTTTTCTTGACTGCTTCCCGGAACAGTACATTGAAATCTGTGGAGAAATGGATTTTCAGAGTGAAAGGAGGGGGAACATTACCTAAACTGAACTAGGTGGTTCTTAGGTTTCCATCCCAATAATGAGCTGTAGGTTGTTGTGGCCCATGTGTGAGCGCATGTATGTACAGGAAAAGAATGTTCATTTGCAGAATATAATTCATGTGAACTAAAATTCAGTAGTTGCTAATTGTCTAAGGGACAAATTACATCTTGCACAGAAGACACTAGGGTGAATGTGCCCATGTTTGTTCATCTCAGTTTCCCATTTTTCTTACTTATTTTAAATCCTCCATATTTCCACATAGGTTTGTGCATTTGTTTGTTTTTAAAAAGAGTCCTCATGAAAATTCATTAGCATTTTACCATGAATTTCTCCTAATACAGTGGTACCTCGGGTTACAAACACCTTGGGTTACAAACACTTTGGGTTACAGACTCCACTAACCCAGAAGTAGTACCTCGGGTTGAGAACTTTACCTCAGGATGAGAATAGAAATCGTGCGGCAGCGGTGCGGCGGCTGCAGGAGGCCCCATTAGCTAAAGTGGTGCCTCAGGTTAAGAACAGTTTCAGGTTAAGAACAGACCTCCAGAACGAATTAAGTACTTAACCCTAGGTACCACTGTACACACATTTTTGTATTCATTTTTCATCCAATATAATAAATTTTGCAAAGCGATTTTCTCTCATATAAAGCACTTTTGCATGTCATTTTCACTAATATGGGCCTCTATATGCACACTTTTCACCAGCATATGCCCTTTTGCACTTGGCGGGAGAAGTACATTGCAAAATTCAGAGATGTGCGAATTTCAGAGGGTTTTAAAATTCAAAGGGTTTTTTTCCTACAATCAAGCAGTATTTACATTTTATGAAATGGGAAAGAAAATAAGGGATGCCTGTGTTTCTGTTCAGTGTTTTTAATTTTGTTTTGGGAAATGAATCTTACTTTCCGACACATACTGAGCTGCCCTCCTACAAGCCGCACCCAGAAATATTTGCTTGTGGTGATGGCAGTGTTGATGGTGTGTGGGTGTGTGTGTGTGTGTGTGTGTGTGTTTAGGGGAAACCCAGCCAGATGTGCGAGGTGTAAATAATAAATATTATTATTATTATTATTATTATTATTATTATTATTATTATTATTATTAGTGCAATAGTTGGAGTGCTAACACCTCCCAGGGAGTCATTTGTTTTGAAGAGTATGTTCAATTTGACTAGCTCCTTCCTGTGACATGGCCAATTGTACACAGACCACCCAGTTACAAGGGCAAATAACCCTGTTTCCCTCCCAGTTTTTACTCTCTTCCAGCCTGGTCTCAGGCAGCAGCTGTTTTAAAAGCCGCCCTTGTTTTCCCAGCTGCTGACTGTGCCTGAAATGAGGTCGCTAAAAGCCAAGAGCGGGTTTAAGAAACAAAACAAAAGTATGAGTAGGCCCAGCAAGAGGGTCTTGTTGCTACTAGCAGCAGCAGGGGGAAGAAAGTATGTTGGAAAAAGAGAGAGCGCCCCACAGAAGTCCATTATTTCACGGGTCTGGATAAGGGCAGGAATGTATTTGCTCCCCTAAAGTTCTCCTCAAAGAATGTTAGTAACATGCATATACAGTGGTACCTCAGGTTACAGACGCTTCAGGTTACAGACTCCACTAACCTGGAAATAGTACCTCGGGTTAAGAACTTTGCTTCAGGATGAGAACAGAAATCGTGCACCAGCAGCGCGGCGGCAGCTGGAGGCCCCATTAGCTAAAGTGGTACCTCAGATTAAGAACAGTTTCAGGTTAAGAACGGACCTCCAGAATGAATTAAGTTCTTAACCTGAGGTACCACTGTATCCCTTGGACATTGACCTAGAATTTACAAATATATTTGATTATCTGTATTTGAAATTGTATTTCAGCATTTGCCAGTTGGACAGTTGTCGTGCAGTAGGGGACAGAGTTGTATAGATGACATGCAATGGTGTTTCGCAGCTTGTGAGGTTTCCTATGGGATGAACGCCAAAGACATCAAAAGACAGCAAGTCCGAAAATCTGAGGTAATAATTCACATTCAGAATGCAAATCTGAACTTTGAAAATTCATATTCAAAACGTAAGTGGGAAATTGGCAATTTTTTAAAAAGTGAATATAGTGGTACCTCGGGTTACATACGCTTCAGGTTACAGACTCTGCTAACCCAGAAATATTACCTCGGGTTAAGAACTTTGCTTCAGGATGAGACCAGAAATTGTGCTCTGGCGGTGTGGTGGCAGCAGGAGGCCCCATTAGCTAAAGTGGTGTTTCAGGTTAAGAACAGTTTCAGGTTAAGAACAGACCTCCAGAACGAATTAAGTTCTTACTCCAAGGTACCACTGTAGGTAGAAAACTTTACCCAGTCTAGTCTGTCGAACAAGGGCCTCAAAGGACAAAGTAGATTAAATTCTATTGCCATGTTATAAAAAGGGAGAAGTCTAGTCACCGCTGTGTATCCTTGAATAGCCCAGACTTGCTAGGGCACAACCACACTGCACATTTGAAGGGCTGCCATTGATCTGGAACTTCCCAGACGTAGCTGGGAACCGGCCACCGGAAGCAGATATCGCTGAAATGCGCAGGAAAATCCCGACATATGGGATTTGAGATATGGTGGGGGGGGGGGGAGCTCTACAACTTTGTGTTCAGATTTTCACTTTTTGAAATATGGCAACCCTACACACCAGTTCCCCAAATGAATATTGGGAACTGTAGTTTAACCCTCACCAACCTCCAGTTTCCAGTACCATTAAGAAACCGCAGTTCCCAGGATTCTTTGGGGGAGGTCGCCTGCATGAAATGTATGTTGGTTGTGCTTTAAATAATAATAATAATAATTTATTATTTATACCCCACCCATCTGGCTGGGTTTCCCCAGCCACTCTGGGCGGCTTCCAACAAAACACTAAAATGCAATAACCTATTAAACATTATAAGCTTCCCTAAACAGGGCTGCCTTCAGATGTCTTCTAAAAGTTTGGTAGTTATTTTTCTCTTTGACATCTGGTGGGAGGGGGTTCCACAGGGCGGGTGCCACTACCGAGAAGGCCCTCTGCCTGGTTCCCTGTAACCTCACTTCTCGCAGCAAGGGAGCCGCCAGAAGGCCCTCAGCGCTGGACCTCAGTGTCCGGGCAGAACGATAGAGGTGGAGACGCTCCTTCAGGTATACTGGACCGAGGCTGTTTAGGGCTTTA
The DNA here is from genome assembly GCF_964270895.1 of Podarcis filfolensis. Lineage (NCBI taxonomy): Eukaryota > Metazoa > Chordata > Lepidosauria > Squamata > Lacertidae > Podarcis > Podarcis filfolensis. The sequence goes on along the minus strand of NC_139605.1, from coordinate 105,971,382 downwards.
AAGGTCAGCACCAACACTTTGAATTGTGCTCGGAAACACACTAAATGCATGGTTCGGATCTGACCTGCTGCTGGAGCGAAGGAGATTGCAGAATCACAGATGGCAAGAGGGAGGTTGTGCAGGGAGGGCGATGCGCACCAGAAAAAAACCAAAACACTTTGGAGTGCATGCTACTTGATAGCTTCAACATTGCAATCAGGAGAAACTTCCTGGCTTCATATTTTCCATCTAAACACTCCCACGACTGGCTCGAGTTAATGGCTCCCTTAACTGCCGTGTAGAAGAGCTCGATTCACTCGACTGACGTCACCGATGCAGCGCGTTTCAGAGAAATGTGCTGAGCTTCCCTCATTTATATGTTTGACCCTAAACCTCCACCAGATGTTTCACTCGTTGTGCACACCGATGTGCGTGTGTGCGTGCACAAACACACATGGCTGCCGGCTGGAAGCTTTCAGAAATCTGTACTGAAATGGAAATAAAATTTCTCTGGAAAAAGCTTTTCTTTTTGTTTGAAGAGCTCAGTGCACCCTGCTGTGATGGGATGAGGAGGGGGGAAAGGGGCTCTTTTCTGCCATCTCCCAGTATAAAGGATTTGTAAGTGTGAGACAGGGCTCCTGTCAGGCAGGCGGGAAGCGATATGTGCAGCTGATCAGAGAGGAGCAAGCCCTTTCGCCAAATCCCATCTTTGCTGAAGTAAGATAGCTGCTTACACGTCACCAAAGAGAGAAGAAATATATCAACAGAAAAGAGAAAGCCTGCGTACCAGATGGAGCTGGTAGACAGCTGCCCTGGACACAGAATTAACCTGCGTTAATAGCTTTAATGGATCATTAAAACAGATTACGAACTGGGCAAAATCTGTGACAAGATTAATCCTATTCCAACAAATCCATGATGATTTAAAAGAAGGGTTTAATAATAAAATTGGCAAGAATTTGTCTTGCAAAGTGGCCCATCAGTTTGCTAAATGAATAAATATATTGAGTTTAATTCAATGTTGCACTAAGTGGGCTTATACGAGTAAAGCAGGCATTCCCAAAGTTGGCCCTCCAGATGTTTTGGGACTACAAATCCCATCATCCCTAGCTAACAGGACCAGTGGTCAGGGATAATGGGAATTGTAGTCCCAAAACATCTGGAGGGCTGAGTTTGGGGGTGCCTGGAGTAAAGGATGAGATCTGCTCATGCAACGAGAGTCCTGGCTACTCTTTCCTCCTTGCACCCATAGGTCTCCCTAAACATCTTCTCGCAACCCTCCAGAGCAGATTTGGGGAGCGGGGGCCAGAGGGGAGAAGGGGGGAAGTCCCATTGCACAAGTCCCATTGCACATTCAGTAACTTAGCTGAATCCTGACCGGTGGTTGTAATCCATGTTGATTTTTTAATTTGAAAAACCCAGGCTGAGCTCCCTGTTCCACTGTTTGGTTAAAGGTAAAGGTAAAGGGACCCCTGACCATTAGGTCCAGTCGTGACCGACTCTGGAGTCGCTATATTGGCCGAGGGAGCCGGCGTACAGCTTCCGGGTCATGTGGCCAGCATGACTAAGCCGCTTCTGACTAACCAGAGCAGCGTACGGAAACACCGTTTACCTTCCTGCTGGAGCGGTACCTATTTATCTACTTGCACTTTGACATGCTTTTGAACTGCTAGGTTGGCAGGAGCAGGGACAGAGCAACAGGAGCTCACCCCGTCGTGGGGATTCGAACTGCCGACCTTCTTATCGGCAAGTCCTAGGCTCTGTGGTTTAACCCACAGTGCCACCCACGTCCCTACTGTTTGGTTAGTCTCAACCAAATTCCTAGTTACACACTCTCTCTGCTTGATAATATATCATCACTCAATATGGAGGCAGAGAGTTTAATCAGCCGCCTCTTATATGAATAAAAAGACAATTATAAAACTGAAATCTACACTTGACTACATGGAGAGATAAACACTCGTTGATTCATCTTAAGAGTATTTCTAAGATACTGATTTAATTCTACACCAGAGATAAGGTTTGGATGTACTTTATTATGCTGGCTTGGCTTGTGAATGGACACAGAAAGTCAAACAGTGCGAAGACATGCCAATTTCAATAGACGCTTGTATTGGAAAAAGCAATGCTCCCTGCACAGTCCCTTGATTGTCGCAGGTTGATAGCCAGCCCATTCACGCAAATGCTTTTTATAGCAGGAAATCCTGGACCCTGACATCAAGATGGGAATGTAATCACACGCTGAGTTTTGACAAAAAGGTAGCATTTGGACTGAAGATACTCTTAGTCCTGGGGCTTTAACTGTAGCAGGGGACAGGGAGGGGGAAATCCTTCACGTATGACCAGCTGATGAACGGGCCAAGTTTTGCAGCATGAGCAAAGTCCCATCCGCTTGCATCTTCTGTATTTGCTTTCGCAAGCAGATCTTCATTGCTGCAGCTTGCTACAAGTCTTTGCTTTATGCTATATGGCGGAATCTAGAGAGGGAGAACAAATCTGCTGGAGGTGGGTGGGGTTTTTTAGGTCAGTTGCTACTTTTCCAGTGATGGGAAGCAAGCAAGACTCTAAAACGGCTGCCCTTGAGACTGACCCAGAAACTCCAGCTGGTGCAGAATGCCGTGGCAAGACTCCTTACGGGGTCCTCGCTGCGGGATCACATTCACCCAGTGCTATACCAGCTGCACTGGCTCCCAGTGGAGTACAGGATCAGGTTTAAGGTGCTGGTTTTAACCTTTCAAGCCCTATACGGCCTAGGACCCTCGTACCTACGGGACCGCCTCTCCTGGTATGTCCCACGGAGGACCTTACGATCTTCAAACAAAAACATCTTGAAGGTCCTGGGCCACAGAGAGGTTAGGCTGGCCTCAACCTGAGCCAGGGCTTTTTCGGCTGTGGCTCCAATCTGGTGGAACGCTCTGTCACAAGAGACTAGGACCCTGCGGGACGTGACATCTTTCTGCAGGGCCTGCAAGACAGAGTCGTTCCACCAGGCCTTTGGCCAAGGCACAGCCTGACCCCCTCCTCTGGCAATCCTCACAGAACTCTAGCCCAATGGTTGCCACTAATTTGATTTGAACTGATTTTATAATGAACTGATTTTATAATGTTGTATTATTGTACTCTTGTTAGCCGCTCTGAGCCTGGCTTTGGCTGGGGAGGGCGGGATACAAATAAATTATTATTATTATTATTATTATTATTATTATTATTATTATTATTCCATAGAACATGGCAGTGCCACAGGTAAACACAGCGGCCTAGCGCCTGGTGCAGACCCAGGTTGTTGAGCTTTTTTAAAGGAAGGTTGTTGTTTGATTACATAGCTGCTGATTTCAGAGATGGCCTCCTTCTTGCAGTACCCAAAACATCAAGCAACTGCCGCACAGTGATGGAGCCTCAGGCAATGATTGGTGGAGCTGCTCAGATCCTGGAAAGGTGTGCTGGTCCCGGGGGGGGGGGGTTACCGTGCGGCGTGGTCCGAGTCTGGTCCTAGGTTGAGGGTATGGAGGCTGTTCGTCAAGGGCGAAGTGGGGTCCAAGGCAAGGAGCCGGGCATGGTCAGGAACTCTGGAAGAGCAGGACAGGGTGCTGGGAGGAACAGGTTACCAACAATGTTGCTCCCGCAACCTGGGACTGGGCTGACTGGCCTTTATCTCTTCTGAGGCATAGGGCGGTCCCGGCCCACAGGTAACTCGCCTCTCCTGGCCTTAAGGCGAGCACTCCACCTGTGAGAAATTAGTTCCCTCCGCCTCTCTGCCCTGAGCCTCTGCAGCTCCAGAGAGGCTGGAGGGTTACTGGACCCAGAGGCAACCTCACCTTCCCCTGACAGGGCTGGGAGAGGAGCACCTGCAGGCAATGGGTCCTCGATCACCTCCAGAGCCAGAGCGGATTCAGCTGGTGTCTGCTCCTGAGGATCTGGCACAGGTGAGGGCCCTTCAGGTTCAAGCCCCAGCCCCAGCTCAGCTGGTCCTGGAGGCGGGGACTCCTGTGCAGGCTGGGATTCCTCAGGTTCAGCCTCTGAATCGGATTCCCAGGCCATCACAAAAGGTGAAAGAAGAATAGTCAGTTTCTGAGAAGGCGGCAGGGCAAGGAGGCAGAAGAGAGATCTGGAAGAGGTGGTGGCCCAGAGGGATGGGGGTAAGGGTGGAAAAGACCCAAGAGAGGCGTCTTGAGAGGAGAAATAAATGGAGGGAAAGAACAGGCCAAAGGAGAGAGACACATGACCAAGAACTCAACCATCATGGAGAAAAGTTCATGTTTTAATTTGGAAATAGCCTGCCAAATGTTTGGCTGCATACCTCTAGATTCCTCCTACTGTATATGTTAACAGTAGATTACACAGGTCTGCAATGTTATCCCCAGAGCAGGGGAACGTGTTGTTGATGCCTCAAATTGGCTCCGGCCTGCAGTAAACCAGAAGAACGGACCTGCCCTTCCTCTTGCTTCCTCCCAGATTTATTCAGCTGTGACATAATTACAAGTGTTTGACATTTAGAGTATTACACTTGGCACTCGGATCGAGCACCTCATGGAATGACTGGATAAATCCACGCAGCTGCATCAAAGAGCCAAAGGGCCTTTGCATTTGTTCTGCTCGCTTCATAGCGGGAGGGAACAGGTGAGGGAGGGAACAATTAAGAGAAGTACGTCGTATCACACAGCCATCCATGGGCGTAGCCAAGGGGGGCATGGAGGGGCAGCTGCCCCACAATCAACAAAAATCAAGAAAAATACATAGCTAACTGAGGTTCTGCTCTCCCCCCCCCCCCGCCAACAAAAGACCTGACCACCTAGCAAAAATCCTGGCTATGCCCATGCAGCCATTGGCTTTCATTCCAATATATATACAACTACCTAGGTCTTCCGGCATGGGATTGACAAATCCCATTTTTCCGATCTTAAATTCAGTTCAGCACATTTCCACATCAGTCTGCATTTTTTTTTTTTTTTTTTTTAAAAAAAACAACCTTCACGAACATTTGTTAGCCTTCGACTGCACGTTTCTCCTAACAGGGACATTTTTGTATGGTGGCTAATATACACATTTTGGCAAGCCATTTCCCCGACTACAATGCAATTATTTTCATTAACATGGGCAATTTTGCACACACTTTCCCCTGTGTTTTTGAACACATTTTCTCGGTTGGAGAACGGCATCCCAAAACGCAGAGAAGTGCAAGTGTCAAAGGACCGCTATGTGTTGGTTCACATATTGCTTCAGGAAGTGCCAATTCCTGAACCTAATTTCTGCCCCACGTCATATTTTGTTTCCCTTTTAATTTGTATACCGCCTTTCTGTATTGCTATCCACAAGGCAGTTTACAAGCTGAAGCAACAACAAAACTTTCAACAAAGATCACATGCCTTATAACAATCTGATCCAATAAAAAAAGTCACAATATAACTTTAAACAACTTGCATCAAATGAAGTAATAATGTCAGGTGAAGTGAGACAATGTTCCTGTTAAAAGCTTTGAAACTGAAGAAACACTATAATAATTTAATAATAATAATAATAATTTATTATTTATACCCCACCCATCTGGCTGGGTTTCCCCAGCCACTCTGGGAGGCTCCCATCAGACTATTAAAAACATGATAAAACATCAAGCATTAAAAACTCTCCTAAACAGGGCTGCCTTCAGATTTCTTCTAAAAGTCAGATAGTTGTTTCTTTCCTTGACATCTGAGGGGAGGGCGTTCCACAGAGCAGGCACCACTACCGAGAAGGCCCTCTGCCTTCTAACTAATAGCCACACCTTCTGAAAGGAAAATAATTGCCCAAAGCCTAGGGGGTAACAAAGGATGGCTATTGACACCACCTCTTGGTGGAGGCACGTCCAACTCCCAAGAGACTGTGGTCTACTCCCAGTAAAGTGGTACCTCCGGTTACGAACAGGATCCGTTCCGGAGGCCCGGCCATAGCCCGAAGATTTCATAACCGGAAGACCGCTTCTGCACACATGCACGGTGCCACAGAGGACTTCTGCACATGCATGAGGTGTGTAGAGTGCTTCTGGTCACGCGCAAGTGGCAAACCCACTTCCAGATTTGTCGCGTTCACAACCCGAAGACTACATTACCTCAAGTAACGTAACCTGAGGGTCCACTGTATAAAAAAATGGGCAGTGATCTACCCATTGTCACTGGAGGGAAGAGGAGTGTGTGTGGGGTGGGTGGATTGCGCCGAGCTGTTGAGCTTTTTTAAGGAGGACATCTCTGGTCTAGGAGAAAGCAGAAACTTAAAGTAGCCAACTCTGTACCCCCAGATGATGCTTGGCTTCAGCTTCTGTCATTCCCATGTTGGCTAGGGATGATGTGATTTGTGGTCCAGCAACATCTGTAGGGCACCATGTTGGCTATTCCTGCTCTTAGGAGTTAGCTGCAGCCCAACAGGGAACTCACATTAAACTCACATTAAAGCTGCAACCCAACAGGGAACTCACATTAAATTGCCTTCACAGTCATAAATCTATGGCAGCTTGTCTCATGAAGAAGCTACCACACACAAAACCCAGACCTGTGACTTTTGCTGGTCCCTACCGACTTACAGCTGCCGGTGGACATAGCTTCCACGAATCTGCCTGTAAGAAAAGCTGAAATACATTTGGGAAATGGGAAATCATTGCCTGGACAACAGAGTCTTCTGGCTCGTCTTCCGCTTAACATCACTGGAGAAATGTTACTCCGAAAGCTTCACACCCATTCTCCCCCATGCACATGTGGACAGAGCTGTGACTCCATCGAAGGAGTCCTTCCAGACTTCCCAACTGGGGACATGATCAAACCTCAAAGAAAGCCCAATAAGAATGAGGAGATCCGGAGAAATTCATTCCTGCTTTTATTGCACCCGGGCGCAATTACTGTAATCCCTTTTCCCGCTGGACTTCCTGCTGAGCTGTGATTTACGATCTGTTCCTACGAAATGCAGCTGTTTGGCTTCTTGCCAGCCTCTCCCTCCCTGATCTGGAAGGAACACCTCTTTGCACGAGGGTGGGGCTCCAGGCCTGAGAATAGGTGCGTGAGCTCTTAGTTCCCCCCTTTACCAACAGAAGCCCCCCCGCTGCATCTTGTTGTTCTCACCAAAGATTTTGTGGCGATCACACAGGGTCCCCGGACGTTTAATGGTCTATTGATCCCTGTGCCACCACTGTACTCACTTCTCCACTGCTGCTAACCTGTTACTCTTGAGTAAAACACTGAGTCCAGACAGTTGTTAAAAGTGAACCAAAAAACAAGTTTATTTTACAAACATTAACAAGTTTATGGTTTCTCAGATAATATTCCTGTCAGTATCTTAACTTTAGTTTCTTTACCAGCCTATACCTTCCTAATACCCTCTGACTGATTTTCTCAACTGTTTGACTGACTCCTCTTAACAAATTCTCTCACTCTCTCACACCAGACTAGCCCAACCCACAGATTTATCCTCTCTGTCTCTTCTAACTCCAGACTGTCTTCTCAACCACCCTAACTCTAACTCCCCCCCAAAACCCTCTGTGCTTAAACCTTATACACAGTTAACTCTGCCCATTGGGTTCCCATTGGTTAGTCATTTTACAATTAGTTAACCCTTTCCTTATGAACCCAGTATGATGTCACACACCTAGGAGGGCAAACGCCACAGATGGGTATAAAATGATTAAAGTTTCAAAGCAGGAATAATGAGACCCAGATTCAAATAGCCACTCAAGCCATGAAGCCCACTGGTGTCAGGAGCCAGGAGGAGAGTTATTTGCCCCGCTAGCCTTCTTAGTCTGGTATGTTTGTCCCATCTCCAGGCCCCCTAAACATTCAGATATAGACAGATCATTTGCATGGGGTTGATTTGGCATAAAATACAATGCATGGATGCCTGAACTCCTCATAAAATCTAGGGAACAGTCACAACCACTGCATGTACTGGAATTTGTACATGCAGAAAAGCACCATAATCACACATGGGCGTAGGTTGGGCCTGGAGACTAAAACCCATTCACCTCACACACATCGCTTCTGCGCACATTGAAATCTGCCCAAATCAAACCCATGTCATGAAGACATACCATTCAGCCGTGGTCCAAAATATGTGAGTGGTGCTATGCAATTCTAGAATCCTGTGGATGAAAGAGATTTGAAATAAGCTGCTAGCTGAGACTTTTGTTAGGCAGAGTACAGGTAAGGAGCCGAGAATGATTGGCTGACGTTTCCTCAAGAGGAGCTAATGGGGAATGACTCCAGGACTGGAGTCAGAGGTAGGCATTATTGGGCACGTATTGAGGCAAACGCATGCCCTCCAACATTTCTCCAATAGGGATGTCCTATTCAACAACAACAACAATTTATTATTTATACCCGGCCCATTTGCTGGGTTTCCCCAGCCACTCTGGGCGACTCCCAGAAGAATATTAAAAACACAATAAAACATTGAACATTAAAAACTTTTATAAACAGGGTTGCCTTCAGATAGTTGTTTATATCCTTGACATCTGATGGGAGGGTGTTCCACAGGGCGGGTGCCACTACCGAGAAGGCCCTCTGCCTGATTCCCTGTAACCTCACTTATTGCAGTGAGGGAACCGTTAGAAGGAGCTGGACCTCAGTGTCCAGGCTGAACGATGGGGGGTGGAGACGCTCCTTCAGGTAAACTGGGCCGAGGCCATTTAGGGCTTTAAAAGTCAGCACCAACACTTTGAATTGTGCTCAGAAATGTACTGGGAACCAATGTACCAGTGTTATAATAATAATATTTATACCCCACTCATCTGACTGGCTTTCCGTGGCCACTCTGGGTGGCTTCCAACATATATCAAAACATAATAAAACATTAAACATTAAAAAAACTTCCCTATACAGGGCTGTCTTCAGATGTCTTCTAAAGGCTGTATAGGTACTTATCTCGTTGGCTTGGAAGTTGCATAACTCCATCCCCTCCAATATTTTTTCAATGAAAATAGGGACGTCCTAAGGAAAAGGGACGTGGGTGGCACTGTGGGTTAAACCACAGAGCCTAGGACTTGCTGATCAGAAGGTCGGAGGTTCGAATCCCCGCGACGGGGTGAGCTCCCGTTGCTCAGTCCCTGCTCCTGCCAACCTAGCAATTCGAAAACAGAGTGCAAGTAGATAAATAGGTACCGCTCTGGCGGGAAGGTAAACGGCATTTCCGTGCGCTGCTCTGGTTCACCAGAAGCGGCTTAGTCATGCTGGCCACACAACCCGGAAGCTGTACGCCCGCTCCCTCGGCCAATAAAGCGAGATGAGCGCCGCAACCCCAGAGTCGGGCACGACTGGACCTAATGGTCAGGGGTCCCTTTACCTTTAAGGGAAAGCAGGAGAATCGGGGATCAAAACAGAAACTGGGGTGGCTTCTGTAAATCCGGGACTGTCCCTGGAAAATAGGGGCACTTGGAGGATCTATAGACACCCCTGCAGGGTGCCCACTGCCATTCATATGAAAAGCCCTTCTGGATCAGGCCAAAGACCATCTTGTCCTGCATCCTGTTCTCACAGTGGCCCACTAGATGCCCATGGGAAGCTCAAAAGCAGGAGATGAATGCAGTATCTCTGTGCCCACTTGTGATTCACAGCAACGGCCATTCAGACGACATCCAGCAGTGGAGGCAGAATTGTGTCTGGTAGCCACTGAAAGCCTTACCCGCCCGCCCCCTGTGAATTTGTCCAACCCCCTTTTAAAGGACCTTCGTACCTACGGGACCGCCTCTCCCGGTATGCCCCACAGAGAGCCTCAAGGTCCATAAATAACAACACCCTAGTGGTCCCGGGCCCTAAGGAAGTTAGATTGGCCTCAACCAGAGCCAGGGCCTTTTCAGCTCTGGCTCCAGCCTGGTGGAACGCTCTGCCTCATGAGACCAGGGCCCGGCAGGATCTGATTTCTTTCCGCAGGGCCTGTAAGACAGAGTTGTTCTGCCTGGCCTTTGGCTTGGAGCCAATTTGATTCCCTCCCCCGCTTTCTTTTTTCCTTTCTCCTCCTGTGATGAGGCTGCATTTTAATGTTTCAGTGTTTTAATGTTGTATTTTAATCTTGTTTTTAAGTTGTATTCATTCAACTTGTTTTTATTATAGCTTGTTAGCCGCTCTGAGCCCGGCCTTGGCTGGGGAGGGCGGGGTATAAATAAAAATTATTATTATTATTAAAAACTATCCCTACTTCTTGTAGGGTAGTGAATTCTGTAGCTTAATTCTGCCCTCCTCTGAGTTTTCTGAGTCTTGGGCTCTTTGTGTTTACGAATATTAATTCAGACACATAATCGCAAAGTTTGAGGAGCTTTTGTGTGTTGGTCATAACTGATTTCGACAAAGACCTTAGCCTGGCTCACTTGTGTTGGATGTGTTCCTTTGACTCTGGGGCTATTGTTCTATGACATATTAGGGCAAAGTTTATAATGGTCCCTCTGGGATAGTATATGAACTGAGTGAAAGCTTGTTGTGTAATGCTGCCGGCTGCCCCCACTGTCTGCTATCAGACAAACAAAAAGCTTGCTTGTTTATATGGATTCCTCTTCAGCTGGTTTTCATCTGAGAACCATATAAATGTCAGCTTGTTAAAATGGCCTTGTTTCTATTTAGAACAGCCATTTTCGCTTCTTGCGTAGATGCACACAGCTCTCATCATGGCAAGTTCCTAACTCCACTTCCTTTTTTTTAAGTATCTGCCACAACACTGTGGAAACCCAATTCCTGTGCATCTTGTTTTCACGGGTGCCATTTTACTTTCACAATGTCAGTTGAGATTCTGGGACCTCTCACTGTTTGACCCAGTTTCTTGCCGCCGGCATGATTGCAACATTCCAGGTTCTAAGGCACAAATTTTAGCTGTGACTAACAAACTATCAACAAGTAGGAAATACATTTCTGCTCCTCTACAAATTGAGATGTATTCTTTTTATGTAATATATTTGTTATGTACTGAAGTTCTCACCCTGGGCCGGCAGGGGGATACTGTAGATAGTTATGCAAATGAAGGATCGAAAGTGACGTTCAGTGATTGGATAGTTTATGTGCATATGAAGGATCGAAAGTGACGTTCAGTGATTGGATAGTTTTAGAAAGTTGCTACAGTTACCCTTGTTCTGGAACTCTATATAAGCAGGCTGACTGAGCTCTTCAGTTCAGTTCTGTTCTGGCCTTTGAATAAACAAGAGCTGTTTGAAGAATCGCTGTGTCGTCTGATATGTTCGCCCACAACTTAACAATATTCTGTTTACAGTCATACCTTGGTTTTTGAACAGCTTAGTTCTCGAACGTTTTGGCTCCCAAACACCGCAAACCCAGAAGTGAGCGTTCCGGTTTGTGAATGTCTTTTGGAAGACGAATATCCGACACGGCTGCCGTGTCTTGCGAACATTTTTGGAAGTCGAATGGACTTCCGGAACGGATCCCCGTCAAGAACCATAGTACGACTACATATCATTTTTATTGGTCTGTGTCTATAACATACCCTCCAACATTTCTCCGATGAAAATAGAGATGTCCTAAGGAAAAGTGGGACATTCTGGGGTAAAATCAGAAACTTGGATGGCTTCTGTAAATCTGGGACTGTCCCTGGAAAACAGGGACACTTGGAGGGTCTGTGGTTTGGAGTGGGAATCTGACTCTTTGCAAAGAAGACGCAGGATAAATCTATAGGGAACCAGACAGATCTACAGGGAACCAGGCAGAGGGCCTTCTCAGTAGTGGCGCCTGCCCTGTGGAATGCCCTCCCATCAGATGTCAAAGAGATAAACAACTACCTAACATTTAGAAGACATCTGAAGGCAGCCCTGTTCAGGGAAGTTTTTAATGTGTGACATTTTAATGTATTTTTAATCTTCGTTGGAAGCTGCCCAGAGTGGCTGGGGAAACCCAGCCAGATGGGCAGGGTACAAATAATAAATTATTATTATTATTATTATTATTATTATTATTATTATTATTACCCTGGGCAGGACACGGATCACCTTTCACCACCTGAAAATAGAAAAGCCATCTTGAGATCATTATAGTTTTATGTGATTGTTCTTATGTTCTGCTTCACAATCTGTTTTGCTCTGTGATTCTTATGTGCTGTGTCCTTTTATTTTTGGTCCTTTGATTTTGATGGATGGATTGGGTTAAACAAAAAACAAACCAGACTGCAGGGGCCCTGATACAGCCAGTATTTGCCACTGGTGGCAAGAGGTTCAGCTTCAGCATGTTCCAAAGGCAGCAGTAGACGTGGTGGAGCTGTTTACGCAGCAGATAGATGCAGGTCCCTGGAGGCCGCAGGGTCTCTCCGGTTAAAACTGCCCGCACTTTAAGCAAGCAATGTGTTTGTCTCGAGTGTAGAGCCTTTTCCCCAGAGGATATCCTGTCTGAGATGATTAGGATGTAAAGGGCAGACTGGCATCTGAAGGGAAAGTCTAGCCAATGTGGAAAGCACAAAGGAGAATGGCCAACAGCACTGGTTCAAGTCAGGGTATGCTGAGAATGTGGAAACCAGACCACATGCCTTTCGCTTGCCTGATTAGCCAGCATCCGCATTGTGAAGGGAGCACACAGCTCAGTTTTATGTTGCATTGTGTTCTTTGCTGGCACTTCCAGCGAGCCCCACTTGACAAGGAACACTCAGGACAGGAGAACACTTGAGAACTCTCAATTCTGGGAGAGATCATCAGGGGGTTTGGGCTGGGTGTTCATCCATATGCGGATGATACCCAGCTCCACCTCTCTTTTAAATCAGAACGAGTGAAGGTAGTGTAGGTCCTGTGTGAATGCCTGGAGGCGGTTGGAGGATGGATGGTGGCTAACGGATTAAGATCGAATCCTGACAAGACAGAAGTATTGTTCTTGGCGGACAGGGGACGGGCTGGTATGGGGGACTCCCTGGTCCTGATTGGGGTAACTGTGCCCCTGAAGGATCAGGTGTGCAGCCTGGGAGTCATTTTGGACCCACAGCTGTCCAGGGAGGCGCACATGTGCCCCACAGCATAGCCAACCATTGGCAGACCCTCCAAGTGCCCCTATTTTCCAGGGACAGTTCTGGATTTACAGAAGCCACTTGGTTTCTGATTTGATCCTGGAATGCCCTGGTTTGATCCTGGAATGTGATGTGCTTTCGAACTGCTAGGTTGGCAGAAGCAGGACCGAGCAACGGGAGCTCACCCCATCACGGGGATTCGAACCGCCGACCTTCTGATCAGCAAGTCCTAGGCTCTGTGATTTAACCCACAACGCCACCCGCATCCCTTATTATTATTAAACCACAGAACCTAGCAGTTCGAAAGCACGTCAAAGTGCAAGTAGATAAATAGGTACCGCTCCGGCGGGAAGGTAAACAGTGTTTCCGTGTGCTGCTCTGGTTCGCCAGAAGCGGCTTAGTCATGCTGGCCACATGACCCGGAAGCTGTACGCCGGCTCCCTCGGCCAATAAAGCGAGATGAGCGCTGCAACCCGAGAGTCGGCCACGACTGGACCTAATGGTCAGGGGTCCCTATTTTCATCGGAGAAATGTTGGCGGGTATGCATTCGGGTTATAAGTCTTCTTTAAGTCCACACTCCTGCCAGGGCTTTAAAATCCCCGGGAAAAAGAGAAACTCTGGAAGACCCCAGGGCAGCCGCACTTGTTTCTTTTATGTGACAATAGGATGGGCATATTCTTTTACAAGGCAATATGCTTCCTTGAGAGATAAACTTAGACTGAAGGTCGAGTCGTTTCTCTCAAGGAGGCAACTAGATGACGGCGCAGATAAACCGAGTGCCCACCCTATTGTTAGAGTCCCCGCTAGAAGTGAAAAGGAGGAAGGCAGCGACAATGTGGCGTTCGCTGGAGATTGTTTTAGGGAACTTGCGCAGCTCGGGCCGAGGTGTATGTTTACTCAGAAGTAAGTCCCTATTCAATGGAAGACGACTCCTACGTATTGCATTCAATAAACACGACGTTTTGCCTTTCCACCGAACTATGACTCTTGCTAAACTTGGGTTTCAAAATTGTGTTCCTTCAGAGTGCCCTGTGTGGGAGTGAGAGAGGTCTCTGACCTTTATTTTTGAATTGTATTCCATTAATGCGGTGCTTTGCCTCCCCACCCTTAATCCACCTCATATAAGAGCCTCACAACATTATTTCAGGTCAGGCAATAGACTGACGAAATGCCCAGCAAGAGTGCATAAGAGGAAAGTCTTGGTATGTTATCGTTCCAGTGGTACAGTGGTACCTCAGGTTACATACGCTTCAGGTTACATACGCTTCAGGTTACAGACTCCGCTAACCCAGAAATAGTGCTTCAGGTTAAGAACGTTGCTTCAGGATGAGAACAGATATCGTGCTCCAGCGGCGCGGCGGCAGCAGGAGGCCCCATTAGCTAAAGTGGTGCTTCAGGTTAAGAACAGTTTCAGGTTAAGAACAGACCTCCAGAATGAATTAAGTACTTAACCCGAGGTACCACTCTTATCGCCACTTTTGGGAAACATTGCAGAATTCATTTGGCACATCTCATCCACGTATGGTTTAATCAAATGCATTAAAATCAGAATAAAGTAATAAGGCAGGGATGGGGAAACTGAGGCCTGAGGGCCAAATGTAACTGTCCAAGACTCTCTTTCTGGCCCTTAGGACTCTCTTAAGAGAGGAGGCCATTTGGAGGGGCTTAGCTGTCTGAATTAGGCCCTTGGGCCAGAGATTGGGATGACTGGGAAGTTGGGAAGCTGACTTTACAAGGCTTTCCAATTGCACTACCGTCTATTCCAGTGTTTCTCAACCTTGGGTCTCCAGCTGTTTTTGGACTACAACTCCCATCATCCCTATCTAGCAGGTCAGGGATGATGGGAATTGTAGTCCAAAAACAGCTGAAGACCCAAGTTTGGGAAACACTGGTCTAGTCACCTGGATTTCTGCACAGCAGAAGTTGTGATTAATGTGTGGGTATTCAGCGGGCAAAGCTGGTGGGGCGTGTGACATTAGGCGAAGCCTGCCTCTGTGAGGGTTACTGTGAGAATTGGGGCTGCCATCCCTTGGAAAAACATCTGTAGTTCAAGTTGCTGCTGGTGTCACAGGAGCAAGGGCTGCTAAAATGTTGGCAGCCTTCCTGCCGGGCCAGTCTAATTTCCGGAAGTTTCATTTAGGAAATCAAGGGGTGTTCCTAAAAAACAAGCAAAGCCCGAACCATGGGCAGCAAGGCAAAGCTGATGCTGGAATTATTGCCACCCGTCTCAGTCTCCTTCCTGCCTTCTGCAAAACCTCTCCCAGCTGCAGAACACATGCTGCAAATAAAAAGGAATAACTGTATTTTATTAACGAGAGCCATTTGAGAGCTCTAAAGCGAAAGCCCCCCCAAGGCAAACGCTGAAGGCTGAGAGACAAACAAAGCCCCTAATGTCTGGGACTCATCAAATTATGCAACTGCCCAGTTGCACAGCAGAGTGGAGGACCAAAGAGCTGGTTTGCTTTTGTGTTTTTGTGTTTGGTTATTTGTTTAGAGAGAGAACACAATAGAAAATCTCTCTCTCCCCCCCCCCCCTCTCTCTCTCTGTGTGTGTGTGTGTGTGTGTGTGTGTGTGTGTGTTTCGGCCCCCCCCAGTCCCACGGCAGGGATCCCTGTTTCTGTTCTGGTTTTATTCACAATTACATCACAGAAAGGAGCCCAAAGCAATTGCAAAATATTGTTACAAAAGCCCGGTGCCCACCCCTCTCTCTGCCAAGCGGTGGCAAGAGGGCATGGGGCCACAGGCACACACACAGGGGCTGTGTCCCTTTGAAGAATAGAAGACACGGCAGGGACTGTCATGCTTTAAGAAATATTGTTTATTCTTCTATTTACACAGGCAACTTTTCCTTCTCCCTCGCTGTTATGTACTGAGTTGAATAGGATCCAAATTGCAGCAGTCTGATTGGTCCTAGAACAATAGGATTCAGAATGCAGCAGTCTGATTGGTCCGCAGGAGCCCCCCAATCCAACTCCAGGTGGAAGTGAATCCGCAACCTGATTGGCCTACAGGAGAATCCCGGAATTAGCCAATCACGTGGGGACCATTGTGTAAATAATGTATATAAAGCAGACATTCTGGGGAAACTTCCATTCCTCCTCACTACTATGAGCTGAATAAAGAGCATGAAATCCTCACTCGACTCTGAGTATATTTCACTCGCCAAGACAGATCTTGGCCTTCCTCCCTCCCTTCTTCTTCTGCCCAGAAACTGTTGCTTCAAACCTCCCCTTTCCTGTGCTCTCAAACACACAGTTACCCCGGCAACCTTTGTGACATCTGACTGCCCAGGCCAAAGGAGTCTTCTACATACTCTCCAACACTTCTCTGATGAAAATAGGGACGTCCCGTTCCATACTATTTATACCCCACACATCTTACTGGGTTGCCCCAGCCACTCTGGGAGGCTTCCAACATATATAAAAACATAATTAAGCATTTTTTAAAAAAAACTTTTCTATACAGGTTTGCCTTCAGACGGCTAGCGGGTCGGATAACTCCTTACCCTCCATCATTTCTCCAATGAAAATAGGAGCGTCCTAAGGGAAAGTGGCACATTCCGGGATCAAATCAGAAACCAAGATGGCTTCTCTAATTCAGGGACGTCCTTGGAAAATAGGTACACTTGGAATGCTTGCTTCCAATGTCCATCAACCCCTTTTTGTAATGCTAACAGGTCTACTCTTCCCCTCAGGTAGCCAGGCTGGTTTGCATAAGCCAGCCCAGGAATTCCTTTGCAGCTTGCATTCTACCTTCATACCACAAATTACCCAAGTCCTAGCATTTATTAATTTCTAGGTTTATCGTGTTTATCTTTGCTCCCTGAAAGCCAACAGCAGGGCAGGGGAGACGAGAGGGGAAGAATTAGGCATGATATGCAAGCCTGTGTATTGCCGAGCAAACAGTTAATGCAACTGCAAGCACGACTCTAACCCCCTTTTTTCTGATATGCCAAGCTTCGCAGCCGGATAGATGTGCAAGAGAGATAGTCGAGCACTCCCTGGAAGTGCAGGCTTTCTCCTCCAATTTCAGTTTGCTGCGCATATTTGGAAGAAGTTAACAAAGCCTGCACTGTGTTCTCAGTTAGCGAGCTGGCCTAAGTCATTGCAGATGGAGCTGTTCTGTAATGGAGAACTGCTTTGAAAGATGTAGAGGTGTTGCCTTGCTGAATAACACTAGTAAAGTTGTGTGCTCCCCTTTTTGGGTGGTGCCATTTGTATTTGTCCTGCATTTGAAAATACAAACTGTATTTTCATCCGAGAAATGCTGGAGGGTAAGCAATTCGCCCCAGGGCCAGGGTAACAGCCCATCAGCCATTGGTCTATTGGCAAGCAGGCTATAATCCACTTTCAAGGCCTGCATGAAGCCTGTCATAAGAATTCTAAGGTCCCAAAAATAAAATAGGTATTATTAGTAGTATTAATTGAATTTATAGGGGGTCTCAGGGCGGTTCATAAATGTACAAGGCAAACACATACATAAGTATATAAACCATGTGTCTGGAATAGTACAGGAGAACAATGCTGTAGCCATTCTGACTCTCCCAAATTGACCTCAAATATTCCTCTGCAGTAAGGGAGGCAAATGGAGAAAGCCTTCGCATTGTCTTTTCGCTTATGAATCCTGTCTTAAGGGCATATTTGTGTATGAACAGGGTGAACCTGTGACCTGGATTCAGGAGCGAAAGTATTAACCATCACAAAAGAATGCCCAGGCTGCCCAGGTAATGCAATCAGTGACCATTATCAGGTATCCTGGCAGACAGGATTTCTGCTGTAGACCACCTCCTTGTGTGATGTATGTACAGTGGTGCCCCGCAAGACGAATGCCTCGCAAAACTAAAAACGCGCAAGACGAAAGGGTTTTTCGGTTTTTGCGTTGCTTCGCTAGACGATTTTCCCTATGGGCTTGCTTCGCAAAACGAAAACGTCTTGCGAGTTCGTTCGCTTTTTTCCTAAAGCCGCTTGAAGAGGCGCAGTTGCGACGGACCGTGCTTCGCAAGACGAAAAACATCGCAAGACGAAAAGACTCGCGGAACGAATTAATTTCGTCTTGCGAGGCACCACTGTATGATGTTTCAGGGGGGTGTCTTGGGCTACAGGGCAGGCAATTTCAAAAGTCTATATAAGGGCTTGCGCACCATTGTTCAGGGTTCCTCCTCCCTCCTGCGTGTGGTGAGTGGGGACCCTGTTGCAACAGTTTAATAAAGATCAGGCTTACTAGCTGCTTTGCTTCTCAATATACAGTCATACCTCAGGTTACAGGCGCTTCAGGTTGCATTTTTTCAGATTATGGACGCGCCGAAACCCGGAAGTACCGGAACGGGTTACTTTTGGGTTCTGGCAGTTGCGCATGCGCAGAAGCATTAAATTGTGCTTTGCACATGCGCAGAAGCACCGAATTGCAAGCAACGCTTCGGGTTGCGAATGCTGCGGGTTGCAAACGTGCCTCCCACACGGTTCACGTTCGGAAACTGAGCGTCCACTGTACTCTGGATGGCCTCTGTTATTTTCTCCTGCCGATAGGGAACCCACTTAAATACTCTATACAGGCTCTTGGATACCCCATAAGGGAAAAGGAGCAGGTTTTTCTTATAACAAGCCGGGTTCACGCAGGCCCAGAAAAAACCCTCACCTCCAGCGAGCCCGATCCTGGGCTGGTACTGGCGCTGTCCCACAAAGGTGCCTGACCAGCAGGCAAGCATCATTACCAGGAAAATGTGGGGGGATGGGTCACTGGTAACCGTGTGTCCCCTCCAATATTTCACTAGGTGGCTGTAAGTCACAACAGACTTGAGCTGTGTTGGGATGCTTGAATTGCTCATAGATGCTGGTTTTGATATTTCTTGCTTCTTTTTTCTGTTCGCTCTGTTGAAACAGCCGCCTGAAGAGCATGGTTTGTGTCAACATAATTCCATAAGGAAATGAGCCAGAATATAAAAAGAGAAAGTCTGTTATGCTATGTAAACTGGCGTCTCGTCAAGCAGATTAGAGCTGGAGGATCCAAAGTCAATATATATAATCTTAGCTGTTACACCGTGTGACCCATAGCTCATTAGCTGAAATGGAAAAAAAGATGCAGCAAACTGCATGAGCAAAGGAGATTCATAAACTGGCCGATTTGGTTGGGATCGTCGTTTCCAGCTTTCAGTGAAACGAGCCTCGCATGAGCAGGAGGTTAGATATACATTTATGGTTTGTCACGATGATTCGTGTGTTCAGCCTGGAGAAGAGGCAGTTAAGACACAGCAGCTGTCTTCAGCTATCTGAAGGGCTGTGCATCGCAGAAGGCGAAGCAAACTTGTTCTCTGTAAGACCTATTGCAGTCGTTAAGAGTCGTCAACAGGCTCATCACAGCTATCTGCCAATCACCCATTCCCACCACCCTTCTGAGTAATACCCCTCCCCACTTTCTCACTATATAGAAGGATCTGGCAACTTCTGTTTCAGTGTATCTGAAGAAGTGTGCATGCACACGAAAGCTCATACCAAGAACTAACTTAGATGGTCTTTAAGGTGCTACTGGAAGGAAAAATTTTTTTTTGTTTTGTTCTCTGCTGTTCCACAGGAGGGATAAGATGGGTGGGTGGAAATTATAGGAAAGCAGATTTTGGCAAAATATCAGGAGGAGGAACTTTGTAATGGTAAGGCACACATTTAAATCAGTGCACAGTTGCCTCCCAGCATAAGATTTCATTACACTGCTGTGAAAGTGTATTGGGGATCATATTTAGGGTGGAGAGATGTATGGGTTGCCCCTCCTCTTTACTGCTGAATCGGACCAATCTCCATCTGTGGAAAACCTGAATTGACATCTGCTCCAATTCAGTGGTAGATAGTGGTTTTCCTCAGCCCTGAGTGCTCACTGGAAGGACAGATCATGAAACTGAGGCTCCAATACTTTGGCCACCTCATGAGAAGACTCCCTGGAAAAGACCCTGATGTTGGGAAAGATGGAGGGCACAAGGAGAAGGGGGCGACAGAGGACGAGATGGTTGGAAGTGTTCTTGAAGCTACGAACATGAGTTTGACCAAACTGCATGAAGCAGTGGAAGACAGGAGTGCCTGGCATGCTCTGGTCCACGGGGTCACAAAGAGTCGGACACGGCTAAACGCCTAAACAACAACAAAGCGGTTTTCCCCCCTGGGGGGGGTAGCAGTGGGACAAGTAGAAGTGTAGACAAGCCCTTAATGTGTTTAGCATCAGCCATCAGAAGCAAACTCCATCTTATTCCTCTGCAGCCATGACGGTGCCGTGATTTCGTAGAAATGTAGAGTAAGGGAATTTTAAAAAGTGAAACTTCACACACTCAGAAAGTTTCCTTCTTTTAGGAATGAATAAATCAAGGGTTGGCAAACTGTTTTTATTCGTTTGTTTCTCTAATATATCAGGGACTCGGAAGCAGTTGCAGAGCACAGAATGACAGCGAGTGGGAGAAGAGAAACAGTAACTGTGTGGTTGTTAACTGAAGGAATGCACATGTCTGTCTAAAGAGCCTCCTTCGCAAAGTCATTAAGTCCAAGGTCAAAAATTACCTAGCTGCACCGCAGGATTTTGGTGGAGGAACTACCCAGAAGACCTTGCTTCTCTGGTCAATGTCAAGAAGAGGCCTAAGGGACCGCCCTTGTTCTACACTGAAGTAAGGCAATTCATTGAAGCAAATGCACAGAAGATTTTCCACATTAAGATCTTGATCTCTGGATAACCTAAGAGGAAAAGTTTGTGTGGGCTTTGGGGAGAGGTTTCTAATGCTGGAAGTCATTACTGATTTAAGCAGTGAGTTATTGCTTTGAGGTGCTGAACCAGCTTGCAAGATGGAAACAATCTTTGGCTTTCCAATAGCTTCCAATTTATAGTTGGCAGGATCTGATTGAGGCACCTCAGCTGAAGGAATGGGAAAGGGAAGTTGCTTCTGATTTCGTTGGAATGGCTCCAAGTATACACTGGCAAAACCGAGGTGGGAACCCAAGACATTGTGAGTCACGTGTGTGAAACATTTGTGCTCAGAGTGAGGGAACGGGCATGGAACACAAGAATGCTGGGGATAGATATATAATGAATTGAAAAGGATGTTTAAAATAATGTTTGTTAAGAGAGAGAGAGAGAGAGAGAGGCTTTTTGGGGGGAAGTATAGGGACAGAACTACCGAAACTGTATAGAAACTTATTCGCGTATGCTATTATGGTGGCAATAATGTTACTCGCCCCAAAATGGGAAGAAGAAGAAGTCCCACCAAAGGAAGAATGGGTACAAAAACTTAACAGAATATGCAGAGATGGTGAAACTTACCGGAAGAATAAGAAATCACGATAACAAACTTTTTATAAAAGAATGGAAATGGTTTATTGAATATTTGCAGATAAATTGTAAACAGATAAGAACATTGGCAGGATTATTGTAATAACCTGCAGTTTTATAACACTTTATATTTAAAGTAGATGAATAAATGAGCAGATTAAGTCAATTTGGATATGCAGAAGATATTAAAAATAAATTTAAGAAACCAAAGAAAGAGGGGAAAGGAAGTCAATAATTTAGAAATTATTTTTTTTAATGATCTTTATTGGTTTTACAGATTTTCCAAATTTTGCCAGCATAATACATAATACATACCTTATTTCTTTTTAACCTTAATACTTTAACTCTAAACAGATTTGTACTTCCCTCACTCCTTCTTCAGGTTTCTCTGTATTTTCTTTATATTTACGCATTTGTCATGTTTACATTCTACATGTACTTAATACTATTTAAAATTTCATTAACGTACGTCCTTCAGTTGTTGTAATATGTTTGTTCAATATTCTTAAATCCAAAATGAAGGATTTTTAATAAACATTATGAGTTTTGAAATGTGAAGATGATTATAAAATTAGTGAAATGTATAAACCTGAAAAGCATAATTTTTTAAAAAGAATGCTACCTGCACAAGCCACTTTGAAAGATATTTGTGCAAAAAGAACCCATCACTATAGCTATGGGTGGCCGTAGAGAAGACCATAGCCTTAACCCAGGACATAGCCTTAACTCGTCAGGCTGTATAAACAGGAAATGGTCCCCCAGAGCACAAGAAGGCACCGCATTGGACACCTCAGCTGGAACCGCAATGACCGCAGGATCCAAAGCACTACACTGCTGAGTGGCTGAATCCTCAAAGCGCCCTGTAAATGGATCCTAGTATGCTGCCAACGGTCCAGAGCCAGTGTGGTGTAGTGGTTAAGAGCGGTAGTCTCGTAATCTGGGGAACCGGGTTCGCGTCTCCGCTCCTCCACATGCAGCTGCTGGGTGACCTTGGGCTAGTCACACTTCTTTGAAGTCTCTCACCCCACTCACCTCACAGAGTGTTTGTTGTGGGGGAGGAAGGGAAAGGAGAATGTGAGCCGCTTTGAGACTCCTTAAAGGGAGTGAAAGGCGGGATATCAAATCCAAACTCTTCTTCTTCTTCTTCCCAGAGGCTCACCCACCACTTCTGGCACAACCGCCTGAAGCAACTCAGCTGGATGTCTCTCTGAAGACACAATTTACATCCATATTACACCATCGTGTTCTTCTCGTGTCGTGTGTGAAGAAATGTTCTCTAACCAGGCAGATGGCCTTCTCGGTAGTGGCGCCTTCCCTGTGGAAT
Source organism: Podarcis filfolensis (assembly GCF_964270895.1). Lineage (NCBI taxonomy): Eukaryota > Metazoa > Chordata > Lepidosauria > Squamata > Lacertidae > Podarcis > Podarcis filfolensis. The sequence continues at coordinate 105,948,846 of NC_139605.1, read as the reverse complement.
GCCCTCCCATCAGATGTCAAGGACATAAACAACTATCTGACTTTTAGAAGACATCTGAAGGCAGCCCTGTATGTGGAAGTTTTTAAAAATGTTTAATGTTGGCTCCCATTACGTTTCTGAGCACAATTCAAAGTGTTGGTGCACAATTCAAATTCTGTGGTGCTTGCTTTCTTGGCCCAATATACCTAAAGGAGAGTCTCCACCCGCATCATCCAGCCCGGACGCTGAGGTCCAGCTCCGAGGGCCTAAGTTCTGGCAGTTCCCTCACTGCAAGAAAGAAGTGAAGCTACAGGAAACCAGGCAGAGGACCTTCAGATGTCAAAGACATAAAGAACTATCTGACTTTTAGAAGACACGTGAAGGCAGCCCTGTTTAGGGAAGTTTTTAATGTTTGATGTTTTATCGTCTTTTTAATATTCTGTTGGGAACCGCCCAGAGTGCCTGGGGAAACCCAGCCAGATAGGTGGGGTATAAATAATAAATAATAATTAATTAATTGTCATCATCACACTACAGCGGTATCTCAGGTTACGGACGCTTCAGGTTACAGACTCTGCTAACCCAGAAATAGTACCTTCTGAACCAATTTGATTGATTCATCCCATTCAAATGGGCATACAGTGGTACCTCGGGTTACATACGCTTCAGGTTACATACACTTCAGGTTACAGACTCCGCTAACCCAGAAATAGTACCTCGGGTTAAGAACTTTGCTTCAGGATGAGAAGAGAAATCGCGTGGCGGCAGCGGGAGGCCCCATTAGCTAAAGTGGTGTCTCAGATTAAGAACAGTTTCGGGTTAAGAATGGACCTCCAGAACGAATTAAGTTTCTCAGGCCCCCAGACTGCCTTTTGCATTTCTGTCCAGGAGTGTCAAGAAATATCTCCCACTTGGCGTCAGTCCCACCATGCTAAGGCTTGGCCAACCATGGCCTGTTTTATTCTGTTTGTATACATGGTTACCTTTCAGCTTTTCAGTGCATGCAAACTCCTGCATTTGAGACGCAGAATTGTGCTTAAATAAATACATTTTTTAAAGGCTTTCTAACTCGCAAAGGAAGGCATATCCCAGGCCCAGCTTTCAGGGCGTGGTGCACAATTTGTTGTCAGCCGGCTATGCAGGATGTTTAAGGAGCGGAGGCCCTCCGTCAAACTGACCAATGATATCATTGTAAAAACAAACAAACACAAGGCCAAAAGAGGAGAGGAGCCCTTGAGAAAAATTTCTCACTTTCTTTCCAACTTCACTTTCCTATCACACAAAGCTAAAGGCACCAATTTCTTTTCTTCTTCTTTTTTCTTTCTCATTCTCGGGTCTGTAATCCGTTTTCTTGAGAGTACAATCTCGGGGAGGGAGAGGGGAGAGACCGGTGCCTTAACGTGCATTGTCTTGAAAGGGGCTTAAAATGCGGAAATTGGGAGTTGGGTCAGCAATTGTAAATATCCTCTGGGTAATTCAATGTGTTTGTTCTGAAGCGCACTTCCAGCAGCCAGTGAGTTATCGGACACCCTGGCACCAGAGTTTTTGGTGGGAAAGATCAGCTGTTCAGATAACACCCGGAGACTCCACCCACGGACACAGATGACGAAAAAGAGAGGGAGAAACCTGGTGGCTTCATTAATTGCTTTTAAAGAGTGGTTAATGAGAATACAATGGTACAGAGGCAATAAAATCCCTTTTTGTTGCTGCAAGGAACAGGACTCCCCCGCCCTTTCTGATTATAATAAATCTTTTCTTGGAACTGTGCAAGCCTTGCATGAAATTGTTTAAGAATGAAATAAATTGCCCCGTTAGGATGCAAGAATAGGACTCTTTGGAAAGATCATTTCCCTTTCCTTTCATTTTTAATTGTAATACATTTCTAGTGTTGGAAACATAAGTTACCTTCTACGTACAGTTTCTAATAGCATCTTATGCAGATTGACAACCCCAGATTGTTTTCCAAAGTCCACTAATAACGTGAGAGGCGATTATTTTGAAATCCCTCTTGGTGATGTGCTGCTGAGAAGTCAAAAGGACAAGGGCATTGTATCAATCAATCAATCAATCAGTGGGGATTGAACTAGGGCTTCGGAGCATGGTAGCATATGAAGGGAAATGGTGCAAAAGTGAAGTGTTGGGAGGTAAAAAGCAACCAACCTCCTTGGCTTTTAAGCATCTTTCCACAGCTGTTTCATACCCTCCAACATTTCTCTTTGAAAATAGGGAGGCCCTAAGGAAAAGCAGTCCGTATAGTTAAAGCTATGGTTTTCCCAGTAGTGATGTATGGAAGTGAGAGCTGGACCATAAAGAAGGCTGATCACCGAAGAATTGATGCTTTTGAATTATGGTGCTGGAGGAGACTCTTGAGAGTCCCATGGACTGCAAGAAGATCAAACCTATCCATTCTGAAGGAAATCAGCCCTGAGTGCTCACTGGAAGGACAGATCCTGAAGCTGAGGCTCCAATACTTTGGCCACCTCATGAGAAGAGAAGACTCCCTGGAAAAGACCCTGATGTTGGGAAAGATCGAGGGCACAAGGAGAAGGGGACGACAGAGGACGAGATGGTTGGACAGTGTTCTCGAAGCTACCAGCATGAGTTTGACCAAACTGCGGGAGGCAGTGGAAGACAGGAGTGCCTGGCGTGCTCTGGTCCATGGGGTCACGAAGAGTTGGACACGACTAAATGACTAAACAACAACAACAAAGGAAAAGCAGGACATTCTGGGATCAAGTCAGAAACTGGGATGGCTTCTGTAAATCCAGGACTGTTCCAGGAAAAAGGCAACCCTGGGAGGGTCTGCTATAATCATTCATTCATTCATTCATTCATTCATATTGTTGCAAAAGTCTGTACCACCCCTACTCTCTGCAAGTTTCTTGGGGGTTCCAGGCACTTACCTAGTATCTGTATTCCTTTGGAGAACTGAGCTATGGCAGAGACTGTCATAGGTTTAAGAAATACGGTTTATTCACCTATTTACACGTCCCATCTGCATGGAGGGAGTCCAGATCTGATCTTACAGCATGGTCATTTCAAGAGGGGCTTCTCCCCCACAGCAGAGCAACCAACCTTCAGCCAGCCTGCCCAAGATGAATCCCTGTTTTTGTTCCTCCTCCTTCTTCCCGGAACACCCTGCTAAAACCTCTCTTTTCCTGCCACCTCACACCCAGTTATCCTGGCAACCTTCCAACCCCCCCCCCAGTCTCTGTATACACCTCAGGTCTAGGGTGAAGGACAGTTCTCTTGCAATGTCAATGGCTCTCAATGGCTCTGTATTGTTTCTTAATGGCCCTAACTTGGCCATGTTCTTTTTTGCATTGGCTAGCTCAGGAATTCCTCTGTAGCTTGTATTTCTCCCTTCACATCCTAAATAATCAAATCCTACCATTTATTAATTCCTAGGGTTTAGGGGGGGTCCCTCTAAATCAATAACAATATCTAGCAACAACAGCCCTCTTCAGGAATTCAGAAGAATGTATGTGGGCTTAAAGTAGGAAAGAGGGGAATGTAAAAAAGTAAATAACTTTTGGGAAATGATATATAACGAGATGAAAAAGATGTTGAAATATACATTTTTTAAAAAACCAGAAGCATTTTTACTTGGGTCAGGACATTAATAGGCAAGGTGTTAAATTTTTTTTATATGCAACAACTGCAGCAAGAGTATTGTTAGCCCAGAAATGGAAACAAGAAGAAATTCCGACGAAAGAAGAATGGCAGACGAAATTAATGGACTATGCAGAATTGGACAAAATGACAGGAAGGTTTCAAAACCTGTGGGACCAGAGATTTACAGAAGATTGGAAGAAGTATATGAATTATTTGAAGAGCAACTGTAATCAACAAATTACGCTAGTAGGACTACAAGAAGTTTTGTAAGGAGAAATATACGAAGTGTTACAAAGTAGAAAAAGATAGAGATATTGGTCATGAGCTTGAAATGTAATAGGGAAGATAAGAAATGCTTACTGAGAGATTAGATTGGAAAATTTTCAGACAGGATTGATGGAAGTCCAAAAAATTGAATAAGATGTAAAAGTATGTTTAATTACTGTTGAAAATGGTATGTTAAAAAAACTTATGTGTGTGTGTGTGTGTGTGTGTGTGTGTGTATAGAAGTAGGAAAGAGGAGCTTCTTTAAAGTTAGCACAAAGATCAGGAGGAGGATTTTAACCACCTTATGCTGAAGACTCTTAGAATCCTCTTAGAATGTTTTTAATGTTTTTAATATTTTTCTTTTTCTTTTTCTTTTTGTGTTTATATAAAATTGGAAAATCTAATAAATATCTATATATATATAAAAATAGAATCCTCCCCACAATCCGGAATTTTGCACAATTGACATTCCCAATTGCAGTGAGAATTGTAAGCATGTTCAGCTACTGAAAAGATTTGGAGCAGGGGTATAAAGCTAGTAGGAACAGGGACAGGGTGTGGGTCGTATATGCCCGAATGCCCACTACACAATTTAAGCTCACACGTATTTTTTTTGAAGGCACCAAGAAGGCTAAAGTTTCCAAGGAACGTGACAAACTACAGGCTTGTATCACACCAGCGTTTAAAGGGTTTAATGATGACCTCAGATAACCAGGCTCAATATAGGCTGCTAATGAATAGTTTAAAGCAAAAACATTATAGAAACATTAGCACTAAATTTCAGCAAGAATGGAAGAAGAGGCAATAAATATCTCACCAAGAACCCAGTTCCATATGGAAGAAAGAATAATCTGGAATTTCCTCAACGCTGGCTTCTTTAGATCAACCAATTTACAATGCACTGCTTTTACAGGATTTTTTAAAGTCTTTTAAAAAAAGAAAAACAGACACAACTTGGAATTAATTTTTTGTATACACAACATTTTATATTGCACCTTCACCATTCTCAAGAAGAGAGGGGGGGTTGCACTTTAAGGTTAATGAACCTATTAAAAAAAAGAGGCAGGACAAAACCTTCAAGAAATTAGCCCCTTCCTCTAAAACATTTGGTGGAAAAGCCATGGCTTTACATAGTCTCTGAAAGCGAAGAGCACAACCAGATGTCCCAAGGAAGGGCATTATTTTTTCACATTCATATCCTGTGTGTCTCTCCATGTATTTGGGAAAGAGCCTATCCCAGACCTACCAGGAAATAAACAAATGGCCTTTTCAGTGCAATGCATGTAGACATCCAAGCCCTTACTGAAATAAATGTCACCAATCTCCAGCCTTTGCAAGAAACTTGATTTGCATGGGATTGTTCACATATTTGCAAAATCCCTATAATTGGCTCCAATAACGGCGTTGAAAATACACCTGAAAGGATGAACTCCAAAAGTCGATACAGGTAATGGGATTACAGTTCCTCCTCCTACATGAGAAAGCAGCCTTCATTTCAACGAATGGGTGTTCCATAAATGATCCGCCTTGATGAAATGCTTATTGACATCGGCCACACATTTCACACCTTGTTAGTGGAGTGTTCCTCTAAACCCGTTGAGAAACTGAGCAGGCTCTGTGCTGGTGATGTTGCCTTGTGTGTCCAAACTGAAATTATCATATCTAAGGATGCAGGAATATTTTATTCACACATATTGCTTTAAAGGCTTTTAGAAGACAGGGAGTTCCTACTCTTTTGAAAAATTAAACTAAAATGTACCATTCATTACACATTTCTGGAGTGTAGAACCACTTCCCTTGGGTCATATTCAGTAAGTAGAGTTCTATTCCAAGTAGACCCCATTGAAATTAATAAACATAAATTAGTAATGCCCCTTAACTTCAATAGGTCTACTCTGAGTATTACATCATCATCATTTTTTTATACCCCACCCATCTAGCAGGCTTTCCCCAGCCGCTCTGGGTAGCTCCCAACAGAATATTAAAAATACAATACAACATCAAACGTTAAAAACTTCCCTAAACAGGGCTGCCTTCAGATGTCTTCTAAAAGTCAGATAGTTGTTTATTTCTTTGACATCTGATGGGAGGGTGTTCCATAGGGCAGGTGCCACTACCGAGAAGGCCCTCTGCCTGGTTCCCCGTAACCTCACTTCTCACAGAGAGGGGACCGCCAGAAGGCCCTCAGAGCTGGACCTCAGTGTCCGGGCTGAATGATAGGGGTGGAGATGTTCCTTCAGGTATACTGGGCTGAGGCGGTATAGAATTCTAGTATAGAATACAACCCTGGTTCTATATCATATATTCCCCTGGTGATACTGCTGAGACCTAATGACAAAGATATATTGTGGAATAAAATACCTTGGCCTCATGCAGAAGTAATGCTATGCTCTGTCAAATACCTTCATGTAACTTCATTATTATTAATATTATTATTACTATTACCATTATTATTTGAAGGTTCTGAATTATTTAGTTATATAACTCCTTTCATCGTAAGATCTCAGGGCAGTTCAAATAATAATAATAATAATAATAATAATAATAATAATAATAATAATAATTTATTTATACCCCACCCTTCCCGGTTTTCAAAAACCGGGCTCAGGGCGGCTAACAACAAGTTTAAAACACTTAATTGTAAAAGCAGCATAAAATACAGTATAAAAACATGAATAACAATAGCATTCAAAGTTCAGAAATCAATTTAGGGGAAATCCATCTAATAAGCATTAGATAATCACCAGGGCTAGCTGGCTGAATTAGTCCTACTTGGGCCAGCGAGGAGGCCAGGATAAAATACAGGATAAAAACAAGTGAAGAAGTAAAAAAACGAAACAGCAAAAGCAGTAACGCCCCTTTTCCATAAGCACATTTAAAAGGCTGTAGAATATTAATCAGTCCGTGTAGTGCTGAATTGGAATTTGCTGTACAGAGCAAAGGAAATTCTGAGTGGCAACGCCGTGGTCAGTGCTGTGGTTCTCTTAGAAGGAGAGCTGTGTTTATTTTGCAATGTCCTTTTCCATAGGAAGTGTGCCAGTAAAAATCTGGGGAAATTAAACGTTCTCTTTTCTTTGGAAATGCATCAAAGATAAGTGTGTTGCTTTAAGGAATTATTGTAGGAACAACATCTTGGTGTATGTGCCTCAGCAGTAATGCTGTGTGCTCTCCTGATGTAACTGATGAGACATCTTACAGTTGGCTAGACTTCTTGGAAGCAAGTGTCTACTGGAGCAACTGAAGAAGAAGAAGAAGGGGAGGAGGAGGAGGAGTTTGGATTTGATATCCTGCTTTATCACTACCCTAAGGAGTCTTAAAGTGGCTAACAATCTCCTTTTCCTTCCTCCCCCACAACAAACACTCTGTGAGGTGAGTGAGGCTGAGAGACTTCAAAGAAATGTGACTAGCCCAAGGTCATGCAGCAGCTGCATGTGGAGGAGCAGGGAATCGAACCCAGTTCACCAGATTACAAGTCCACCACTCTTAACCACTACACCACACTACACCACACTTCTAACCATAGAAGGCATGGATTTACACAGGTGAGGCATGCCACGGTGGCCAACATTTATGCATCTTGGAAGGGGTTATGATAACACAGCGGTACGCAGGTGGCACTGTGGGTTAAACCCCAGAGCCTAGGGCTTACTGATCAGAAGGTTGGCGGTTCAAATCCCTGTGATGGGGTGAGCTCCCATTGCTCGGTCCCTGCTCCTGCCAACCTAGCAGTTCGAAAACACGTCAAAGTGCAAGTAGATAAATAGGTACCGCTCTGGCAGGAAGGTAAACGGCGTTTCTGTGTGCTGCTCTGGTTCGCCAGAAGCAGCTTAGTCATGCTGGCCACATGACCCAGAAGCTGTACGCCAGCTCCCTCGGCCAATAAAGTGAGATGAGTGCCGCAACCCCAGAGTCAGCCATGACTGGACCTAATGGTCAGGGTCCCTTTACCTTTACCTTTTACCACACATTCTCTGCACGGAGAATATTCCAAGTCTCATCCCTCATATCTCTGGTTAAAATGAGACCCAGGAAGAGCATAAGAAGAGTCCGAGGGGATTAGACCCAATCCAGATCTAGTCAGAATCCAGTTTCCCCTACACTGGCCAACCAGATGCTTCTGGGAAGTTTGCGAGAAGGACTTGGATCCAACAGCTCTTTCCCCGGTTACTGGTATTCAGAGACATGCTGCCTGTGGTCCTCCTGATCACCATAATTAGCAACCATGGACAACTTCATCAGCCATTAATCTGTCTAATCCCATTTTGAAGCTATTTGAGACAAGGCCTTCAGCCAAACCATGGAGAACCACTTCCAGTTAGAGGAGACAGTGTAGCACCCTGCTTTTGGTAAAGCTTAGCTGGAATGAAATATTCAACGCAGCAATAGAGAAATTAAAATAATAATTTATTTGTCAGACAGTGGTATATGGTTACCAAATCTCTGCCCACTCCAGCCCTGATGGTCAGCACTTATATTTCCTCAGCCCAGCCCCCTTGCTCCTCCTTTGGCTGCCTCTGTCCAATCAGCCTGGTTGAAATTCCTATTGGCTGTTTGCTAGAACCAATCATAAAAGATACACCCATTTCCTATTACCTTTTATGGGAGACAAAGAGCTATATTTCCTTCTATCCATAAATGGCAAACAAGTAGCCATATATCTTACATTTGCCTCGACAAGGCACCTTAATTACCAGATCACCTTTTGCCCTTGTTGCCCCTCCATTCCAAAATAGATGGCTAAAACAGATGGCTTAAACATTTTGTCTTAAACAGAGATCTTGGGTTCACATTCTCACACACCATCAATGAAATAAGAATCTAACATAAGAATCTAACATTTCTTACTTTCTAAATCCTTTGCATAATTACATTTAAGCCAACAAATCTCATACATTAACATAGATCCTTTTCAAAGTAAAACTCTTCAGTTTACACCCTCCTTTCCTGGCCAGCTGCTTTTCCCATTAGCTCTTGCCCTTTAACCTTAGGAAAATGTGGCTAAAGTCTCTAATGGGAGGCACATGGTATTATTTTCTGTTAAACAATAAATCCTACTATTTACTAACTCTTAATTAGTGTTTTTGCAGCTTGATTGTATTCTGTTAATATGTAGGGTCAGTAACCTTTGCTCCCAGCCTGTAATTCCCTTTTACAACTTTGATAATTTTGGCTCCTGCTATAAATCAGGGGGGGCCTTGTCCAGGAGGATAAACATCTGCCAAAGTCCTTAGCCAGCTGCTTTTCTGCCTGGCATAAAACATACAAACATTTGCAAATATATCTTTAAGCTCATTTTAAAATACAGGCCTTGATCAGGTGCCTCAACAGCAATATATTGATGGACCAACAGTCGACTTGAGAATAAGGCAGTTTCATCAAAATCCAAGAATCTGAAAGGAGAGGGGCTTTTCTCTCTATTTTTGATGGCATCTTGGCATGGACTCTGCTAGTTTTAGCATATGAACACTGTATGAGCTTAGTCGGTAGAGAGTAAGACTCTTAATCTCAAGGTCATGGGTTTGATCCCCACGCTGGGTAAAATATCCCCTCATTGCAGAGGGTTGGACTAGATGATCTTCACAGTCCTTTCTAACTCTATGATTCTATGATTCTATTGTTTTCCTCTCCAAATCCTCATTTTATATCTCCCCCCCCCCCCGTGACTCTTTGGACTCTTCAAACAGCTGTCATTTACATTTCTATGTCTATTGCCATGGTTTACACATTCTCTTTGCTTTGAACAGACCTGGAACATTTACACCATAATCCCTAAGAATGACAAATTGTTCCACATCAAGAGCACACTCCTCTGTGCTCTGAGCACACAAGAGCCCCTGTTGGCTTCCTCTCAGAGGTCAATTTAAAAGCTGCTCTGCAACCCTTCAGAGGCAGAGTGCCTGCAACCTGCCTTAGTGCAGTCCAAGTGGAGCAATGTCCTTTGTATAGGCTCAGCTTCTTGGCAAATGGTGCTTAACACAGCTGGACTCTTGGCCCTACACTACTGTCTCAGCCATGCATCAAGACTATGCAGCTGACCTTGCTCATGGAACAGGTAGCATTTCTGAGAACGATACCTTAGTTTTGGACTTTGCCTTCTTGCCGAGCAACCTAAATTTGCTGGGATTCTGGGAAAATATCTATAGCGAACTGAAAAAGATGTTTAGATTTTCATTTGGGGAAAAAACCAGAATCCTTTCTCCTAGGTATCATGTCAGAGGAAATAAAACGAACGGTCAGTCCAATATTTATGTATGCAACTACGGCGGCAAGGTTATTGATTGCCAAAAATTGGAAAGGCAGCAGCGTCCCAACCAAAACAGACTGGTTATCTAAAATGATGGAATAGTTCCATATTGCCGAACTAACAGGGAGGATAAGAGGAGATATGGTACAAAAAGTGAATAAGGAGTGGGCTATCTTTAAGGAATACATCAAAATCTAGGTGGGAAAAGTAGAATTTCTGACAGATATTGAGTAAATCCAGAAAATGATTAGAGTGAAAGGAGAGTAAAGTCAAGATAGAAGAAGAGATTAAAGAAATAATGAAATGTGTTTAAGCTAGTGGGAAAAATAAAGTAGCGTAACAAGAATGGCTGGAAGTCAAGTCACTTGGTGGGTGTCTATGTGGGGTAGGTGTGTATGTACAGTATAGGTAGGTAATATATAGAGTACTGTAGGTATGTTTTATGTTATGAAAATAAGGTAGTGTGTTATGTATGTGCATTGTGTAAATGTATATGTATATGTTTTATATGTAAATAAATAAATAAATAAATAAATAAATAAAATTGCTTTCAGAATCTCAAATATCTCAGTGTTTTTGGGTCTGGCAAGTACCATGGCCCACTGACACATTTGTTAAATAACACACAATTATATTTTTGAGATCATCCCCACTTGGAAGATGGGCAAAGTGTTACCTCTCAAACCACTGTTGCATTAGACCACACACAGGCAGGAATGGACCTTGAACAGATTTTTACCTGGTGGAATACACAGACTCTCAATTTCTTCACTTCCTTTCATCATCATCATCATCATTTATTATTTATACCCTGCCCATCTAGCTGGGTTTCCCCAGTCACTCGGGGTAGCTCCCAACAGAATATTAATAACAATAATAATAATAAAAGATCAAACATCAAAAACTTCCCTAAACAGAGCTGCCTTCAGATGTCTTCTAAAAGTCAGATATTTGTTTATTTCCTTGACATCTGATGAGAGGCCGTTCCACAGAGCGGGTGCCACTACTGAGAAGGCCCTCTGCCGGGTTCCCTGTAACCTCATTTCTCGCAGAAGGCCCTCTGAGCTGGATCTCAGGGTCCGGGCAGAATGATGGGGGTGGAGACGCTCCTCCAGGTATACTGGGCCGAGGCCATTTAGGACTTTAAAGGTCAGCACCAGCACTTTGAATTGGGCTCGGAAACGTACTGGGAGCCAATGTAGGTCTTTCAGGACCCATATTATATGGTCTAGGAGGCCACTGAAGTACTTTGTCCAAGCCAGCTACCAGTGACAGTGTGGTGTCTAAGGCCTCCTCCGCCCTTTTGCTTGTCCCATACCTAGAAAGCACAGGTCCAAGATACATTTTCATGCTCAAGAAGAATTGCTAGGCTCCCACTTCATGTAAGATTTAGTCTAGCCCTTACAAGTTAGTCATCTGCCAAATGGGTTCTCTGCTGCTTTCCTCGCTCTTCATTTCTCTAGGCCTCTGTAAATAAAGCTCTCTCCTTGTGAGCTTCTGTTTTTCCCAAATGTTTGGAATGCTTATTCCAGGCTCTTACAATAAATTATATTGTGCACTATATATAAGCACTGCGATGATATATACTGTCATCTGGAGGAACTGCATTGCACCTAGCACATGTTCAAAGGTTACATCTGGATAACGCTTATGGAATTCACCTGAGTGTAATAAGCGTTTGAGCATGACTAGGCCTATCTAGTTCCCTCTAAACAAATTTAAGTCTAGGCCGTGAAATTCCTGGAAGAGTTCTATGCAAGCTTTCTTTGGTTCCACGCGTGCATTTTTCCATGGAACCAGGGGATGTTACAGCACCTGTTTATAAACACTGCAAATCCAAAATTAGCAGGGATGGATGGAAGAATCATTTATCAGCCCCTGGCTTCCCAAACCATCTTTAAAAAATGTCACAGATACATTGACACTTCTGCTGATGATTTAAATAGCAACCACCATCCAGCATCGACATCTCTACAAGAGGGCCCAGTACGTAAGGTTTCTGTCTGCATATCAGATGACTCACCAGCATGCCTGAGAAACTCCCTTTGACTACAGACTCCACTAGCAACACCCACAACAAACACTTGACCAAGGCTTGGGATAGTAGATGGGCTTTAGGACATAATCCTCTCTCATTGCTCAGAGGATGGCAGCTAAAACTGGTGTGCGTGTAGCTCTTGTTTTTCCAGGCTGAGCAAAGGCATGCGGATAGGAAGATCAGTCCTGTGACACCATCACTGCTCTCCCCAATCTCAAGGTTGTTGGGTTTTTGTACTTACTTTGATGACAGTCTTATGAATGGATCCAACATATATTGAGCTGCTTCACTGCCAAAAGCTCGCTACGTTCTTAACCTCCACACACACCAACATCCCAACGTGGTTTTTGATTGCATGTTGGCAGAAGAAACCAGCACATATCAGCCTTGATCACAAGAACACGCCCAAGAAGTGTCACTTTGGTCTAAATCAGGGATGGTCTAAATCAGGCATAGGCAAACTCGGCCCTCCAGATGTTTTGGGACTACAACTCCCATCATCCCTGACCACTGGTCCTGTTAGTTAGGGATGATGGGAGTTGTAGTCCCAAAACATCTGGAGGGCCGAGTTTGCCTATGCCTGGTCTAAATCCTGGGTGGCCACTAAAAGGACAGGCTGCTGGAGTAGACAAGCCTTTGGCCTGATCCAGCAGGCTCTTCTTATACAGATATTTGTGGACTCCATTAGCCCTATCTCATACCCAGCAGCATTTCTCTGGTGAAAATAGGGAGATCCGGTGCTCTTTTTCTGGAAAAAGAGGTGCCAGGACTCACAATGAACACCTTGTTCTCCACAGTGGCAATGGTGCCCACCTGAGAGGTGCCGAACTGAGTTCCATACCCTCCAACATTTCACAGATGAAAATAGGGACATCCTAAGGAAAAGTGGGACTTTCCGGGATCAAATCAGAAACCAGGGCGACTTCTGTAAACCCAGAACTGTCCCTGGAAGATAAGAACACTGGGAGGGTCTGCTATCTGGCAAAGCCAATGGTCAGGGATGATGGGAGCTTCAGCTCGACACGGTTTCCCCATCCCTGTTCTAAATGTTCTAGCATATGAACTCTACTATGCTCACACAAATTATACAAGGCCAAAATGTTGGCACAGCTCCTTTATGGATCCTTTCTTGGCCTACCATCCTCTGCTTTCTCCCCCTTCGAGAGAGTGCAATCCAAAGTCCTCAGAACCCTCCTACAAGTCCCCAGATGCGTATCAGACACATGGATCAGACTAGAAATGGGGATGACGAGAGTGAAGGCTCACATCAGCCTAACATCAATCTACAAACGGCTGTCACTGAAATTGCTCCACTAATCCTTTGTGACCAGTTCCAGTCAGGCTGGCAGACAGCAGTCCTGAACACTCTTCTGAAACTGGGTTTTGCCCCTTAAGCCCTTCTAAGTCTGGGCTTGGGCCAAGCAAAAGCAATGGTTAGGCAAAGAATTATAGACACCGAGAGACAACAGGTCTGCTTAAGGTACCCCGACTACAAAATTGTAGAAATTGAGAGATATATAGCTGCCCCAGCAGCATATCTCTTTTTTCTTGTATCTAAAAATGCAAGAAAAAACTTGCCAAAAGCTCGGCTCTGCCCTCGCCGGTCTTAGAAGCATCCTTTTAAAAAGTCCCATATGACCAGAGAATTTGCGCCTGTCCGTTGGGGGATATAGGAAGCCCTGAACACCTATTTTTTAGATGTCCCTTTTATGATGAGGCACGTAGAGAAACCACTGACCCCCTGCTGGTGAGGCTTGCTGTCCTCCCAGTAAAAGCAAAAATTTGATCTTCTCCTGTTAGGCAAAGACCACAAGACGACCCAGATTGTCGCCAGATTCTGTGCACAGATCTGTAGGTGCAGACCATCCCCTGATTCAATCTAGTTTGTAAAGAAAATTCCCAAACCCGGATCCATGGGTGACTTTGGGTCATTTCTCTAAGTTAGTCTATTTTAAAGTTTTTATGTGTTTATATGCCTATCACACTTTTAAACTTAAAATCTATTGTATATTGTTTTAAATGTTTGTTTTGCTATTGGGACTGTAATTCCATTTGTGCTTCTCAAGCTGGTCTATGACCGTAATATATTTCATGTTCGTATGCTCACACCACATCCTTAAATCTTGTCCCCTTCTCTTGACTTGGCTGTTCATTCAGGGTCATTCCACTTGCCTTCTTCAGCCTCTAAGAAATGACACTCACCACAGAGCTGAATTGGGAAAACAAAATTCCCTTGGCTTGTTTTAAAGGTAAAGGTAAAGGGACCCCTGACCATTAGGTCCAGTCGTGACCGACTCTGGGGTTGCGGCACTCATCTCGCTTTATTGGCCGAGGGAGCCAGCGTACATCTTCCGGGTCATGTGGCCAGCATGACTAAGCCACTTCTGGCGAACCAGAGCAGCACACAGAAACACTGTTTACCTTCCCGCCGGAGCGGTACCTATTTATCTACCTGCACTGGCGTGCTTTCGAACTGCTAGGTTGGCAGGAGCAGGGACCGAGCAATGGGAGCTCACCCTGTCACGGGGATTTGAACCACCGACCTTCTGATCGGCAAGTCCTAGGCTCTGTGGTTTAACTCACAGCGCCACCCGCGTCCCTTTGGTTTGTTTTAGTCTGCATCTAAATCAAACCAGCGTGCGTCTATATCAGTCCTGAAGAAAATGGTTGAATGACCAGATCTGGATGAACTGTGAGATTGTGCGAAAGGGTTTAACATAAAGGGCAATCCCTCATCCTTAGTTAATTTGTACCATTAAACCTTTAGTTGGGGTCCCAGTGTAGTTCCTTTGACCCAGAATTTCCTTCCTTTCCCAATTTAAGTCAAGCCCATCGTGTTATTTTAACACAGCCCTTTGCATGCAGTTTCCTTTACTTTTGAATGCAACGCAATGAAAGACCTTTCGCAGCTGTGTTCTAGCTAGGGGTCATTAACAGTCTCAGCCTATCTGCAGTGCTTCTGCACGGTCTTTTTTCCACACAGACTGCAGTTATTGAATGAAGGCTGAACCTAAAAAGCTCCTTCACTTCAGCTACGTATGTCCTATGCTGAGCCTTTCGCTGAATTTTTCATTTCAGCTCCTCTCTCCCGAACTGTCTTGTTTCCATCTTCTTGTCTCAGAGAATATTTAAGGCCAATTCAAGTGGACATGTTAAACTGCAATTTTAGTGATCTCCATGAGTTTGACGCCTGGGGAGGAAGTAATGAAATTACTCCACCATGTGCCCCGCTAGCAATTTATCCCTCTTTCGAATGCATCCCTGCTCTCTTGGTATATGAGTTGAGTTGCAGGCAGACTAAGGAGCCTGTTTCATATGCCAAACTCTGCGTAGATCCATTCAATTCCCATTATTATTATTATTATTATTATTATTATTAAGCAATATGTATTTACTTCTGTAATAAAATGTGTGGTCTCAATTAACTATATCGGGTGGCGCTGTGGTCTAAACCACTGAGCCACTTGGGCTTACTGTAGATCTACCTTTTTCCCTACCAGTTCCAATGGTCCCAGCCACCACCCTCAGGCAGTGCTGGATTTACACATAAGCTAAACAAGCTATAGCTTAGGGGCCCACTCTCTTGGGGGCCCCCAAAAAAAATTAAAGAAAAAAACTGGATGTACATTTCCAAAATATAAGATAAAAAACAAATAAAATAAAACCTACATACAGCAACAGTGTTTTGTATTGTGTAGGCCCCTATGATGCAAGTAATGGGCCCACCTGCTATATAAAGGGCCCCATTACCTTCAGTAGCTGAGGGCCTCATCAAACCTAAATCCGGTCCTGCCCTCAGCCCACATTTAGCTCACTGGTGCAAATTTTGGAATCAGCCTGAATCATGACATAGTAATATATGAAGTTAAGCTGCAAATTGTGCTCATGGGAAGGCACTCGCACCATGAGTGCAACGTAGCAACCACCTGTCCCACCTTCATTCTTCTCAGAATGTTCTTCTGGTTTGTGTGAATTGATCCTTGTTAAGTAAAGGGACACGGGTGGCACTGTGGGTTAAACCACAGAGCCTAGGACTTGCTGATCAGAAGGTCGGCAGTTCGAATCCCCGCGATGGGGTGAGCTCCTGTTGTTCGGTCTCTGCTCCTACCAACCTAGCAGTTCGAAAGCACGTCAAAGTGCAAGTAGATAAATAGGTACTGCTCCAGAGGGAAGGTAAACGGCGTTTCCGTGCGCTGCTCTGGTTCACCAGAAGTGGCTTAGTCATGCTGGCCACATGACCCGGAAGCTGTACGCCAGCTCCCTCGGCCAATAAAGTGAGATGAGCGCCGCAACCCCAGAGTTGGTCACGACTGGACCTAATGGTCAGGGGTCCCTTTACCTTTTAAGTAAAGACAGTTGAAGGAAGCCCTTCTTGATCTTCACCAATGTCTGCATAATCAAAGCAATTAATTTTAGGAGAGAATGTTTTTGCTCATCCCCAGAAGTTCAAGACACTCTCAAGCAGCCATGCCTTCTTGTCTACTGAATGATAATAGGCACTGTTTTCAAGACAGGGTCGAGCCTGCAAGCTCTTCTTTCCTCATTCTCTCCCAACGCATGCTTCTGAGATGTCATTGTCAAGCTGTGGGTGTGATAATTCTGCCTCCAGTTTGCAAACTGCTAAACAGATGACACTTTTTGCCTTACCCAGTGATAGATAGGAGGGATGCTCCAAAACAAACACTTCTCTCATCGTGTGTGTGTGTGTGTGTGTGTGTGTCAAAACTTCCCATTACATCATTGTTATCCACTTGTGTGACCCTTTGTTGCCAGATCTGGCACACCTTGACATTTTCCATCAGTGCAGTCTAAGGGCCTGATCCTGAAGCCCTCCTGCTTGAGGAAGAGATAAATGAGTGAGGCTTACCTTTGAAGCTAGTTTTGTAGGCAAGAGATCTCAATTTGTTGTGTTTTTGTTTCTTTCAAGGCTGCAGTCCTATATACGTTTATCTGGAAGGAAACCCCATTGGACACACTGGCCTGGTCTGCATGTAACGCTAAGGCAAACTATGGCTTTTTGAGAATAAGCAAGTGTGTGGGTACCCAGAGCAAAAATAATTTCTACTTTGTTTCTCCCTAGTTCCTGTCATGCTACCTGGGGCTAAGCCTAAAAACCACAAGCTGAAACCAAGGGTTCTTCTTGAGTTGCCACTTACGGTTTGTTTGGTGGAGACAAACCAAAAGACAAAACATTGGGAGGGCAGAAAACAGTCTATAGCACCTGGTTTATACTTGCAGCAGAACCAAGTGGTAGAATACTTAGCTTATAGAGTATGACTTTGGAGTACAAGGACAGGAGATAGGAGATGCCATTTCTGAATGCTTCTTTGTTAAGATTGCAACTAACGCACCAGGAGGTTTTAGCCAAGCCCACTCATAGGGCTGATAGCTTTCTACTTGCCAGGAGCTTGGAACATTCCAAAATGACATGCCCCTACCTGCCTACTGAAGTGGTACAATCCATTTTTAGCCCACCAGATCCACCAGCCCATTCTCAGGTGTAGACCAGGCCTTTGAAGCTGTCTTATGGGAAGAAGGTCACCCTGTTTTCAATTGGCCTTTTGAGCTAAATCTAGAGGTGACTGGGCAGCCATGTGCATTTATGCACATTGTTGTTGTTTAGTCGTGTCCGACTCTTCGTCACTCCATGGACCAGAGCACACCAGGCACTCCTGGCTTCCACTGCCTCCCACAGTTTGGTCAAACTCATGTTAGTAGCTTCGAGAACACTGTCCAACCATCTCGTCCTCTGTCGCACCCTTCTCCTTGTGGCCTCCATCTTTCCCAACAACAGGGTCTTTTCCAGGGAGTCTTCTCTTCTCATGAGGTGGCCAAAGTATTGGAGCCTCAGCTTCAGGATCTGTCCTTCCAGTGAGCACTCAGGGCTGATTTCCTTCAGAATGGAGACATTTGATCTTCTTGCAGTCCATGGGACTCTCAAGAGTCTCCTCCAGCACCATAATTCAAAAGCATCAATTTATGCACATACCTGCCCTATTTATGTATATGACAGGGTGCCGGCATTTTGCACCTATTTCGCCCTGGCAGTCCAAGTAATCAAAAGGCCACTGTTCACCCCCAATGGAGCCCTTTAACTGGGGCTTGCAGGTAGCACACCCCCAAGATAGTTTTCCGGGCTTCTTCAGTGGTCTAATCTCAAAGTCTTGATACATATATTGATATTCATTCTTATAGGGAATACTGTTTCTTGGCTTAAGCTTAAGAGACTGATTTGCTTAGCATCTCTCAGTATTGTGAATATCACCAAACTTACCTTTTGTTGGTATCTTCATGAACTTATCTAAAAGACTGAGTTAAGCATTTGAAAAATCTATTGAAACCAGACATTATAAGTTCATTTTAGGCTGGGTAGTTTGCAAGTCTTTGTGGCTTTGTTTAATGTTTTGTATTTTTCTCAGAAGGTTGATAAAATATGTATAATTATTGTTCTGTGTATATTAATCGCCAACGTGTTGCATGAGTCGCACTACTTCTAACAGCAGCACAGGTTGCATTTTTCTAGCTATTTATGTATAAAACATGATATGGGGGGGGTCTCTTTTTTTTTTTTACAAGAAAAATACTTTGTGAGAAAGGGAAACCAATCCTCCACCATGTTGTCGACCCCTGACCTAAAGCCAACACAGCATCATTTGTTTTCTTTGCTATGCCACCCATAAACCATCACTTGTCCACCCACAATATAAAAGCTCATCCACTGAAAGAGTTCTAGTGTCACCACAAATTGAAATTTGGAATAGCCTCTCATTATTTTAGTTTCCAAAGATCACGGGCAGCTGACATCATGCCTCCCACCAGTTTTGACAATTTCAGGAGGGTACCATGTTGACTACCAGAGAAGAGGAAATTCTGCTCTGAAGTGACCCAATTCGGAGATGTTTATGGCTGGACAGCTGGAGGTCTTTATGTCCTCTGCATGAAAGGAGGCCGTCTTTCCCCCTTCTTCGTCTTTCTAGATAGCAGATTTAAAAACAAGAGCCAGCTGCTTTCGCTCTGAACGTGACTGCGGTTTCAATCTCTGCCTCTCGCTCAAACAAGCTTTTTCATTTCGTGCGGAGACCGTCTTGAGCCAGGGGGGTTCCTAATGAGCGTAGAGCGTGATTTAATCCCTCCACATCCCCACAGAGTAGGTTTACGTAGATGGGACGGAGTTCACTTTCTTTGTTGCATCACACAGATGCACATCTCGCAGGCGACTGGGGTTCTTACAACAGTCCTGCCAGCAGTTGGCTAACCGTGGGCTGGATTCTAGCCCAGAGCCTCCTGAAAGGGGGATTTCAGAGCGTGGCTTGGAATGAGGAGAAGCTGCTCAGGCTGCTGGCTGGGGTTTGGGTCAAAACCAGCTCCTGCCTAGTCTTGGGAGGGTGAAGGTTCTGAAAGTAAGTTGATGGGAGCAGGGGCAAAACAAGACTTTCTTTCAAAGATACAAACACACAGTGTGGGATCCTCAATTTTGCCCCTCTGGACGCTTCACCTGGAACAAAAAACCTGACTATTCCCCCCCCCCAGCTATGGTTCTGGGTGGGGGTGAGATGAGGCAAGTCCAAGGCAAGGGCTGCAGCCAGGGAGAAGCAGACAGTCCTTAGGAGTCCCCGCGACGGGGTGAGCTCCTGTTCCTCCGTCCGAGCTCCTGCCAACCTAGCAGTTCAAAAGCACACCAGTGCAAGTAGATAAATAGGTACCACTGTGGCGGGAAGGTAAACGGCATTTCCATGCACTCTGGTTTCTATCACGGTGTTCCGTTGTGCCAGAAGTCGTTTAGTCATGCTGGCCACATGACCCGGAAAGCTGTCTGTGGGCAAACGCCGGCTCCCTTGGCCTGAAAGGGAGTGGGGCTACTTTTGAAGGTGACCGGAAACTACAACTAATCCAGAATGCGGCAGCTGGACTGGTGACTGGGAGTGGCTGCCAAGACCACATAACACCAATCTTGAAAGACCTACACTGGCTCCCAGTACGTTTCCGAGCACAATTCAAAGTGTTGGTGCTGATCCTTAAAGCCCTAAACGGCCTCGGTCCAGTATACCTGAAGGAGCGTCTCCACCTCCATCGTTCTGCCCAGACATTGAGGTCAGCTCCAAGGGCCTTCTGGCGGTTCCCTCCCTGCGAGAAGCCAGGTTACAGGGAACCAGGCAGAGGGCCTTCTTGGTAGTGGCGCCCGCCCTGTGGAACGCCCTCCCACCAGATGTCAAAGGAAAAAACAACTACCAGACTTTTAGAAGACATCTGAAGGCAGCCCTGTTTAGGGAAGCTTTTAATATCTGAAGGACTATTGTATTTTAATATTTTGTTGGGAGCTGCCCAGAGTGGCTGGGGAAACCCAGCCAGATGGGCGGGGTATAAATAATAAAATATTATTATTATTATTATTATTATTATTATTAACACCGCAACCCCATATTGGCCTTTGACTGGACAACCGTCCTGGGGTCCTTTACCGTTACCTTTTTTTTTTACTGCTCAAAACTAGGGATGCCATGAGAATTGAAGCAGGAAAACTCAAACAGCCCTGCCTGATTTCTGTGAGAATGGATGCAGGAAGCACAGCCCATCTGGAGGAGGCTGCCCAACCCATTTCTTTTACTGCATCCCCCTTGCCAGTGCTATTTTTCTAGGCAAAAAGGTGCTGGACTATAAATCAAAGGCTGGATGATGCGGAGCTATACCAAAATTTCGTAGCTGGTGGTGGAGTCTGCTCGCCGTTAAATATCCGCATAACCACTATCTACCGCGCTCCGTCCTACTTAACATCGCTTATGGCCGCATCTCACCGATATGCCTTCATTAGAGCTAGGTTTAATGTCTTTCCAACAAACGTGCTGAGACATAGATTCACTAAGGGCCAAGTCCCTTCAATGTGTGCATGTGAAATGAAAACATCTGAATCTCTACATCATGTTATATTTATCTGCCCTTTGTACAGTTCAGCCCGTGCTAGTATACTAAACTCCATAATCCAGCCTATGGCTGACAAATCAGTAGACCTACAGCTTGCCTGGGTTCTTCAAGATGTGGATCCTTATATTACCCTACAGGTTGCTAAATTCCTAACAGCCGTCCTCTCGTACAAGAGACGGAATGGAATGTTAGTTGATTATTGATAGTTATAAGAATTTTCTATAATGGCATCAGATATTGATTTTAGTGTAGTGCCTAAAATTTTTAATCTTAATCTTAAACTTTTCTTATGAATGGCTAATATCTGTCCTTGTGAGTTGTGAACTGTGTTATACTAGTTGTGGCTTGTACGAGTCCGCTGTTTTATTTGATTTGATTTCATTTGTTTTGATTTGTTTTGTTGTGTTGTGTTTCATGATGGGCGTAAAGCCGAATAAACATTTTGGTTGGTGCTGGACCTTGAAAACTTCCCTCATCCTCTTACAAGGGCAACAGCGCCCATCTGAGAGGCGCAAGAACTGAGTTCTGGCAAGGCTGAAAGTAAAGCCCTGCCGCTTGTACATTTTGATGGTTGGGGTTGTGCTGTGGGGAGTGCTTTTTTTCTTTAAAAATGTTTAGGGCTACTCTCATTTTGACTCAAGAAAATCACCATTTTATAGTTCAAATTGGGAAAAATAAATACAGTGGTACCTCGGCTTAAGTACTTAATTCATTCTGGAGGTCCGTTCTTAACCTGAAACTGTTCTTAACCTGAGGTACCACTTTAGCTAATGGGGCCTCCTGCTGCTGCCGCCGTGCCGCCGGAGCACGATTTCTGTTCTCATCCTGAAGCAAAGTTCTTAACCCGAGGTACTATTTCTGGGTTAGCGGAGTCTGTAACCTGAAGCGTATGTAACCTGAAGCATATGTAACCCGAGGTACCACTGTACAGTAAATGGACAAAAGTACAAAGATTCACAAAATGTTTACGGGTATATGTACCCCTGTGTCCCCCCCAGAAACAAAGCACTGGCTTTGGGTCTGTGAATTGGACAGTTTCAACTCCCCCCAAGTGGTTTTTATATTCACTCAGGCAACTTGAGGTCTGTGTGATGTATTTTTTTGGGGGAAAGCAGGTTATTTTGCTTCCTCATCTCTACTCGAAACAGAGAGCAACGCTGACCTCTAACATGACCTGCTCTGGCTAATTGTTATTTAGGAAGTCTGAATGGCAACTCTGTAGAAAATTTGGTCTTTTCATCCAAGTTTTAGCCATGGTACCATACCGTCCAACATTTCTCTGATGAAAATAGGGACGTCCCATTCCATAATGATAATTTTAGTATTTATACCCCACACATCTTTTTTTTTTTTTAAGAAATATTTATTAAGATTTTACAAAGACAAATATACAAAAACACATAATAATAAAAGAGAAAAAATAAAAAATAAAAAGATAAATAAAACATACAGAAACAACAAGAAAAATTAAAGACAATTATTTTTCATAACATAAAACTCGTTTGCTTGTTTCTTTGACTTCCTCACACCTCCCCTTCTTGTATTCCCATTTGAATAATCAAATCAGCAAATCCTTACCCTCTTTCAATTATCTTAGCTCTATATCTTAACATATTATAACTCTGTATTTTCATCCATTTATCAATTTATTTTTGCATATTCTTATTAACTTTGTTGCCAGTACCACTTATTTCCAATCCAACACCATTTTAGTTATTTTTTTTTACCTAATTATACCCTTCTTCCATATTCTTAAAGCATTACAGCTGGAAACCACTTAATTTCTATCCAACATCATTCTAACATTCATTAATTTTGCAATATTTCTGTAAATAGTCCTTAAATTTCTTCCAGTCTTCTTCTGCCGACTCTTCTCCCTGGTCCCGGATTCTGCCAGTCATTTCTGCCAGTCCCATATAGTCCATCATCTTCATCTGCCATATACCCCACACATCTTACTGGGTTGCCCCAGCTACTCTGGGAGGCTTCCAACAATAAACATTTTTTTTAAAAAACCTTCCCTATACAGGTTTGCATTCAGATGGTTCAGGTGCTGGATAACTACATACCTTCCAACATTTCTCCAATGAAAATAGGGACATTCTAAAGAAAAGTGGGGATGCGGGTGGCACTAGGACTTGCCAATCAGAAGGTCAGCAGTTCGAATCCCCATGACGGGGTGAGCTCCCGTTGCTCAGTCCCTGCTCCTGCCAACCTAGCAGTTCGAAAGCACGTCAAAGTGCAAGCAGATAAATAGGTACCACTCCGGCGGGAAGGTAAACGGCGTTTCCGTGCGCTGCTCTGGTTCACCAGAAGCGACTTAGTCATGCTGGCCACATGACCTGGAAGCTGTACGCCGGCTCCCTCGGCCAATAAAGCGAGATGAGCGCTGCAACCCCAGAGTCGGCCACGACTGGACCTAATGATCAGGGGTCCCTTTACCTTTACCTTTAAGGAAAAGTGGGACATTCCAGGATCAAATCGGAAACCAGGACGGCTTCTGTAAATCATGGATGTCCCTGGAAAATAGGAACACCTGGAGAGTCTGCTTCTATGGCCCATCAACAACTTTTTGTGATGCTAACAGGTCTTCTCTTCCCCCCAGCCAGCCAGGCTGTTTTGCATAAGCCGGCCCAGGAATTCCTTTGCAGCTTGCTTTTTCCCTTCATACCACAAATTACTTAAATCCAAGCATTTATTAATTTCTAGGTTTATCCAGTTTATCACCATACTTGCTCCCTGAAGTCCAACAGCAGGACAGGGAATCAAATCAGAAACTGGGACGGCTTCTCTAAATCTGGGTCGTCCCTGGAAAATAGGTGCACTTGGAAGGTACATGGTACTCAGTTTGAAACCTGACATTCCCCACAGCAGGGAAGCAAAGGGTTAAACCCCCCTCCCTGTGCCCAGAGGTCCAGATAAAAATCAGTCCATACCCACTATTAATTGTTTTGAAAAAGATACAGCAGCAAGTGTCACGTTTAGCATCATGTCTGGATTCTTCTTCCTCGTCTTGATGCTGGCATTGGCAGCAACCGTCTCGGTCAGTTGAGATAAACCTCGGTTCCTGACGTAGGCAGATGGATGTCTTCAGCATATCAGCTAAGTACATGAGTGCTGTTAACCGCAACTCCTGTTTGTTCCATTCCATTATGTGAGCTGGGGTAGAAAGCCATAGTTCACGACCCCCTTGCAAATCATTGTGTAGGCTGTTGGGAACAGCATGTCCACGGTTTTTGCCCTTGCAGATTAGTCATGCTACGTGTAAAGGGAACAGCGACGCTTTGCTTTACGTTAGGCTCATGTAACCTGGTTGAATTCGTGGAATTGTTCCAGCCTTTCTGCTGCTTGTTTTTGTTTTAAATGCTTGCAAGGCCTTTAAAAAAAGAGTCCTCGTTAGTGACTTTAGGATGAAAGCAAGCCGTAATTTGCTGTGATTGCAAACCAAACAATTTCCTGTGTTTTGAGGAGGCTCGATTTGCAGACCAACTTTGCTCATTTTCCCCTGTAGCTTACACATTTTGGCACACTTGCCATCGTGATCCTTGGCATATCCAGCGTCTCGTGGCCTCTCCAAGTAAAGGGGTACACACACAGAGAGAGAGAGAGGGAGGGAGAGAGAGAGGAGAGAGGAGGGTTTGTGTTTAGACTGCCTGGATGGTTTATGTACAGTGCAGCGGACCTCACAGGCAGATGAATGTGATTATACGCTTCACAAATCTTTCCCTGGCATCACTAACTAACAAAGACATTTTAACCCTGACTTCACTACAAAGCACAAGTTTTATTTAACATAAAATTTAACGGGGGCTTAAAAGTAAAGCCAGGTGGGACGCGGGTGGCGCTGTGGTCTAAACCACTGAGCCTCTTGGGCTTGCCAATCAGAAGGTCGGTGGTTCAAATCCCCGCGACGGGGTGAGCTCCCGTCGCTCGGTCCCTGCTCCTGCCAACCTAGCAGTTCGAAAGCATGCCAAAAAGTGCAAGTAGATAAATAGCTACCACTCCAGCAGGAAGGTAAACGGTGTTTCCATGCACTGCTCTGGTTTCACCAGAAGCAGTTTAGTCATGCTGGCCACATGACCCGGAAAAACTGTCTGCGGACAAACGCCGGCTCCCTCAGCCAATAAAGCGAGATAAGCGCCGCAACCCCAGAGTCGTCTGCGACTGGACCTAACAGTCAGGGGTCCTTTACCTTTACCTTTATTAAAAGAAAAGCCAGCATATTCTGAAGAAATATAGAAGATGTGCATGAAAACAATAAACATACTTCATTTTAATGAGATGAACAAGATGGTTTATATTACAGGTAGAGTAGAACATATATTATCCAGTTTCCCCTTTGGAGTAAAAAAAAAAACCAAACAAACCTAGAAGAATCCCCCCCCAAAAAATAAGACCCCACCACCAATATTTCATTTGGCATCATGGGTTCCTACAGCCAGTGCCGTAGTGGGGGGTGGGGCACATGGGCGGTTGCCCCAGGCGCAGAATTGTTAGGGGCACAAAATTTCAACACCCAGTCCTGCCTCAATAGAATTGTGCACTTTCGTTGCTGGGCTCCGTTGAAAATGGCTTCTCCATGCGATCCAGGAAGTGACCTCTCCAGACAACATAATGACTCTTCTTTTCTTATCTCTGCAGCTCCTGGGTGATCTCCTGGGTGACGTGGATGTTGTTAAGCAGTTGAATGTGCATGCGTACTCCGTCCATTTCCCTCCCATCCACCTCCATTCTGCATGGCCCTGGGGGCTGGCAACCCATGCTACACCACTGCCTACAGCTGCTGTTTCTTCCTTCTTCCTGGACTAGGCACATGGACAGTACTGCTCAGCCAGGAATCACAATGCAAGTGGAGGCAAATGTTGTCAATGGAGAGTAAGGGCAAGTTGAACAGGTGAAGATTTCCACAAGATGTGCTGACGAAGCATCAAAAAGCGAGGTGTGTTTTTCAGCACTGCCAAAGTGTTTCTGAAAAACTGTGAGATGTTTCGGCTCATCCCTAATATAGGGGGTTGCCATATTTCTAGAAGTAAAATTCTGGCCATCAAACTCAAAATTTCCAAAATTCTCTGGGGACAATCTTTTCGCCTGTTAAATCTTGGACATTACAGACGTATGGCGACCCTACCTAATAAATATATACTTAAGCCACTTTCTCTTGTACGTCTAACTAATGAAGGCATTGGGAGCACTGGTTGGTCACATTACCTGTGACATTTCCCTTGGCCATCACCATCCCACCAGATTTCAGAACAGTTGCAGTAATTATTATTATTATTATTATTATTATTATTATTATTATTATTATTATTTATTTGTACCCTGCCCATCTGGTTGGTTTTCCCCAGCCACTCTGGGTAGCTTCCAACAAAGATTAAAAATACATTAAAATGTCACACATTAAATACTTCCCTGCACAGGGCTGCCTTCAGATGTCTTCTAAATGTCAGGTAGTTGTTTATCTCTTTGACATCTGATGGGAGGGCATTCCACAGGGCGGGCGCCACTACCGAGAAGGCCCTCTACTGAGATATTGCCACAATGAGTAAAAAATAATACAGTAATATGTTTTTGCTCTGTTCAAACATGCATCTTTATCAGCGAATGACTGCAACATGTCTGAAAGCAGCCTTTACAGGACCACTGCTATCACTTTCTTATCACTTTCTTATCACAAATGGTTGAGACATCAAGAAGAAGTGACGAAAGCTTTCATGGCTGGATCTAGATGCGTAAAAAACAGTTTTAGGAAAACGTGTTGTGAACCTCGTAAGGGGAAATCACATTGCCAAAAGACCAAACTCTACAGCGCCATCTGGTGTCACAGCATTATCACACATTTAAAATTCTTTCCCCCATTTCTGTTTTTACTAATGTAGCTGAGACCCATCTGTGCTTGTGAAGCAGGTCTTAGAGGTTGGGTGGTTGGTTGTATGTTCTGACAGAGAAAATGTCTGCTGTAACAGGCATCTGTCTTGTAAGCATGTGATGGCTTGCAGGCACAATTTTTCAATTTTATGAGTTGCAATTAAGAAAAGAAACACCTGGCTCACTGGCCATCCCACCCCCCCCCCCCCCCCGGGAAGGCAGCCTGCAATCCTAGTGGATTTGCACTGATATTCAGAAGTGTGCAAAGAATGTTGCACTAAGCACACATGATCTTTGTGGTAGAATTAGCCTGGATTACATCAGGCATCCTTACTTGTACTTACTTACTATTATAGTTTTCAGTGAAATTGATGTGACAAGCTATGGTTGTTTTTGTTATAGAATTTCCTTTTCAGATGTTTCCCACACCCTGGACTTTAAACTCCTCCACATTAAAAAAGAAAGAAAGAAATATATCTTTTGCAATGACATTATGTATGTATTGTTTCTTTGGTATTATTGTTCTGGGTGTTTATAATTATTCAATGCTTTTTTTGTAATTGTTGGGAGGGACTGTTTAATCATTTGCTGATATTTGGTTCAGTTCATGTTAACTTGTAATCTACAAAATGGTCTTATGAGTTTCATGTTTATCCATTTCAAATTGGTTTTTCCCCAGTTATACTGCTCATTATAACCTTTTTTTAAAAAATCAAATTGCCTATAATATGTGGCTTTTGTTGCATATTTTGTTATTCCTGATAATTTTAAACTGGCTTCAATTTTAAAATGAAATGAAAACAGCAGTAGGGAGGGATTGGTTGCAAAAACAATTTATATTGTTGATCAGTGCCAGAAAACAACTAATGTGTTGGTCCCAGCAGTGCCCAAAAAATTAGGATTTGCATTGCCAAAAAAGAAGCTGAAGGAAGATACAAATCTGCATTAGTAATGTATATGCAAATTTGGAAATAATGACTCAGGACCAGATTTAACTACCGTATTTTTTGCTCTATAAGACTCACCTTTTCCCTCCTAAAAAGTAAGGGGAAATGTGTGTGCGTCTTATGGAGCGAATGCAGGCTGCGCAGCTATCCCAGAAGCCAGAACAGTAAGAGAGATCACTGTGCAGCGATCCCTCTTGCTGTTCTGGCTTCTGAGATTCAGAATATTTTTTTTCTTGTTTTCCTCCTCCAAAAACTAGGTGCGTCTTATGGTCTGGTGCGTCTTATAGAGCGAAAAATACGGTAACTAGTTCTGCCGGTAGAAGCCCATGCAAGGATGCTTGCTAGGCACAACTGGGTTGGAAGACCCCTCAAAACCCTGTAGAGGGTTGGAAGAACCCTCAAAACAGCGTGGGTGGGAAGAAAGGGTAGGTTGCCCCCCCTTATTTGCTTGCTTGGTGGAACAATCTCCTTAGTGCTCCATCAAATTATAGCTAGGAGTCTTCCTAGCCCTACCTAAAGACTCCAGGAAATGAACCAGGGACCTTTTTTTCATGAAAAGCATGTGCTCTATCACTGATCTATGGTCCATCCCGGTTTTCATTCTAGAACACGGGCAGGCAAACTAAGGCCCGGGGGTCGGATCCGGCCCAATCGCCTTCTAAATCTGGCCAGAGGATGGTCCAAGAACCAGCGTGTTTTTACATGAGTATAATGTGTCCTTTTATTAAAAATGCATCTCTAGGTTATTTGTGGGGCCTGCCTGGCGTTTTTACATGAGTAGAATGTGTGCATTTTTAAAAAAATGCATCTCTGGGCTATTTGTGGGGCATAGGAATTCGTTCATTCCCCCCCCAAAAAAAAAAATACAGTGGTACCTCGGGTTACAGATGCTTCAGGTTACAGACTCTGCTAACGCAGAAATAGTACCTCGGGTTAAGAACTTTGCTTCAGGATGAGAATAGAAATTGCACGGTAGCGGCGCGGCAGCAGTGGGAGGCCCCATTAGCTAAAGTGGTGTCTCAGGTTAAGAATAGTTTCAGGTTACGAATGGACCTCCAGAACGAATTAAGTTCTTAACCCAAGGTACCACTGTATAGTCCGGCCCCCCACAAGGTCTGAGGGACAGTGGATCGGCCCCCTGTTGAAAAAGTTTGCTGACCTAGAAGGTGCCATCTCCAGACAGTATCAGGCTTTTTTTCCAGCTGGAACTCAGTTCCGGCACCTCTCAGGTGGACGCCATTGCCGTTCTAAGAGAACGAGGAAGGTGTTCATGTTGAGTTCCAGCACCTCTTTTTCTAGAAAAATAGCATGGGTCGAAGCCTGGAATCTCTCCACCCCTCATCACCTTGAAATGAACCATTGGTTTGAGAGACTACTTCACGGGGCCGTTTATAATCTAACAAGTCAACAACAACTGACCTCAGTTGACAGGATCTCAATAGTCTGCTGTTACGTCAACATCTATCGCTGAGGAAGTGTTTTTTGGGGTTAGGCTAATGTATCCCAAAGCTGGGTCCATAAACACCATGGAATGTTGATTTTCCTGTTGGTGATAGACTGACATTTCACAGCCACCCCTTTGTGCACCATTGACAGGCCTGGTTGTTTTCAACAGTGCAGTTGATTAGATTGTGGTTGAAATGACAAATGGGTGATGCCTTGGAGCCACTGTATGGCTGGAAGGATAGGGTTTACTATGTGAATAGTTCCCCCCACTTCCCTCTCTGTTTTTAAAGGGGTTCTGGAGCCAATTCAAATTCCTTTTCTTTTAAAGTGGGTAGAAAAACCCCACATTCCTTCAGCTGGCGAGGCCATTGGTTGCTCTTTGCGTAACGGTCAGTATCAAATTCCTGCAAAAAAACAGCAACCCACAAACAAGCGATAAGGAAGTTTGGAACTTTGTATGCATTCCATTCTTCAGAGACACAGCTTGAAATAAAAATTTTAATCTGTCCATAAATAAAATGTCCTCCAACCACCGCCGAATACATTCACTGCCTTCACTGGTTCTGATTTATCCAAGGAAAATGAAAGGAAAAAGAAACTAAAACACACACATACTGGGAAAAAGTTGTGGTGTGGCCATTAGAGTGTTGTTGGATTAGGACTTGGGAGGTGGGTGTTCAAATCCACAGTGAGCCATGAACTTCATTGGGTGAGATTGGGCCAGTCATGGTCTCTCAGCTTAACCAGGGTTGTGTGAGAGGATAAAACTGAGAGTGGGAGAACCAAGATTGCCATATTGTACTCCTTGGAAGGAAGGTTGTGTGGTGGTGAGTTGGGGGGCAGCGATAGTCCATTTTATCGATGCCCATTCCACATCTTTGTCACAAGTCACATTTGACTTCTGTTCTGTGGCTGAGGGCTAACAGATAAGCAAGTAGCATCACCTTGACATACATTCTGAAAAGCCATATTCTGTAGGAGCAATCAGGGCCAGAGACAAGAATGTGGGCATTTGGGAGGGAAAGGAATGTTGAATCCTTCTCCGGCCCACTATTTCTCCACAACTGATTGTCCCCCAAGTGGCTCCCCATCCCAGAGTGCCAAGTTCACCTTTGCCCAATAAAGAATATGTAAATCATTCAAACTCACAGGCCAAACCTGCTTCTACCTCTTTCCTGGATTTACCTAGTGGAACAACTGCTCCACCTTTGCTGAGTTGTCAGACGGTACTGCCCCCCTCCTCCTCTTAAGGCTTGGAAGACACAGATGGTACAATGTGAACATCTATTTCTAGCCTAGGTTTTATTAACCCTTTGTCACATCAAGCTGTCACATCAATCAAGCGGCAACGATTTCGCATCCAGATCAGGAAGCAATTGATCCAATTGCAGGAATTCTGACGAAAAACGGTCTATTTTTAGTTTAAGTGGCTAGGACAGCAGGAAGTCTATTTGCAATCTTATTTCAAGAAGCCAACCGTGTGACTGTGGTCTCAAACAGCCTTTTCTTCTTGCACGGTAGATAAAGATAGTGCTTTCTCGAAAGTTGTAATTTGCCAGCAGGACATTTGAAAAGAGATCTACATTTTACTATTATGAAGGGGGCTGGTCCAGACTCGTTTAAAATGGTATGGTTACCAAGATGCAGAGGAATGCTATAGTGTTGGACAGAATCCAATGGGTTACTGTGTTCAAGACCATGTCCCTGGGCAGGATATCCTAGACCTAAAACATCCCTAACAGGTGTCTGTCCAGCTTGCTTTTGAAAGCCCCCAGGCCTAGAGATCCCACCCACAACCTTCCCAGTCACCGAAGAGCCATTTTATGTATACAAAATCTATTAATCATATGGGAACTAATAAAATCAATAAACACACAGTCGTCTAGATATACAGATGACAGATAGAGATAGATGATAGATAGATAGAATCGCGCGGCGGCGGCGCAGCAGCAGCAGGAGGCCCCATTAGCTAAAGTGGTGCTTCAGGTTAAGAACAGTTTCAGGTTAAGAACAGACCTCCAGAACGAATTAAGTACTTAACCTGAGGTACCACTGTATTATCATTTCTGGATCTTGATGGAATATGACATGTCCTTGACATAGATGATCTACATAAACAAGGATGTGTAGCCCTGACCTCGCAGGTGGGGGGCAGGGATGGATGCAGATGTGACCACAGTCTAGTTGTAGTGGATATCTGTCAAGGCTGCAGGAAAGCTATTACTCCCCCAGTTGCAGCAAGAGCAGAGAAACCAAGGCGGGGTCCGTTTTTTAATGAGTTTATTAATTCATAATAGCGAGAGACAAAAGAACGCAGCAAGCCCAGACAATGACGTTGCTCCAACTAAGCTCCTCCTCCCTAGCCACAGCATCTCCCTTTACGGTGGCCGCTTGCGGCCAATTGTCGCTGAGTCCTCTGTTCCTGCACTCTTAATGAACGCCGAGTTCTGAGAGAAGGGGGATCAGAAATACTCTCCAGTGACAACGTGTCAGCTGGCTGCCCTGCCTCTGTCTCCTTCTTCTAACACTTCCCAAATCTCTTGTTCTTCTATCTCTGAGCTGCGACCTTCCTCAAACCCCTGCTGTAAATCAATGCTGCATTCCTCTTCTCCTGCAGCATCAGGAGAAGGGGGAGGCGGTTCTCCACCATTCCTCCTCCATCTTGTCGTCTTGAGTCCATTCCCAGACAATATCCTAGTGCAGCTGAATGGAACCATGTAGCACCAGCCCTGAAAGTGTTGCAGTACCTGCTTGTGTGCTACCAGGCCCTATTCAAAGTGTAAGTTCTGGTGTAAAAAGCACTAAAAAAAAACACCTGGGACCTAAGTACCTAAAAGAGAATCTCCCCTGACATCAATTTATTTGGACCCTAAAATTGGCAGAGGAGGCGCTCTTGATGGTGTTGTGCCATGACAGGTCCTTCTTGGTACTTTATGGAACGTAGTCCCTCCTAAACTAAGATCATGGCCACTGGGCCCATCACCTCCTGGCAAATAGAAGGGGAGGGGAAATGGAGGCAGTGAGAGATTTTACTTTCTTGGGCTCCGTGATCATTGCAAATGGTGACAGCAGTCACGAAATTAAAAGACACCTGCTTCTTGGGAGAAAAGCAATGGCAAACCTAGACAGCATCTTAAAAAGCAGAGACATCACCTTGCCAACAAAGGTCCGTATAGTAAAAGCTATGGTTTTCCCAGTAGTGATGTATGGAAGTGAAAGCTGGACCATAAAGAAGGCTGATCGCCAAAGAATTGATGCTTTTGAATTATGGTGCTGGAGGAGACTCTTGAGAGTCCCATGGACTGCAAGAAGATCAGACCTATCCATTCTGAAGGAAATCAGCCCTGAGTGCTCACTGGAAGGACAGATCCTGAAGCTGAGGCTCCAATACTTTGGCCACCTCATGAGAAGAGAAGACTCCCTGGAAAAGACCCTGATGTTGGGAAAGATGGAGGGCACAAGGAGAAGGGGACGACAGAGGATGAGATGATTGGACAGTGTTCTCGAAGCTACTAACATGAGTTTGACCAAACTGTGGGATGCAGTGGAAGCCAGGAGTGCCTGGCGTGCTCTGGTCCATGGGGTCACAAAGAGTCGGACACGACTAAACAACTAAACAACAACAACAGTCCCTGCTAAGGTGTGTTTATTTTTTTAAAAAATAATATTTATTGCTTTTAAAAATTACAGAAAAGGAAAAGAAAAAGAAGAAAGACAGAAGAGAAAAAACAAAAAAAGAAAGGAACAATACAATACAATATAAAAACAATACAAAACACAGCCTAAGCGCATTAGACTAACCACATTAAACTAAGCTAAACAAAACCCTAACCCTAAACAAGATAAGACAAAAACCATTAAAAAAACACATACATCACAGCTTTTCCATGCTCTATCTTTCATTCCCTTGTTTCCTCGACTTTCTCTCACCTCCCTTTTTGTATTCCACTTCTATTAATTGTTTCAGCAAATCCTTTCCATCTTTCTATATTTTCTGTCATATTATAAATATCTTAACATATTTTTTATCCTTATTTTCCATTAAAACTAAAATACTTATATATGCTTAACTCCTTATAACATTTCTGCTAAGACCATAAAATTTCTTTCCACCAATTTTCTATCACTCATTAATTTTACAATATTTCTATATATAGACTTTAAATTCTCCAATCTTCTTCCACCATCTCCTCTCCCTGGTTTCAGAATCTGCCAGTCCTTTCTGTCAATTCCATATAATCCATCAACCTGGAGATCTTATGTCCGAGGCTCTTAACTCTTTTCCAGGTCCCTTCTGCTGATCTTCTTCATATTCTTTAATGCCAAAGAGCAGATCTCGGGAAAACTCCAACCTAACAACACTTTTATTCCTCCTAGATAGATCAGCCAAATTTCCATAGTTGAAACTGAGGTCCATAAGATGTTTCATGACATGTTTCGAAATTCCTCCAAATCCAAAGGCCCCCAGAACTCCAATCTCCTCCAGACCCAAGTCCATGTCCCACAAGTCAGTTAATCCCTGCATAGAGGGATCTTTCCAACTTTCCTTCTTCCGTCCAAGCCGGGATCCAGTCCTCAAAATCTGGCTTTTTCTGGATTCAATCATAGAAGGCCTCAACTTGTAATCCTCAATTTGCTTCTGTAGGACTGAGGATCCCGCTTGTATTACTTTAGAGTCAACAACCACAGCTTTCTCTTTCTCCTTCACAATTTGTCCTGCCAAAGTAGATTCTTGTACCAAGTCCTGAATTGTTTCTATGTTGGTGCTCACTTTTTGTCTCAAATTGGTCGCTTTTTGTTCCAAATTGTCAATTTTAAGAGACATGTCATCCGTCTTCTTATGAAGCTGTTCCAGCGAATAACTTATCTTACATAATACCGTCACAATGGCTTCTCCTATCAACATTTTGAATGGTCCAAGGTCAATCTCTGGTTCTCAGAATCCTTATCTTGCAGCTGGAGATCTCCCAGTTACACTCCTGTAACGGTTTCAAAAGCTCCCTCTAGAGGGAAACAGTCTCCACTTGTATCAGTTCTTTCAAGCACAACTCAAGCAATAAAATAGTTTCAATTTTCAGTTACTTTGCCTCCTTTTTAAACGCAGAAGAGGACAATGGAAACAGTATCTTACTCTTATTTCGCTAGCTGTCAAATCCGTTCTGTCAATGAACTCTCCCCAAACGTCATCTGGCAGCCCATTTCCAGGTTCAGAGCAGTGGCAATTTGATTTTTCACTCTCTCCTGCAGGCTCACTAGGTCCAAAATTTTCCCCCTCTTCTCCTGCACCCAAGGGGGTTTTTGTATTTTTAACCGATGGAAATTTAATCCTTTGCCAAAAGCTTTCAAAGACTTTAGCTTGTAACGTCTTTGCTTCAGTCTATTTACAAAAGCGGAAGGCGGACTTCCTGTTTATGACCTTCCCGCTTCGGTGCCAAATTAAGATATTTAAAGATCCAATTTTTCGTTCTACTCACGGGTAGTTGTTTAAAATCCAATTGTCCACAGGAAAAAGTCAGTGCTCTCCGGCAACAGCAATGCGGCTTCACTCCGTGAAAGAAGCAGTCGATTCAAAGCACTGCGCCACTCACCCCACGTCGCTCCGGATCCCCAAAACAGGGTTTCCCCACGAGTAGGGGAGGCGCAAAAGGTGCCAGCCGAATCCCAGGTTCACAAGCTTCTCCCGCTTGTGATTTCAGTGGGTCTCCACCTTCGCCGTGGCGGTCAGACCCTGCTTTCTACGGAGCAAGTTCCTCCCGATCGGAGGAGCTCCGCCATTGCCGGAGGTGCCAACCCAGAAGTCCTCCCCTGCTAAGGTGTGTTTAGTTCCTTCATTATGGGTTTTTTTGGAGGAGTGCTGTGAGTTGTCCCCCGTGTCTCATTGGGAAAGTTTAGCCCAACTTTCTCAGTGAAAGTGGTGGGTAGAGACAGGGGTGAAATTTGATTTTGTTTGCATTTTAACAATAAACTACCTAACCACACTTTCCAAACCCATATGTAAACCAAAGCACAGCTATCCTTTGAAATTCATACTTCTCCAAAGTTGGCAATGCAGTTCTCCTGCCCGCATATACAAAAATGTATTTTTTTGGAGAAATGTTATTAAGAAATGCATGCAGTGAAATAAACTTACAAAAATGCATTATATCAGGAGGAAATGCTTGCAGAAATGTGTATATTAGTCAAAACTGCATATTAAAATTTACATATTGGGAGAAAACGGCACAAAAATGCTGATAAATTTTCCTGACTTTCCCTCCCTTCAAACTGTAAATTACTGTGGAATGGAGAGAACTGAAATTAAGATTTAAAAAATGAGAAACGAGCAGAAACTGAAATTGACAGCTTCATTGCCTACCAATTGGAGGGAGGGAGCAATAGTCTTTGGTTTTGGCTGGGTTATGCATGTTGCTTTCCTTTTTTCCATCACTTTTTAAAGCAGAGATCAAGACGTTGAAGACATTTCCAAAGGTTTGCTACTCTATCTTATGAGCCAAAAGGCAGGAGATAAAACATACTAGCAAAGGTTGTCCCAAAGTGTCCTTGTTCCTAGGAGAAATTGCTGCTCTGGAGTGTTTCAAACAATGCATATGACTGAACTAAAGTTAAGACCCATTGATTGCAATGGGGAGATGTTTGGCACAGTTTGATGTCTACTTAATAGGATGTAGTGTAAATCCTACTCTGTTCAAAAGGCCTTACCCCCAAATAAGGATAGGCTTGCGTATATGTGTGGCGAGTCCCCCCCCCCAGGTGGAAATAATGACACATGACATAATTATAAAGTTAATGGGCTAAAAAAGGCCACAACTTTATTGGTTACAGGTGATGAGCGATATTGGCTTAGGCATTGGTCCTAAGTGACTGTATCTGACTTCAGCCAGTCCACTCGAAGTCCAGGAAGGGTTAACCACCGATAGGGGGAGTCCTGTTGATGAACATCGACTAGGGACTCCCCCCGGGGTCACCACTCAGGGGCCCTAACCTCCCTAGGCTTCGGACACGGACACGCCCCCTGGAATCCTTTATCAGACTACCCTTCAATATGCGGGGCAGGTGATGGCCCCTCTTCCAACTACAGAACAATAACCAATGCCTAACCAGCAATACCCAGAAAGTTGTGCCGATTTGCTTTGAGGTAGGCAAAAACCAAGTGGCTGGTGCCTATTTGCCAAGTGGAAAAATTCCTACCAGGCCCCTCAACAGCGACCAGCCAAGGTCCATAGCAAGGTCAAAGAATGAAAACGTATAGGGCGGGAGAGTGGGAAAAGCAGGAACAACTGGTGAGCGGCAAAGAGGGAGATCCCCTGCCACGTCCTGCCTTTATAGGGCAGGCCACGCCCCCTGAACCGGCCGATTGGCCTGCCAGGGGGTGATGCGACCGAGAATCCCCCCAATCGCACAGGGGCTGGCCTCCACCAACAGCGCACGTGGAGGGGCTGTGAAGCCCGCAACCCCACTTCCTCCTTAGAGCGAAAGTGGCTTTACTTCCTCATTAAAATCACTGGGCCTTGAAACTGCTTAAAGTTTTAAGCCAGGCTTCCTCCACCTGGGCCCTCCAGATGTTTTGAGACTACTATTCCCATCGTCCCTGACCACTGGTCCTGCTAGCTAGGGATCATGGGAGTTGTAAGCCAAAAACATCTGGAGGGCCGAGGCTGAGGAAGCCTGTTTTAAGCCATAAACTAACACTGGCCAGATTGCATCTAAATATGTATCCCAACTCACGAAGGTTTGGTGATGATTCACGAAGGTTCGTTCAATGCAGGACAGCCAACATCTGATCGGGTATCTTGTTTCATGACGAAAACACGAAACTTTATCTCAGAAGAGTCATGCTGGTCGGGAGACATTTTCTTCTTCTTCTTCTTCTTCCAGGAATGTGGCTCAGCAGGCGTGAGGAATTTAGGACAAAATTTCCCCGGGTTAATTTTGTGAATACCGTGTGTGGGCGTTTGAATGAGAAGGCTGCTTTTGCTACTGAAAAGCCAAAGTATCTCGGGCAAAAAAAAACTTCCAGTGATCCCAGTCTGGCACGCATCTCTCTCTGGGACGTGATTTGCCAGAACGAGGATTGCAGGATCAAACCCTCCATAGTAGCAGCAGGACTAAATGCAGATGGATGATGGCTTGCTTACAAACAAACAGTTTCCTTTCAGCCGCAATCCCAGAATGCCATTCCGACATACCCTGGCTTCCTTCCACAAGCCCCGGAAATAAAGGTTCTTTTTTGGGTTGCATGCTTAGCATTGCCAAATGTTAGACAGACATCTCTGTATTTGCCTGGGGAAGCAGAGCTGCTCTCCTTTCTCTGACAGAATACAGAGCCAGGTTCATTGCGATTCCCGGTAGACTATATTTTCTGGCGCTGCATTTATTTCAATCTTCCATCCTGAAGTACGCTGCTGGGTAATAAAGTAATAAGAAGAAAAGAGAAGCCTATGGACAACCAAGCGAGATACTACTCACATACAATCCCCCAAAGGTTAATCTCCATCACTAAAAAATTAAGCCAGCTGCAATAAGGAAGATTCATGGTGTTTCTAAATGGTTGAGAAGCCTTTGGAGAATTTCTTTTCTTTTCAAAACCGAAAAAGGAAAAATTACAAACATCAAATTCAACATCCATATTCATTTTCTAACATAAAGCTATTACGTAATTAACTAAATTAAAATATACCTAATTACTCTAAACTTTGCTGTATACAAATGCAACACAGTTAGAAATTTTATATTAAAGCTTTTCTATTATAAATAATATTTTAAATTCCCCTACACCCCCTGTTCCCCTTCA
The DNA here is from genome assembly GCF_964270895.1 of Podarcis filfolensis. Lineage (NCBI taxonomy): Eukaryota > Metazoa > Chordata > Lepidosauria > Squamata > Lacertidae > Podarcis > Podarcis filfolensis. Next base: position 105,910,732 of record NC_139605.1, on the reverse strand, counting down.
CCCATGTGTGATCTCATTTTTTATTTTTATTTTACTTCTTCCATCTTGTTGTGTTGTTATAATTTAATCATTGTTCAGCTGATTCCTTTATTATTTCCTTTCTTACCCCTGCTCGTTTTACACGTTATCTATTAATATTCCAGTTCCGGAACCATATTTTTTCACATATTCCTTCACTCCCTCTCACTCTTTAATTATTCTCTGATTTGAATGGCCTCTAATAGTTGCCGTCAATTTTGCCATTTCCACAAATGCACCGAGTTTACTTTGCCATTCTAATAACGATGGTATTTTCTCGCCTTTGGGGAATTTCCAAGGGAAAGGAGGTGGGGATGCCAGGGACCACCAAAAAAACCATTTCCTGCCTGAAAATTATGCACATGGACAGGATACAAGATGGGGTACGCAGAACTCCCAACATCCACCATGTTCTACAATGCCATGGGGAACTTAGTGAGCAATGTTGCTTTTCCAGCAGCAGGTGATGCTGTTTTCAGAAATCAGTCTGTGAGTCCTGTTATGCTACCTTGCTCTAAGCGAGGGATGAAGAATCTGTGTTGTTGCACTCCAGCTCCCATCAGCGCCAATGGCCAAGGATGATGGGAGTTGTAGTCCAACAACATCAGGAGGGCTGGGCTACCAGTTCTGCCTCCTCAGCATCCATTTCAGCTCAGTTTCCCCTCAGAGATAGCCTGGCATTGTGTTGGGTGAAGCATAACATGTTTGGAAACAAGCTTCTAAATATCAGGTGTCCAGCCACTGGTTACATTCTGGCTCCTATTCTTTACATTCTGAGGCTGTTTGTGTGTGTTTCGCTGTTTTGATGGCTGCTAAAATGGCTTTCCCCAGGAAATGAAGGACCCTCTTTTATTTTATGGTATAAAAATATAAGACAAAAGTGCCTGGCGTGCTCTGGTCCATGGGGTCATGAAGAGTCAGACATGACTAAACGACTAAACAACAACAACAACATAAAAATATATAAGTTTTTATGAATTTCGGGGGGGGGGGATGCATTAATTTAAAATTAGTGCCTGGAGGGAAAACAGCAATATCAATTCAGTTCTGACTTGGCTAGACTCCTTTTCTTCATTTTGCTAAAATCTCTTGGGGGGTGTCTGTTTTTTAAATGTGTAAAACACCAAGGAATATTACTTTATTAGTGTCTGTTGTCATCAGCTGGTATCCACACATATAACACTATTTTAGGTGGTTGGTTACAACACACTGAGGGGGGCGTTTGGAAGAGGTGAGACCTGATTGCTTCTACAAAAATGTTTTAAAGGGTTGTGTTATTTTACAGATGCTATGTATTCGGTTGGGAGCTGCCCAGAGTGGCTGGGGAAACCCAGCCAGATGGGCGGGGTATAAATAATAAATTATTATCATTACTATTTAAATCTATTTGCCTGTTGCCAACCATCCTGTGGCTTTTGCACAGGATTGGCGTGATAAATTTACTGTACATTTCTGTGTATAAGACCAGATACATATTTTTTTTTACTTTAAAATAAGGTTAAAAATCTGGGGGCATCTTATACATGGATAGTGCATGTGCCCATTTTCTAAATTTGGGGCCCCCCAAAGTAAGGGGCATCTTATACATGGGGGTGTCTTATACACGGGAAAATATGTTAATTTAATTAATCAATACATAAACATGAGAACAAACTTGTGACTGGGGAAACCCAGCTGGATGGGGGGGGGTATAAATAATAAATAATAATAAAATTTTGGTGGTGGTGGTGGTGCTAGATTCCCCAAGCAGAGCAGGCCCATGTACTGCGCGCATAATTTGCAATGAAGTAAAGGGAGAAGCGTGTTCTTTGCAGATGCATGGAAAGGTACACTCAGCAGGAACCATGGATTGATTGTGAGCTGCTGCAGTCAGTGGTCTAAGAGGATTTGCTGCCCCATAAAATGTGAAGTATCTCCCAGGATGAAGCCGTTTCACCTTAGCATACCTGCCAACATCCCACTGATCAAAATTAAGACGCTCATTTTTTTGGTCCCAGGCTCTCGTGGGAGCCAGCTGATCTATGTGAGAGCGCAAAACTCCACCCCGGCCCGATTTTCCGATTCAACCTCGTCCCTTTCCTCAGCCGACGATGCAGGGAATCCGCTGAAGGAGCTGTCACCATCCTCTGAGGATTCAAAACCCGCTTCCCACCCGCTCCGATCTCTTTCCGCGGGGTGGGCCTCCCAGTCTGATTCTTCTCCCTCTGACACCTCCCCTTCCTCCCCTTCGGAGGCAGGAAAACCCACAAAGTCCCCTTCGTCGTCTGTGGTCCCAAATTCTTCCTCCCAGAATCTCGCTAGTGGTTTTGGTTTATCCGGGAACAAACTGTGGAATTCTCCCACCAGATAGCCGACCTTGATTGATTCAGCGGGGACCCACGTGTTTTCTGTCCTGGGTTCTCCCTCCCAAGCTACCAAGTACTCCACCTGGCGACCTCGCCACCTTGAATCGAGTATTTCCGTGACTTGGTTGCGGTGTTCCCTCTCCTTTACCAGCGGGTGGGTGGTGGCTCCTCCCTCCCGCCCCTGAAATTCCCGCCCCTCCCTGTACGGTGAAAGTAGGGACCTATGGAACACCGGGTGTATCTTCATGCTGTCAGGCAACTTGAGCTTGAATGCCACGGGGTTCACCTGCTGTGTTACCTCAAAAGGCCCCAGCCGCCTCGGCTGCAACTTTTTGCACCCTCCCTTTAGGGGCAACCCTTGGGTTGACAACCACACCCGGTCTCCCACCCGTATGGCTTCCCCCTCCCGACGGTGCTTGTCCGCCTGCCTCTTGTAAACTTCCTTGGCCCGCTCCAAGTTCATCTTGAGTTGCTGGTGCAAGGCCTCCATTTCTTCTACAAACTGCTCTGCCGCGGGTGCACTCCATGCTTCCTCCCCCCTCCCCGGGAAGGCCCTGGGGTGACACCCATAATTGGCCATGAACGGGCTCATTCCCATGGACACATGTTCAGCGTTATTGTACGCAAATTCAGCCAACGCTAGTTTCTCTACCCAATCGTTCTGTCTCTCGCTGACGTAGCAGCGTAGGTATTGCTGGAGTATACTATTCGCTCTTTCTGCTTGTCCGTTGGTTTCTGGGTGCCTCGCCGTCGAGAAGCCCACCTTGACCTGCAGTAAGCTCATGAGCTTCCTCCAGAACCTTGAAGTAAATTGTTTCCCGCGATCCGAGATGACCCTCGAGGGAGTCCCATGCAGCCTGAAGATGTGATCCACAAACAACCTGGCTGTCTCCTCTGCCATCACCGCATGTGAGCAAGCTAGAAATGGCACATCTTCGTCAGTAGATCGACTACTACCATGACTGCTGTCTTCCCCCTTGACTTGGGCAAATCTGTCATAAAATCAATGGACACCACCTCCCAGGGTCTTCCCGGTGTGGGTAAGGGTTCCAGTAACCCTGCGGGGGCAGCCCTCTCCCCCTTTGCCCTCTGGCAGCGGTCGCCCCCCAGTACATATTCCCGTATGTCTTCCCTCACCTTTGGCCACCAGAACTGCCTGGTGACGAGCAGCATGGTTTTGTGCTGTCCAAAGTGCCCAGCTGTTGGGTTGTCGTGGAGTTGTTTGAGTACCTTCCCCCTCAAGGTCTCCCCCGGTACATACAGCGCCCCCTTATAGTACAGTACCCCTTCCTTTTCCTCAAACCCTCCATGGTCTTCCCTTCCGTCCCGGAGTTCCCTGATTTTCGTTTGATCGAACATGTCGTTTCTAGTAAGCCCGGCCAGTTCTCGTTTCCCAACCAACGCTCCCCCACACACCCATCGGTTCTCGGGAAACACGTGTCGGATCTCCGGCGGTCCCTCTCCTTCCATGTACTCCGGCTTCCGGGAGAGAGCATCTGCTCTTATGTTTTCCTCTCCTGGCACGTATCGGATCTCGAAGGAAAACTTGGAGAACTCCTGAGCCCATTGAATCTGTCTCTGGTTGAGTACTCGCGCGGTCCTCCAGTATTCCAAGTTCTTGTGGTCAGTACAAACCTGGATCTTGTGCTGCGCCCCTATTAACAGATGTCTCCATCGGCGAAACGCCGCATAGATCGCAAGCAGTTCACGGTCATAAACTGTATAGTTTTGCTCCAACTTGCTCAGCTTCCTTGAGAAAAAGGCACACGGCCTCCAGCCCTGCTTGGCCCCTGGCTGCAAAAGGACCGCTCCAATGGCTCAGTCAGACGCGTCTGTCTCCAGTCTCATGGGCTTCTCCAGATCAACGTGCAGGAGCTGCTCTTCCGAAGCAAACGCCTTCTTCAGTCTTTCAAAGGATTGCTGGGCACTTTCTGTCCACGCGAACTTCTTTTTGCTACTGAGACAATCTGTGATGGGCGCTGTCAAGTGGGCGAAGTTCTTGATGAACTTCCTGTAGAAGTTGCTGAACCCTAAGAACCTCTGCACATCCTCCCGGGTTTTGGGGGCCTTCCATTCTAGCACTGCCTGCACCTTGCTTGGGTCCATAGCTAGGCCCTTGTCTGACAACTTGTACCCCAGAAACCTGACCTCTCTGGCGTGAAATTGGCATTTTCCCAGCTTGACCCACAACTGGTGCTTCTGCAGTCTCTTTAGCACTTCCCTGACGTCTCTGACATGTTGCTTCTCATTCTCCGAATAGATTAAGACGTCATCCAAAAAGGCTACGCAGTTCTTGTACAGCAGGGGCCCCAACACGTGGTGCATGAATGCTTGAAAGCAGGCGGAGCCCGATTGTAATCCAAATGGCATGACTAAGTACTCAAAAGCCCCCAGGGGGGTGAACATGGTAGTTTTCCATTCATCCCCCTCCCTTATCCTAATCAAATTGTACGCTCCCCTGAGGTCCAGCTTGATAAAAAATTTCCCCTGCCTCACCCGTGTTAAAATGTCGTCAATCCTGGGCATTGGGAAGGTCACGGGTTCTGACACCAGGTTTAACCCCCTGTAATCCATAACTAGCCTGAGCTGATTAGTCTCTTTTTTGTCCACAAAGAACACCGGACTGCCCCCCACCGCCTTTGATTCCCTTATGAACCCCCTCTTCAGGTTCTTGTCAATAAATTGCTGCAACTCCTGCATCTCCCGGTCAGACATGGCATACAGCTTACCCACCGGCAGCTGAGCCCCTGGGAGTAAGTTGATTTGGCAGTCAAAGGGCCTATGGGGGGGTAGTCTATCCGCCTCCTTCTCGCTGAAGACTTCCTTCAGGTCAGCATATTGTGGTGGCACCTCCCCTTTTGGTTCCACAGCCAGCCCAGCCACCCTGGCCACTGTCATTCTTGGGTGCTCCCCCCCCCAGACAGTGTTCCAAGCAGTAAGCTGACCCAAAGGTGACTGACCGCTGATGCCATGACACTACTGGATCATCCAGTGCCAGCCAGCTCATCCCCAGTATTATTGGGGGTCCTGACAGTGTGGCCACGTGAAAGGCAATGGTCTCCGTGTGCCTGGAAACCCTCATTCACATTGGCGGGGTCTGGTGTGTCACTCCCCCCCCCCCAGAAGTTCCCTGCCATCGATGGTGGTCACTTGCAAGGGAAAATCCAGGGGCAGCAGGTGGAGTTGGTGCTCCAGAGTGAAGTCCCTGCTGAAGAAATTGCAGGAGCTGCCCGAATCCAGCAGCCCCTCAACTTTGACTGGGTGCCCATTCGGGAGTTCTAGCACCACTTCTATGGCTATAGCTGCCTTGGGAGGGTCAGGCTGGGGCACTTCTATTGGTTGCTGGCCTGGCTGCTGCCCCTGCTGGTTGGCAGCCAGGCGTTGTCGTTTCCCTGCACCTGCCCTTCCTCCCCCTTCTCCTCGCAGCCAGCAGCCCCCACCATCCCTTGCCAGGCCTTTCTTTGAGGGCAGACCCTGGCAAAATGTCCTGGCCGCTGGCAGAGGAAACACTTCTTGGTGGTTTTCCAATCCTTCCCCTCCCTCTTGTGACCTTCACTGGAGTTTGAAACCTCGCGCGCGCACGCGCGCCATCAATTTCCATTGGCTCTGACGCCTGGGAAAGCTGTCTCGGTATTTCAGGAATGCGGTAGTCATGGCAACGTTCCCCTCTCACTTCGCGTTTCTTCTGAGCCCGCGCATCCTGCCGTACTCCAATTGCAAGCACAGCCTTGGTCAGCTGATCCATCGACTATGGGCGGGGCACGCGGGACAACTCGTCCTTCACAGTTGGGGACAACCCCTCCTCAAACAACATTTGTATCGGTTCAGAGTCCAGATTCCAGCCGAGCCGGTGGATCAACATCGCAAAGTGCGACCAGTAGTCTCTAACTGACTGGCTCGCCTGCTTGCACCCCATCAGTTCCCGCCGAGTCACACTTTGCTCCACTTCACTGGAATACATCGCATTCATTGCCTGGAAGAATTTCTTAAGGTCCTTCAAGGCATCATTTTGCGTCGCCATTAGGGGCCTGATCCATTCGCGCGCCCCATCCTCCAGATGCCCCACAATGTAAGCTACCCTCTCCCCGTCATCAGCAAAGTCATTATGCTGCAGTTCCAAAGCGTTCTCTATTTCCGTTCAGAACACATTGTAGTCCTGGGGTTTCCCCCCAAACTTGTGTACCAGCCCCGGTACTTTCCTTGCGATGGGGGTGGGTCTGACCTGCGCATCCTGAGCCCGTCTTTCGTCCAGCCGCGCCGTCAGGAGAGCTGCATGCTGTTCCAAGTCTCGGTTCCTCTCTACCAGACTTTGCACTCCAGCTGCTTGCTCCGTCTCTCCGGCTGTCCTGGTTTGGCTCATCGTGCTGCCTCTCTGGGGCTGCGCACAAGCAACGTCGGTGACTGACGGATTGCTGTAATGGTTCTAGGGGTTGCTCGTGCATAAGTTGTCGCCACTCCTGGCTAGGTTACCTGGGTGAACCCTTTCTGTCTGGACAGCCTCTCACCCGTGGCTGTCTCAATCGCTGGCAGAATCCGTCAGTGGGCGTTTCTTGAACTTCTTCCAGCAAAGAAGTTCTTTGACGCCTAGTCTCCTCCTACTCTCCCTGCGCGGAAGTCTTCTGCGCAGGGAGGGTGTGGGCAGCGGAGGACCCGTGCTCTCCCCGCTGGTCTCCGGCGAGGAGTCCTGGAGCCCCCTCGCCGATTCCCCCTTCTGCCCCCCTTCTCCACTGGTGCTACGCTGATTTCCTTCCCCAACAGATGGGCTGCCTCTCTCCCTACTGGGACCCTCTCCGGCATCCCTCTGGAGCCTTCCCTCTGCCTCTGGCTCCGATGGCAGTTCCCTGACAGTTAAACTTACCTGAAGTAGGCAACCATGTTGACAGCTTTTAAAGCCCTAAATGGCCTTGGTCCAGTATACCTGAAGGAGCGTCTCCACCTCCATCGTTCTGCCCAGACACTGAGGTCCTGCATCAAGGGCCTTCTGGTGGCTCCCTCGCTGCAAGAAGCCAAGTTACAGGGAACCAGGCAGAGGGCCTTCTTGGTAGTGGCACCCGCCTTGTGGAACGCCCTCCCACCAGATGTCAAAGAGAAAAACAACTACCAAAATTTTAAAAGATATCTGAAGGCAGCCTTGTTTAGGGAAGCTTTCAATGTTTAATAGGTTATTGTATTTTAGTGTTCTGTTGGAAGCCACCCAGAGTGGCTGGGGAAACCCAGCCAGATGGGCGGGGTATAAATAATAAATTATGATGATGATGATTTTGAACACATAGGTAAAGGTAAAGGGACCCCTGACCATTAGGTCCAGTCGTGACCGACTCTGGGGTTGCGGCGCTCATCTTGCTTTATTGGCCAAGGGAGCCAGCGTACAGCTTCCGGGTCATGTGGCCAGCATGACCAAGCTGCTTCTGGCGAACCAGAGCAGCACACGGAAACGCCGTTTACCTTCCCGCCGGAGCGATACCTATTTATCTACTTGCACTTTGACGTGCTTTCGAACTGCTAGGTTGGCAGGAGCAGGGACTGAGCAACGGGAGCTCACCCTGTCGCGGGGATTCGAACCGCCGACCTTCTGATCGGCAAGTCCTAGGCTCTGTGCTTTAACCCACAGCGCCACCTGTGTCCCACACCACAAAAGCTGTAAAATAACAATGCAATCATCTGGAAACCCGTTTCCACTGTGATATTTTTCAGCATTGCCGTTGACCACACTTCCTTCTAAAGAGGAGCTTTTGAAACATGGAAACTGTGACCATTCGTTTTCATGTTTCCCTTGGGTGAACTTTGATTTCAGCTTGTGTCAAACAGTGACTGGTAGAGGGATTGTGTTTCGTTCTTCATTTAGAACCGGTCAGAACCTTACGCCTGCCAGAGAACAAAGGGATGCGTGGGGAGCCACCAGCCGGAGAGAATGTCACCGCCTTGTGCTTCCCATGCTGCGAAAGGTTTCTGCAGCAACCTGGCCGGCTGGATGTTATTTTAATAGCTGTGCATCCCACCCATATGCTTCTGTGGATCCAGGAGCTGATGGGCTCTGACGCCTTGCGAGCTTCAAACTTATTCATGTTCAGGAATGGGAGGGTCAGGGGCATTGACACACACCAGTATCCTGCTGCCTATTATTTCCTGCCAGTTCTGGCAGCTTCCCAAACTTTAACATGACAGGTGGATGGAGTTCACAAGGAAATCATGTCATCACAGGCCAGTTTTCCAGGAAAGCTGCTAATTCAATTCACAAAGTGAGTGCTTGAGGCAGAAAGGGGAATATGGCTGAATTTGAATGGTTGTGGCTGGCTTGGAGGGTTTGCGCTGGGGGTGGGGAGGGAGGGCGGGAGGGAGGGACAAAATGGTCCCGTCCCCCCCGTATTGAGTTCTGTTTGTCACACTTGCACAGCGTGGTGGTTTAAAGAAAAAGTTATCATGAAAACTCACCATTTTCACAGCGTTGTGGTTTAAAGAAAAAGTTATCATGAAAACTCAACATTTCCACAGCGTTGTGGTTTAAAGAAAAAGTTATCATGAAAACTCAACATTTTCACAGCGTTGTGGTTTAAAGAAAAAGTTATCATGAAAACTCAACATTTCCACAGCATTGTGGTTTAAAGAAAAAGTTATCATGAAAATTCCCCATGAAAATTACCATTTCCACAGCATTGTGGTTTAAGGAGAAAGTTATCATGAAAATTCCCCATGAAAATTCACCATTTCCACAGCATTGTGGTTTAAATAAAAGGATATCATGAAAATTCACCATTTCCACAGCATTGTGGTTTAAAGAGAAAGTTGTCATGAAAATTCTCCTCAAGGACCGCCTGTCTCCATATGAGCCTACCTGGATGCTGAAATCAACAAGGTGAGATGGCCTGCCTAAGATGACAGATTCATTACCAAAAGGCAATTATTGCTGTGCTCCTACTTTGTGAATCAGAAATAATGAGGTGAGTATTGTGACTTCTAAATTCTTCTCCAGCTGCCACTAGGCGGAAGAGGGAAGATGAGACTCTAATCTTTTTCTCTCTCTTCAGTTGCTCCTGGAGTGCTCCTATAGCAGCCTGCTTCATAACTGTGGTGGAAGGGAATTTGGGGGACCAGTGGTTGGGCTGAAAGGTCTGGAAGGGGTAAATCAGGCATAGGCAAACTCGGCCCTCCAGATGTTTTGGGACTACAATTCCCATCACCCCTAGCTAACAGGACCAGTGGTCAGGGATGATGGGAGTTGTAGTCCCAAAACATCTGGAGGGCTGAGTTTGCCTATGCCTGGGGTAAATAGTTGGATGGTTGGGAGAGGTATGAGGTTCTGCTGATTCTAGTCATTTAAGCGCCATTCCTTATTTACATAGGAATAGTGGTGTTGTGGTAATTTTGTTAACTGCAGGAGCTTACAAGGGAAGTCTTCATAAGCCACACCTCCAAGAAGTCTCCAGAAATGCAGGCCGCTGTATTGAACCATTTATGTACGTATAGACCTCCTGCCAATAGCAGCACTATATAGCATAATACTCAGTTTAGTAGGATCAGCTGACAGCCTTTGTATAAACATTTACGGAATAAATTCCACTTGTAAAACCGATTGAACTTTCACCAGAGAGCTCCAGCCAGCTGAAACGCAACCTTTCGCTTTTCTTAAGAAATCCCGACAACCTGGCAAAGAAATGCTCTTGTGCGAACTGCTTGTGTGACGTCGGAAAGAAACGAAGTATCCGGCCTCTTCGTGATTATCTCCCTCCTCCAACTTCTTCTCCATTAATCTAGCATAGTTCGAAAAACCTCACTTTCACCTCATTCATTTCCCCGAGCGAGGAGCGTCCATCAGTCACATGGCAGATGACATCATCACTCATGCTCCCTCCCCAAGTTCTCCTTCCAATGCATTGCATTCATTTAGACTTACTTCTGAGCAGGCAAATAACTTTGCACTGTTAGCAATGTTGTTGTACTTTTATCATATTTTTGTTGTGAGCCACTGTGAATTTTTGATATTTTTTTTTTTGAAGCAAAGCCAAAACATGTGTGCTTTAGATCAGGGGTTGGCAATCTCAATCTCTCTCTCTCTCTCTATTTGGTCTCAAAGGCTTCATTTGAGTAGCTTAGCTGGTAGAGCACAAGAATCTTAATCTCAGGTTGTGGGTTTGAGGCCCGCGTTGGACAAAAGATTCCTGCATTGCAAGCGGTTGGACTAGAGGACCCTTCACGGTACCTTTCCGAGGCGGCAATTCTATGATTCTATGGTTTACCCTTGGTCAACTCTCCAGGGCCCACCTTTCAGTGGTGAGTGTATTCTCCCCATATGCAGGGACGCGGGTGGCACTGTGGTCTAAACCACTGAGCCTCTTGGGCTTGCCGATCAGAAGGTAGGTGGTTCAAATCCCCACGACGGGGTGAGCTCCCATTGCTCTGTCCCAGCTCCTGCCAACCTAGCACTTCGAAAGCACACCAGTGCAAGTACAGTGGTACCTCGGGTTAAGAACTTAATTCATTGTGGAGGTCCGTTCTTAACCTGAAACTGTTCTTAACCTGAGGCACCACTTTAGCTAATGGGGCCTCCCGCTGCCGCTGCACGATTTCTGTTCTCATCCTGAAGCAAAGTTCTTAACCCAAGGTACTATTTCTGGGTTAGCAGAGTCTGTACCCTGAAGCGTCTGTAACCTAAAGCATCTGTAACCCAAGGTACCACTATAGATAAATAGGTACCACTGTAGTGGGAAGGTAAATGGTGTTTCCGTGCACTCTGGTTTTCGTCACGGTGATCTGTTGTGCCAGAAGTGGTTTAGTCATGCTGGCCCCATGACCCCGAAAGCTGTCTGTGGACTAACGCCAGCTCCCTAGGCCTGAAAGCAAGATGAGCGCCACAACCCCATAGTCGCCTTTGGCTGGACTTAACCGTCCAGGGGTCCTTTACCTTACCCCATATGCATGCACACACAGAGAGATAGACGCAAAACTCTCCTCCTCGACTGATTAATTATCACCACCGCCATAATCATCCTTGATTTATTAATAGCTAAACAACTGTCTCAAGGTGATCTGCACATGAGGTTATCAAATGCCAGTCAACTAAAGAGGGCGGTTTCTCACCAACTTGCCATGTGCAATCATGTCTCGTGAAACAGGTTTAGGGAATTTTTGAAGCCTCACAAAAACCACTGAAGAGAGGCAATCATGGGATGAGGTCCGCATCCTGGACAAGCTTGGCTGTATCATATCAACATCAACACAACCCCCCCCCCACATACACTAAGTAAAAGAAGGCAATTTTTACCACCCCACCCCACACTCTCTTCTCCCCCAAACCTATACAGTGGTACCTCTGGTTACATACTTAATTCATTCTGGAGGTCCATTCTTAACCTGAAACTGTTCTTAACCTGAAGCACCACTTTAGCTAATGGGGCCTCCCACTGCTGCTGCACCACCGCGACGCGATTTCTGTAACAAAGTTCTTAACCCGAGGTAATATTTCTGGGTTAGCAGAGTCTGTAACCTGAAACGTATGTAACCTGAAGCGTATTTAACCCGAGGTACCACTCTACTGTATACACCCGTAAAGTCTCACATTGAATGAACTGATCTACAGAAACAACTCTATGATCGGGGTGGGGGTGGGGTGGGGGAAGAGACAGTGTACGTAGTTTTGTAACCTAAAAAAACTGAAATAAAAATTATTTTTGTTTTAAAAAAACCTGTGTCAGTTGGAGCGGGGGTGAGGGTAGGGCTAATGTCAGTCTCCCAACTGAGTTTTCAGTCCATCTAAACTCAAAATATGACCAAAGCAGGTTGCTGCACTAAGTAAATGACGAGGTGGTGGTGGAACAGAAAGGGGAACAGCGTCGGAAGATATCATTTTTATTTCCCATGCTGAAACCTGCTAAATGCTGTCCCTTCAGCAACAGATCGGCTTGCGGAGTATTGCTGATGTTAATCACTTTCCACGCTACGAACGGGAGGGATGTTTATTTTTAATCCACCTGTTCAATTATTTGTCATTGCTACGGGCCCCGTTAATTGTCGCTCCGTGCAAAGGCTTTATATTGTAAGAGGACACCCCCTAATATTTTTAATGACCTTAAGCAAAGTGATTGACACACGATACCCGTGTCAGATGTTCTGGTGACGCAATATGTTCCCCTAGTAGCAGGAAAGCTTCCTGCCGTGATTAAGTCCGAGCTATGAAAAGTGCTAAAATGTGTGGTCAGCTTTCCTCTGATGCAAGCGATTTTATTATAGCGTCTGGTAACAGCGGAGTGTAGCAACACAAATACTGACTCTAAACATCCCCTCCCATAGGTATCGCCTGCTCTATTTAAATCACAGCTTCCACTTTACAACGCCAGGGATCTCAGCTATGAGGGGTATATACGTGTGGGTATATGGATTTTTAAAATAAGCTTGAACAGTGCTGCGCAAGGGATAAGGGGATATTCTGCATTTCGTTATTATAAAATAGCATCAGAACACCTCTGGTTGTGGGAAGCAGGGCTTTTTTTCCCCCCCAGTAGGAACTCAGGGGAACTGAATTCCCTTGCCTTTAAAAAAATTAAATAATTGATTTTTTGTTAGTTTGCGGGGCCTGTAACAGATATACACCCAATGCCTGAGCTGAAAATCTGTCTATATCTGTAAATGATTCTTCAACATCAACTTCGCTGGACTGGTCATGTTGTGTGGATGCCTGATTATTGTCTTCAAAAGCAACTACTCTATTCTGAACTTAAAAATGGAAAGCATAATGATGGTGGTCAACAAAAGAGGTTCAAAGACTCTCTCAAGGCAAATTTTTTAAAATGTAGTGTAAACACTGACAACTGGGAAACACTGGCCTGCGAGTGCTCCAACTGGAGAACAGCCTTGACCAAGGGTGTCATGGGCTTTGAAGACACTCAAACTCAGGACGCAAGGGAGAAACGTGCTAAGAGGAAGGCATGCTTGGCAAACCCTCACCGTGATCAACTCCCGTCTGGAAACCAACGTCCCCACTGTGGAAGGATGTGTGGATCCAGAATTGGCCTCCACAGTCACTTACGGACTCACTGCTAAAACCGTGTTCATGGAAGACAATCTTACTCGGCTACGATTGATCGCCAAAGAAGAAGAAGAATATCTGTAATCAATAAAGTTGTGGTCATTTCTAATCTAGATCATTGTCTGCTTGAGTTTATTAAACACACCTTACGTTTAGCAGCTGCCTGGGGGTTGGGGTGGGGGTGGCACTGCGATTGGGCCTCAATAAATGAACAAATGAACTTGGTGGTGAGTTCCCCCACTTTTTTTTTCCTCAGAAGAAAGGCACCGGTGGGAAGCAATATATAAACATAAGCTAGCTATCTGTGCAATGATGGGCTTCAGGGTTTCATTCATCTGGAAGAAGTAACAATCAGGGGCATATGCTTCGGGGCATGGTTTTGAAACTTGGTCAATGCACAGCAAGACAGTATGATGTGTGCAATCATTTGAAGGCTGCAATCCTGTGCACACTTACCTAGGAGGAAGCCCTATTGGAAAAAGTAGGGTTTCTTCCTATTCCGCAGAGGATTGGACCACAATCTTGTTTCTATCCAAGAGAGTGCTTTAAAATCATTAACAATATGGCAGCAAAATCTCCATGTCTGTACCCTTTAAATGTAAGAACCCTACAGATGTCCACCATCCATTTCTACCTTGTTTTCTATCATGTAAGATGCCACAACACAAATCAAAGGCACTTCCTTCAAATTTATAATATGTAATTTATAATATATAATCTACATATTAAATTGAGCTCCATCCTCAATCAATTCCCCATTGAAAACAGCCTATAAACTACCAACCACTGTCACATCCTTTGATAGTGAGTTCCATGAATGAGTTACAGAAGATAAGGGTCAGCGTTTAAAGGTGCAAAAAGAAAGTTATCCATAGCTTAAGAAGCGCTCAGGCCTTCATAGCCTGTGAACATTTCACCCCATCTTAAATTGATAATAATATCTCTGGACTTTTGGTCAGCTTTAACCCAGTGATTTCTGTTATCTTCTTAAACACCATTTCCCAGAAAAATTGTACATATTTACACCCCCACCACATGTGAACATAATTCCTCGCTATGAAGGACTTGCTCACAAATTTATTGACAGATGCCTGGATTAGGATAGCTAGGAGGTGGAAGGGGCAAGCAGGATATAAAATGGAAGAATGGTATAAAGAGGTGTGGGATATAGCTGTTAATGATAGATTAACATGTGCCATTAAGTTAAGATTGGGAATATTCAGGAGAAATGATTTCGAAGAGATACGGAAGGTGTTTGTAGAATTTGTACTGTTAAAACAGAAAGGGTCAAACCATCGTAAGAGGTGTTGAAATTTTGGGAGGTTGGATAGTTACAATGGAATGGTCGCAGGGGTGGGGTGCACATTTTGATTCTTATTTATTTATGATTATTACTCTGTCAAAATAATAAATAAATAAATAATAAAAAAGAAGCGCTCAGGCATGGATAAAGACCCTACCCTACCTTTGACGTGCTTTGACCAATGCCAACTAACTGTCCTGGATGGCACTGTGATTCCTCTCCTGTATGAGATGCAGCCATCCAATTCAATGGAGCTGGGATGAGCATCACAAAGAAAATCCACCTATTTGCAAAGATTGTCTTTGATGGACCGGGGCAAAAAGCTTCAGAACAGGATGCAAAGGACTAGGTTCTCTAATGCTTTAGCAGCAGAGATGGTTTATTATTTTAAAATGAAGGGTACAATTTTTAGAAACCATTTTTTTTATATCAAAACCACCCAAAGTGCTAAGTATGACAGTGTTATAATAGTTAACTTACAAAAAAAAGGTCACTTTTTAAAAAAGCTATAAACATACCTTTCTGTTTACTTCGGGCTAATAAGTACAGAGAGAGCACCCTGTATCTAAACAATAGCAACCCTTCCCATAAAATAATCATTAAAAAAGAAAAGAAAATCAATATTACTCTTTACAAAGTACCACAGAGAAACGTCACGGGAACAAAATGGAGAGCCAAGCTGATACCCAAGAACCGGGCTGATGCAGCTATCACAGTTCCTTGGAAAGGGGCGAGGAGCCCCAACTCTACATATGTAAGTCAAAGCCATGTATGACAGTTTTCCTAACCTGCTGCAATCCAGGTGTTGCTGGACTCCAAGTCCCATCATCCCTAGCGATTGGCCATGCTGGCTGGAGCTGCGGGGAGTCCAACACCATCTAGAGGGCAACATGTCGGAGGGAAAAGCTGGTCCATAGGCTTGTCATCTGTTGAAAAACAGTGCTAAGGAGCAGGTCCCTGGAACCACTGGGTCACATCCTTGATTTTTCTTGATATTCTTCTCCAATACAGTGGTACCTCTGGTTACGTGCTTAATTCGTTCCGGAGGCCCGTTCTTAACCTGAAACTGTTCTTAACCTGAAGCACCACTTTAGCTAATGGGGCCTCCTGCTGCTGCCAGAGCCCGATTTCTGTTCTCATCCTGAAGCAAAGTTCTTAACCCGAGGTACTATTTCTGGGTTAGCGGAATCTGTAACCTGAAGCGTATGTAACCTGAAGCGTATGTAACCCAAGGTACCACTGTATTGTCCAAATATTTGCTACATACCCTGCAACATTTCTCCGATGAAAATAGGGACATCCTATTCCATACCCTCCAAAATATCTCAGATGAAAACGGGGACGGTCCAGTGCTATTTTTCTAGAAAAAGAGGTGCCGGAACTCACCGTGAATGCCTCCCTTATTCTCTTACATAACGGCAATGGTGCCCACCTGAGAGGTGCCGGAATTGCGTTCCGGCTGGAAAAGCAAACAAACCCTGGGGACGTCCTATTCCATACCCCCCAACATTTCTCTGATGAAAATAAGGGTGTCTGTCCTAAGGAAAAGTGGGATGTCCCAGGATCAAATCAAAAACCAGGACAGCTTCGGTAGATCTGTGACTGTCCCTGGAAAATTAGGGACACTTGGCGGGTCTGTTGGGTGGCAGGTAGTGTCTTTTTGGAGCAGGGAGAAGGGAGAGTTGCAGGCAGAGGAGTTTTCCTTACCTTGGAAAGAGGAAAGTGCTTCCCTGAGCGACGGCAAGGAGGACAATTTTCAACAGTCAAAGCAAACAAACTTGGATTTAACATGGCATGCTGTGCAACTTTTTTATTTAATCCGGAAGAAACACCAGAGCTGGGGGACTTATCTACCTCCAGCTGCTTTGGGGCTACAACTCCCATCATCCCTGAACATTGGTCATGCTGTCTGGGGCTGATGGGATGTGGAGTCTTGTAACATCTGGAGGTCCACGCAGGTTCCCTACCCCTGATTTGCAGAATGCACAGGAATTACCGGAACAAAGGAATGATAGCTACTTTTTCTAGCAGAATTTGAAGCACAGAGGCAGCTGTTGGGGGGGGGGAATTTGACCCTTTCCCTGCCAACTCCACATAAGATGCAGCCATGGTCCCTTCCAAATTTATGGCAGATCAACACTGACAGCTTAAATACCCTCTGGAGGAAGGGCAGGCTATAAATTTAATAATGAATAAATAAAAGTGTCTGTACACCTTGTCCCAAGTTTTTAAGACAGTCCTTCTCAGGAAAGGATAATCAAACCAGGCTTCTCTTCACATGCAGACACATGAAACATGTTAATTCTACCACAAATCAGAGAACCGGCCATTGTGGGTTACCTGGCTTCTGTCAATTTTTCAGACATGCATTACCAGCTTCCCGCAGCTAACTTTGACCAGACTACGTTTTCCCATCTGGGCCTTCTTACTTGGGTGCTTGGCCACAATTGCACTACAAAATGGAGGGCAACTCCCTTCCACCCCTCAAAGAATGAAAACAAAAACATTTGACCGTTGCAATGCAAGTTGGGTTACTGAAAGACAGAAGTCAGCTGAAAGAGAAGAGGAGGAGGACAAAAACCCAACGCAAAACACCGAAACTAGTGCATCTTGAAGCACGCTTGCGATTAAACAGATACCAAGGACTCCTGAGCTGTTAAGCGTGTTTTAGCTCCTATTTTTAATAAATCCGATTCAGCCATTAATAAAATCCTGCAGCCCAACTGCAAATAAATAGGCTCGTCCATTCCGCGATCCACCTCTCCCATCCCATCCCTATTCGCTTGCAGTTCTGTTCTAAGCAAACAGGCTCCTCTGATTTGCCACTAGAGTCGTCTGGCTTTCTCGCCTCTTTGTCTTCTTGCTCCTCTGTCGGATTTTCCAGCATAAGGCGCTCAACGCCAGCAAAAGGAGTCCGGAGGACAGGATGACCAGCCCAAGCACGGAGATGATGGATCCATGGGAATTGAAGCTGTACGCCACCGCTGTGACCACCACCCCGGCGATGAGGATCACCACCCCAAACGGGATCGTGCAGCGGTAGCAGGAGAGTTCGGTTCCCCCCGTGGCGGCTGTCAGCCGGCACTCGCTCACCAGAGGCACGGCTGTCACCCTGCAGTCATTGTTGTTGCACTTTTCCAGCGTTGCACACTGAGGACATTTGGAACCTCCCAAGATCTCTTTGATGGGCTCGTCGGTCATCTTGCAACTTCTGGTTGGATTTTGCGCGGCTGGAGGTAGACCGGGTGCTGTTGAAAACGTTTCAGCTGTGGAAAGGGGGGGAAAGCATTGGAATGGGTGAGTGTTTGAGGGTGGATTTTAGAATGATTCACCCAGACAATGGGGTGAAACTTTGGAATTTCTTCTCTCTGTAGGCTCAACCGCCAACAACAAAGGCTATGCACACATTAGCAGCTTGAAATGGTGAAGTACGGTCATTTAATTCACTGAAATTGTAAGTGCTTGCATGCATTACTATGTGCTTAAATTTGGTTGGCAACTGAATTCTAGAGAGTTCTCTAGTAGTTCTCATGGGATTGGCTAACGTTGGTCACATGGGACCATCTAGTGAAGGAGAGACTCCATTTTATGTGAAGCAAGATGACTGTGTTTTAGACTCCACTGTGAACACTGCTAAGTTGGATAGTGTGTTGGAGTGCTTCTTCTCAGCTTGAAAGAAAGAGAGCGAAGCTGCAGGAGAAAGTAAAAGAGGAAATCTCTCACAGGAGCTGCAAGGCATGGCCTAACTGAGATACAGAAGACTGAGTGCTGAGCTCTGGAAAGGAAGGAAAACATGGTTGTTTAGAAGCTAGATGAAGAGACTTGTAAGCCCATGCTTGGATGAGCATATGACTATAAATATTATGTTTTAATTCATCTAGAACAGGCATAGGCAAACTTGGCCCTCCAGATGTTTTGGGACTACAACTCCTATCATCGATGACCGCTGGTCCTGTTAGCTAGGTATGATGGGAATTGTAGTCCCAAAACATCTGGAGGGCCAAGTTTGCCTATGCCTGATCTAGAACGATACGTTTCTGCAAGTAATGTTTTTGAAAGTCTGGACATTGGTTCAATTCATTTTTTGCTACCCTTAATTCAACAGAAATGCAGAGAAGTTGTGTTTCGAGTTGCACTTTTATGTTGATGTACATAGCAGCGGGTTGGATGTCTCCACCCAATTGCTATAGACCTCAGCTTAACTGCAGCTTACTTATTGAATCAAATGGAAGCTGGTTTGATCTGAGGGCAGGTTTGATCAAACAGCAATATTTCTCAAGAAACCACAGGATAAATACGGATTGTGGCTAACATCCTGTGTCCACAGCTTCAAACACTGTGGGTGTCCCACTGGAGCCAGAGCAAAATACATACACAGCCCAAGTCTGGAGGTTCATAGTTCCTTGACAGTTATCCTGATTTTTAAAATTTCTCTCTCTCTTAAGTTATGAACATATATATCTGCTCCACCTCGGATCTATAGAAACCAATACCTTATTTTTGCTTCAAAACTGATAAGCAGAAGTTACCTAAATTTGTCCTTAGAGCGATAGATACATTCACATTTCTTAGACACATATATCTCAGCAATCAACAGTTTTAATACTCAGAGGCGATTTTAAAATGCAGTCCACTTTATCATTTACCGTGAATTAATGAAACTGAAACCCTTATGGCTTCTATATAAGAAGAGCATAGCTATGAAACACAGGGAGGGTTTTGTTTTACACAATAATACATCCAATATTGATGCATTTTAAAAACGAAGCCTATATACACTTCACAACCTTTTTTGCACACTCCCATTTCTCATCAGTCTTTGTTCTTGCCTGTTGCATAGTAAACTGCCATCACTGCCTAAATCATCAGATATCACCCGCTGGTCAGGAATAGTTGCCAAATAAGCAAGAACAAAGATTCATTTGCAATTTCCTAGGGCCCAGCAGCATTCAAGCTTGCTTAACTGCTTATCAAGCATTCCTTGCACACACACACAACCCCCCCCACAAGCTCATTTTCTGCAAATATTAATTCTGATTTCAGATTCTTTGATGGTGAGTCACAGAGTGACTATGGCGCTTGTTGTAGCTGCTTTTCTGTTCACTTCCATTTTAACTTGTTCTCAGAAAAAAACCTTTTAAGGCCATTTTGTTTCCACTTAAAAGTGGACTTCATTAGAAAAAACACACCATCTTTGATGAAAAATCTTGCCTTTTTGCGTTGCTACGTGGGATTAGAGAAGGAGCGGTGATCTGACCAATATTAGTTTTTGAGAGAGTTTCTTCCTTCTTGTTAAAAATGTGACACGTGGTAGACTTGTAAAATAGCAAAGGCCTTCTGGGAAATGATTTAAAATGAACTGAAGAAAAAATGTTTAAAATAACTTTTGTTAAAAAACCAGAGGCCTTCTTATTAGCTTTAACAGGAGAAGAATTACCGAAGGATAAAAAAGTACTGTTTATCTATGCGATGACGGCGACAAGAATGTTATTTGCTCAGGGATGGAAAAAAGAAAGAACCCCATCGAAAGAAGAATGGATAATGAAGATGATGGACTATGTGGAAATGGCAGGGCTGACTAGGAAGATCAGGCACCAAGAGGATGATAAATTCAACAAAGAATGGCATAACTTTGTAGAAATGTTAGAAGGACTGATATAGCACTTGTAATTTAAAACGGCAAAGGATAAAATGGAAGTGTAATAATTTAGATAAATGTCATTAGATGCAGTAAAAAAAAGGAAGATAAATTTTGGAAGCCAAGGGAGGCGTGGGGGGAAGTCTGGGGGTTCAGGGAACCCCATACAGGTACTGATATGGACTATGATTTAATGTAAACGTGTGTGTAAAAAAATTGTTGGGTTTTTTTTTGAAACTTTGAAAAAAAATGGAAAAAAAATGTGGCATTGTTCTGGAAATTCTTGCATGCTTCTTTCAAGAAAAATCCTGGCTAGTTCCGAGGTTCACAACAGATATTTAACCCTCTCAACTATTCCACAATCAGAACAAATTTTCAATTGGGTTTATTGAAGACGACTAAAGTCATGGTAAAAGAGACCTTATTGCACCCTGACAAGTTTCTTCATCACAGTGAGTGTGCTGCAAAGTGTATTGCTGCAGGTGATCACCACAAGCTATGTGCCATGTAGATTTAGCAGGCAACAGAGAGAATCTAACGAAGACTTTTGTTAGCACAGAAGGATGTTCCAATTCTATTTTGGACAATTTGGGTTCATATGCCATGTAGTTCCTTTGCCCTTTTATGCCTAGTACACAC
The DNA here is from genome assembly GCF_964270895.1 of Podarcis filfolensis. Taxonomy (NCBI): domain Eukaryota; kingdom Metazoa; phylum Chordata; class Lepidosauria; order Squamata; family Lacertidae; genus Podarcis; species Podarcis filfolensis. The sequence continues at coordinate 105,889,769 of NC_139605.1, read as the reverse complement.
ACCTCTTTTTGGAGAATGGATTGCTGCTCTTAAAGCAACATGATCACCAAGTCTGTTGTCCAGCTGCTAACTTTTGATGGGCAAATTCAAGAGCTCAGTCCTTCCTTTTTAAGGTCATTTGTCTTTAAAATGGACTTGAACTGGACACAGCAGCCCTTTAAATAGAGGATGCCTTCAAGCAGAGGACTGTGCTCTGTAAAGAACACTGGGCAGGCACCCTTCACAGGGAAAGATGGTTCCCAGCAAAAAAAAAACACCAAACCCAAAGGTTTTCTATCACTTATCCCTCCATGATGGAAAGGAATCGCCAAGAATGAGGCTATATGAGAGTCAGGCCTGCAGCCGCCACTTGCAGTGCCATGAAAGCAGCATTCCCCATTATGCAGCTATAACATTACAGGTCTTGAACATGGGACAGTTCAGTCAGCAGAGCATGAGATTCTTGATTTCAGGGTTGTCGGTTTGAGCCCCATATTGAGGTAAATATTCCTGCATTGCATGAGGGCTGGTCCCTTCCAGATCTACAATTCTATGGTTCTACGACAGCAGTGCTGAGGGATGAGAGACCATGCAAAAAAAGGGGGGAGGGGCTTCCTTGGCATAGGAAAGAATGTAGGAAATGCACTTGAAAGGGGATGCTCAACTACTGCAATGTGCTCCACGTGGGGGGCTACCTTTGAAGGTGATCCGGAAACTACAACTAATCCAGAATGTGGCAGCTAGATTGGTGACTGGGAGTGGCCGCCGAGACCACATAACACCAGTCCTTAAAGACCTACATTGACTCCCAGTACGCTTCCAAGCACAATTCAAAGTGTTGGTGCTGACCTTTAAAGCCCTAAACGGCCTCATCCCAGTATACCTGATGAAGCGTCTTCACTCGCATTGTTCAGCCTGGACACTGAGGTCCAGCGCCGAGGGCCTTCTGGCGGTCCCCTCATTGTGAGAAGTGAGGTTACAGGGAACCAAGCAGAGGGACTTCTCGGTAGTGGCGCCTGCCCTGTGGAATGCCCTCCCATCAGAAGTCAAGAAATAAACAACGATCTGACTTTTAGAAGACATCTGAAGGCAGCCCTGTTTAGGGAAGTTTTTAATGATTGAAGTTTTATTCTGTTTTTAGTGTTCTGTTGAGAGCCGCCCAGAGTGGCTGGGGAAACCCAGCCAGATGGGTGGGGAATAAATAATATATTACTACTACTACTACTACTACTACTACTAGTAGTAGTAGTAGTGGAGCTATCCAGGCATGGATGCAACATATAAAGGGCACCTAGAGGTTGCCCATCTGATTCTTCAATAGATACATCTCTTGGAAATCGTTTTATGGTAGGGATGCCCAAATTGTGGCATAGGTGCCACAAGTCTACGTAGCTTAAAAGGGTCTGTGGGCTTAGCTATGTCACAGAACTAGACCTATAGATTCCTGCGTATCTTTCCAGAGTTACAGCTCAGGAGGCTAGAGGCATCTCAGAACAGAATTGCTTTGGGGTTCCACATATAATTCTGGTGGCAGTGACCCAGTAGTGCTTTATCATAGGTAAAGGTAAAGGTCCAGTTGTGACTGACTCTGGGGTTGCAGCGCTCATCTCGCTTTATTGGCCAAGGGAGCCGGCGTACAGCTTCCGGGTCATGTGGCCAGCATGACTAAGCCGCTTCTGGCGAACCAGAGCAGAAGGTAAACGGAAACGCCGTTTACCTTCCCGCTGGAGTGGTACCTATTTATCTACTTGCACTTTGACGTGCTTTCGAACTGCTAGGTTGGCAGGAGCAGGGACCGAGCAACGGGAGCTCACCCCGTCGTGGGGATTCAAACCGCCAACCTTCTGATCAGCAAGCCCTAGGCTCAGTGGTTTAACCCACCAGTGCTTTATCACACCCTCTAACAAAAATAGGGACGTCCTATTCCAATAATAATAATAATAGTAATAATAAGAATAATAATAATACTTTGCCCATCTTGTACCCTACACCTGTACGTAAGTTCAGTGCACTTACTCTCAGTTAAGTAAGCAGCCCGAGCATCTTTGCAAATGAGAAGGGACAGGGAAATCTGTGTGCTTGTGTTTGGTAAAGCTCTGTCTTTCGACTCCAAAGCACACACACCTGCTTTCCTATCCCTTCTCCTGCTGTTTTGACAACTTTTATTTCCACAAATTGCCCAGGCAGAGGGGGAAAAGGGGGCACACAGCACCTATTTGGGATGGCATATTACTTTAGGTAGCTCCAGCTTAGCGAGTGCTAGACTTGACCAGGGTTGCCAGCTGTCAACAGAGAGATCCTCCTGTTTGCTTCCAAAATTAAGAAACAGCAAGCAACCAACACACCACTACCTGTATCCACCTACCTCATCCATAGGAAGTCCATGACGGCTTGGCTTGGTGAGCAAAGAGATAAACTTGAGGGTATGTTCTGGAAATCTTCACTGGGTTTCCCACCACCACCTCTTCTCCCAAACACCAGAAATAAACCAATTTTATGTGGCTTCCTTTTCTTTTTAAAACCAGACAGAGGACGAGATAGAGAGGTGACCTAGGAAGGAAGAAGATGTGATGTTAGAACTATATAGTTATACGAAAGTACCTTTTATCATATGTGGTGGATGTGCAAAGCAATAAAAAAATTCTAGGAGATGATATATAAAGAAATGGAAAAAAATGTTTAAAATAACTTTTGTTTAAAAACCAGAAGGCTTCTTATTAGTTACAACAGGTACTGAGATGCCAAAGGATCGGAAAAGATGTATGCAACAACAGCCGCACAGGTGCTATTAGTCCAGAAATGGAAGGAAGAAATAACCCCAACCAGAGAAGAATGGCAAACCAAGTTGATGGACTAGGCTGAAATGGCAAAACTGGGAAGCTTAGAAATCAAGAGGACAATTTTTTTAAAAAAAGAGTGGGAAAAGTTTACATTCTATTTACATTGTAAGCAGGTTAAAATGTTAGCAGGATTTTAACCACACTTGTAAACTGATGGACAGCATGGACAATTTGGAAGGATAAAACTTGGATAGTATTGGTACGCAGTTGTAAATATTACTATTAGGACCCATGGAAGGGATAGGGGGAAGTCAGGAGATTCAGAGCAATCTCGATATTTGGATTTTGAATTGCTTCCTGTTGTATGTTTACATTTTCTAAAATCAAACAAAAAATATATTAAAAAAAGAACTCTATAGTTATATGAACCATTCAACACCATTCCATGTAAGAAAAGTTCTGTTGCTTCACAGTGGGTAGGAAACACATACTTTAGGATCTCTCCTTCCTCAAATGTGGGGTTCAGGGATTTTCCGTAATAAAATACCACTTTGTGAAGGATTCTCTGGAATCAAATATTGCCAGATCTCCCTCCCCACCCACGGGAATCACCCTGATTCCAGGCTATTTCCAAAACTCAGTAGAACATTTTCCTCTAGAAGTTCATAGAACAGACATCCATAGCTCCACAAGTTCCATTGTTCATGTTGTGTGGCCTGCTATTGCCTTCCTTCTTAATAATAATAATAAATTATTTATACCCTGCCCATCTGGCTGGGTTTCCCCAACTACTCTGGGCGGTTTCCAACAGAATATTAAAATACAATAGTCTATTAAACAGTAAAAGCTTCCCTAAACAGCGCTGCCTTCAAATGTCTTCTAAAAGTCTGGTACAGTGGTACCTCGGGTTAAGTACTTAATTCGTTCCGGAGGTCCGTTCTTAAACTGAAACTGTTCTTAACCTGAAGCACCACTTTAGCTAATGGGGCCTCCTGCTGCCGCCGCGCCGCTGGAGCAAGATTTCTGTTCTTATCCTGAAGCAAAGTTTTTCACCTGAAGCACTATTTCTGGGTTAGCAGAGTCTGTAGCCTGAAGCGTATGTAACCTGAAGCATATGTAACCCGAGGTACCACTGTAGTTGTTTTTCTCCTTGACATCTGGTGGGAGGGCATTCCACAGGGCGGGTGCCACTACCGAGAAGGCCCTCTGCCTGGTTCCCTGTAACTTGGCTTCTCGCAGCGAGGGAACCGCCAGAAGGCCCTCGGCGCTGGACCTCACTGCTCACCATAAAGCTTTCCAAATAATTCTTCCCACAAGCAGCCTTATCTGACAAAGAGATACAGCATTCTTCCAAAAGACTTGTTTATTGAGGGTTCAGCCTGATCTGTTTTCAGGGCAATGAGGCCACGCTGTCTATTTAATAAGAATTCACTCCGATTTGTATGATGGCGGCGCTTGAAAGCGAGTGCTAACTCACACTTTCCTGAGCACACCTCCACTGTGCAAAAATCAGATTTTTTGAGGGGAGTAGCAACAGCTTGGAGGCAATCACTGGGAGAAGAGGGAACACGGGTGATTCCAGTATTGCAGTGCGCTGGACTAGATGGAGTTGGGCCCCTTCCAACTCTACAATTCTATGATTGCCCTTTCCCTAACCACACATCCTTGCAGTAGTCAGAATAAAAGGTTCGTATTTCCCTCTGTGCAGGAAGAAGCCCAGCACTGGAGTAGGACTGGGAGATATCTACTTATCAACATAGCAATGTATCACCAGCTAAACATTGTGATATACGGATATATCACTTTGTCTGAAATAAGGATGGAATTATGTAGAGGTGAACACAAACCCATTACGAAATTTTTTTCCTTTCCGCATCCATACCCCATTTAGTGGCAGCAGCAGGAAGGTGCAGAAATAACACTGAGAAGGTTATTTTCTTTTTAAGTTACTGAAAATAAATGTGGCAGTCTGTTGCTGCAGAAGACCAAGTGTCCCTATTTTCCAGGGACAGTCCCAGAGTTACAGAAGCTGTCCCAGTTTCTGATTTGATCCTGAAATGTTCCGCTTTTCCTTAGGACATCCCTATTTTCATCAGAGAAATGTTGGCAAGTATGGAGCTATGCCATCCACAAGCCAAGGAGATTAGTAATTATACAACCTTTAGAAGACATCCGAAGGTAGCCCTGTATAGGGACGTTGTTTAATGTGTTATTATGTTTTTATATATGTTGGAAGCCGCCCAGTCAGATGGGCGGGGTATAAGTAATAAAATTATTATTACTATTATGGAATAGGACGTCCTTATTTTCATCGGAGAAATGTTGGAGGGTCTGCTGCAGAGGAAAAGAGCTTGAAATGCAGAAATGCAATTATCGTAGAATGGGATAAGCAACGCTTCAAAACATTGTTGCCTGTTGAAATAATTGATTATAGTTTCAAGGATGCCTTGGTCACAGATACCGTATTTTTTGCTCTATAAGACTCACTTTTTCCCTCCTAAAAAGTAAGGGGAAATGTGTGTGCGTCTTATGGAGCGAATGCAGGCTGTGCAGCTATCCCAGAAGCCAGAACAGCAAGAGGGATTGCTGCTTTCACTGTGCAGCAATTCCTCTTGGTGTTCTGGCTTCTGAGATTCAGAATTTTTCTTCTTCTTGTTTTCCTCCTTCAAAAACTAGGTGCGTCTTGTGGTCTGGTGCATCTTATAGAGCAAAAAATACGGTATTTCCCATCCTTGGTCAGAAAAATCCCCGAGGTAGTGCTGGAAGAAGCACAGCACTAAAGTTAGATTCCATGGGTCCTCCACAGGTTGTCTCTAGAATACAAACAAACACACACACACACACACTATCATGAAAAAACATTCATTCCTAACAAACACCCCAGCCCTAAGCCATGCCCCATTGGGTGGCAGTTTAGGAGAAGACCCTGTTTAAATGCAACATGTTTAAGAGATTTCTTCAGCCACCTGCGCTTCGACGAGCCAGAACTCCGGGCAGACACTTTTCCGTGACACATCTCAGCCAAGAGAGAGCCAAAGCGATTGTCAACAGGAGCAACAGCTGTGAAACCGCCAGGCAGCCGGGTTAACCTTCTGAACCAGCAAAAGATTTGTTACTAAGCTTACTCGACATTCCTTTGGTACGCATGTGTGGTTCCGAGGGATTGTTAGGGCCATTTCAACACGGCAGCCGGCGCAAGCTGGAAAGGTGTGGGATATTCAAGAGGAAGAGCAACATTCAGCGCCGTGACCGTTAGTAGCTCAGTGGCAGAGCCTCTGTTTGGCAGGCAGAAGGTCCCGATCCCTGGCAACTTGAGGTAGGGCTGGGAGTGACTCCTGCCTGAAACCCCGGACAGCCATTACCAGTCAGTCAGTGTACACATGACTGATGAACTAGTGGTTCTGATATTCAGTGGTACCTTGGTTCTCAAACGCCTTGGTACTCAAACAACTTGGAACCCAAACACTGCAAACCCGGAAGTAAGTGTTCCGGTTTGCGAACTATTTTTTGGAAGCTGAGTGTGCTCCATTTTGAGTGTTACACTTCCGTTTTGAGTGTTACACTGACGTCTGTCTGCTTTTGCTATTTATTTTGTGTTTTTGCAGCTTTCTTTTTTGTGTGTGACTGTGTGGAACCCAGTTCAGCTACTGATTGATTGATTGTGTGACTGAAGTACATTGTTTATTGCTTTCATTTTATGGATCAATAGTCTCGCTAGATAGCAAAATTATTGTTATATTGCTGTTTTAGGGGTTGTTTTTAAAAGTCTGTAATGGATTAATCCATTTTGCATTACTTTCTATGGGAAAGCGCACCTTGGTTTTGGAACGCTTTGGTTTGGGAATGGACTTCTGGAACAGATTAAGTTTGAGAACCAAGGTACCACTGTAAAGCAAATCCCCATGTTCCTAGCACACATGATACGTCCCAAAGGAGCAGCCTTAATAGTGGTCATTGGAGGAAAACATTAATCTGTCCTTCCTTTCCCATTGTGGTTCTCGAAACTGCACAGCTGAATTGTCTACGAGAGCTTAAATAACTGAAATAGTAGTGCAAAATGGGCCTCCTTTATTCCGCTGGGTCGTGTTTCTTTTATTTTGCTGAGTCATGTTTCCTCGCTCTGCTCCAGCAATTCATCCTGGCAGCCCTGATACACACCTGGATCTTCTATACCCTCCCGGTCTACCCTGTTCATTTCAATGGAGGAAGCAGCTGCTTAAGAGGCCCCGAGTTCCTTTCCCAGACAAATCTATGAAATTTAGGGAAGATAAGTTACACCTTTAGGGGAAGGGACTGTATGTAGCTCCAAGACAGAGCACATACAAAAGATCTATCTTAGATTTTCAGTTTAAAAAATCCAGATAGCACCCCAGAGCCTTGCTGCTGGCCAGAATGGGAAATGCTGGACTAAGTGATCCTATTGATGCTTTTGAATTATGGTGTTGGGGGAGACTCTGGAGAGTCCCATGGACTGCAAGAAGATCAAACCTCTCCATTCTGAAGGAAATCAGCCCTGAGTGCTCACTGGAAGGACAGATCCTGAAGCTGAGGCTCCAGTACTTTGGCCACCTCATGAGAAGAGAAGACTCCCTGGAAAAGACCCTGATGTTGGGAAAAATGGAGGCCACAAGGAGAAGGGTACGACAGAGGACGAGATGGTTGGACAGTGTTCTCGAAGCTACCAGCATGAGTTTGACCAAAGTGCGGGAGGCAGTGGAAGACAGGAGTGCCTGGCGCGCTCTGGTCCATGGGGTTACGAAGAGTCAGACACGACTAAATGACTAAACAACAACAAGGAGTTTTAAATGCAAGTTCAGGATTAGGTACACTGCCATTGACATCCCTGTTCCACGGAGTGCTGTTCCTTAATATTCTGTTCCAAGTAAATGTGTTTAGGATGAGGGTTATCCATCACCCAACCTGCAAACAAAACAAAGCCCTGCTATGATGCCCCAACGAACGCAAAAGAGTGGAGCATGTCAATGAGACACGATCTATTTTCAATCACGATCAGGGTTTATAGGACAAGACTCTCCCTCTACCTCACAGGCAAGCCAAGTCGAGGGATGATTCAAATACCTATGGAAAGTTCAGCAATCACTTTTTTTAGACTCAGAGGAACTGACTCCCAAGCAGAGATCGTCAGCACACTTTTGGGCTGGCGCACATGTGTGCACATATTCTGTCTTGCGCCACCAAAACATAGGAGTGGCAGACCTGTAAAGATGCCACCCAGCACCCACTTGCTGGGTGGCATGTCCTTGCTAGCAACAGGAGCCATTTGTGCACATGGTGCGCCATTCAGGTTTAGTCATGTAGTGCCAGCCACAGGACTTTGAAGCAGCTGTTGGTCACACCCACACCAGACATTTAAGCTCTCTTATACCCAGGGCAAACATGTTGTGAAGAATCCCGTATAAAGTATCCATCTGTCATGGATCAGCCCAGTATACCTGAAGGAGCGTCTCCACCCCCATCGTTCAGCCTGGACACTGAGGTCCAGCTCCGAGGGCCTTCTGGTGGTTCCCTCCCTGTGAGAAGCGAGGTTACAGGGAACCAGGCAGAGGGCCTTCTCGGTGGTGGCGCCCGCCCCGTGGAACACCCTCCCTTCAGATGTCAAGGAAAGAAACAACTATCTGACTTTTAGAAGACATCTGAAGGCAGCCCTGTTTAGGGAAGTTTTTAATGTTTGATGTTTTATCGTGTTTTTAATATTCTGTTGGGAGCCGCCCAGAGTGGCTGGGGAGGCCTGGCCAAATGGGCGGGGTATAAATTATTATTATTATTATTAATAATAATGCTTGAGTTGAGATTCCTGCAGGGGATTGGACTAAATCACCCTTGGGCATCCCTTCCAACTCTATGATTCTGTTTGCATAATATGCAACTGCACCTAAGGTCTTGGGAAAACCAACTTAAAGGCAATATAGGACAATATGTCATTCACATGTAACAGACACCATTTCTCCCTGTGAAAATCCAGACACAAAAAGGTTTTTGAGCTTTTTGTTTGGCAAAGTTGTTACTTTTGAGGGGGGAAGTTGTTGAGCTTTTGCACAATCCCCCCCCCCCCATGAAGGTTCCCTGCCCGCCGGAAAATCACCCCCCAAAAGCACCATTTCCAATATGGGCTGCCATACCCCCGTCATTTTTGCAGCTTTCCGAAAATTCCGCCCAGACGCCATTTTTGAAGGACAGATCCCGGCTATGTCGGTAAAATTCTGGACCTAGGGCGGCCCTGTTTAAAACCAAGCCGATAGGTGTTTCAGTGCTAGCATAAAGGAGAACCACGTGGCTGAGATGAAACTGACCAGCCTCGAGGCAAAATGTGAGATGCAATCTGTCAGTCTCAGTTCACTAGCTAGTACAGAAAATCCCAAAAGACAAAAGGTTTAAGGATGTCTGAGGAGGCTGGAGACAAAGCAGAGCTTCCAGACAACCCTTTTATCAAGCTTTTGTTCAGATTTGTTTACTAGATGTAGGTGATGTTGTGTCAAATCGGGGTTTTCTAAACTTGGACTACAACTCCCATCATCCCTAGCTAGCAGGACCAGTGGTCAGGGGTGATGGGAATTGTAGTCTCAAAACATCTGGAGTCCCAAGTTTGGGAAACCTGGTGTCAAAGGAGGGGTTATCTCATGTTATGAATGCAGTAGGCATTACTGTCATCTCTAGGTGGTGCTGGGAACATCTCCTGTCTGAAATCCCAAAGATCCACTGCAAGGCAGCACAGAACAGAGATGGGGAATCAATGGTCCTCTAGATGCGGTGAGACTACAGATCCCAGTGCCTCTGAACGTTGGCTCTGTTGGCTGGGGCTTTGGGGAGTTGTAGTCCAGCAAATTCTGGAGGGCCCTGGTGCATACAGAACTTTGCTAGATGAACCAATGGTCTGACTCAGTATAAAACAGCTTCCTGTGTTCCTAGATGTAGACCTAGTCAGTTTGGATGGGACCCAGCTGAAGAACCCCAAGCAGAACGAGCATTGAGTACATAGCAGTAAGCACTTTCAAATTTCACCAATTTTATAAGCGGTAATCAACTAGGAATAAATGGAGCACTGATTTATGCGTCAGGACTGATTCAGGAGAGGTAATATAGAACAGGCGCAACGGGAGTTAGGACGATAAATATTGCTTTGACATATGCAAGATTGTCACTGACTGCGCATTTCAAGGCATGTCTACTCAGATTGTAAGCGCTATTTAGTTCCATGAGTCTTATTTCCAGGTAAGTGGGAACACAATTGCAGCCAACAGCTGCAACCTTAAGCATATTTACTTGGAAGTAATGCCCCACTAATGAAGTAAGAAATTTTTCTTCTGAGAGATTTCAGTCTGAAAAGCACTGTTTCCTATGTCTTCCTGCCACGACACTCCATGTGGGTTCAGAACACGCTTCTCTAATCTATTCAGTGTCCTTCTAATGGCCACATTATTTTCTTCACCCAAGGCCAGAGGCAGATAATAGCTGGCTTTTCAGAAGGCTGCGGTGGTCCATAAGGCATTCATCTTGTCCCACTGTCATCTCCCGTCAGGAAAGTTTTGCAGATATTTTGCAGAGTTTTACGGACAGGGGTTGTGGCGGGATGATTGTGACCACCAAAATGGATCTAACCTTATGATATTCTGGAGAGGGTGAGGAGTGGGTTCTATCTTCAGCCCCCTTTCAGATTTGCCCTAGTACCATCTAAGCTGTCCCTCCATCACCTGCAAAATCCCTTCTAACCAACCTTTGCTATACATTCTCAAATGTCTCCTTATACTCCACAAGAACTGTATGAACTAGACCGCAAGTCCTCCGGGCATTTATGTCTCCTATAATGTGCCCTACACATTCCTGGGGCTACAGAACATTAAATCATCATCAAGAAAATCTGTGGTCACCCCAGAACCTGTTTTCAGGCTAGGGTGTAGCCCTGGGGGTATTTGAAGCACTGAGAAAGTCACTGAGCACATGCAGAGTAAATCTCCATGACTAACTACAACACTCTGCACCTTTGAAAGAATGTGAATTGCCACTTGTGTCCTTGCTCCTCTTTAAAAATACAAAGATCCAGTAAACAATAAGCAACAAGAAGAAGAAGAAGACCCTTGCTGGGTGTAACAGTTGCCTGCAGTTTTAATGTGATCGCATGCAACTTACTCAGAAGTAAGCTCTATCCATGAAACTTACTCCTGACACAGTCTGCATGGGCTTGCAGCCTTAATGCTATAATTAGAGCAGTAGTATTTGTATGGGGAAGGGAGAAGGAGGTTAAATTGCTTTTCCGCTTACCCACTTAAAAACACACACCAATAAATAAAACAGAGACCTGTTGCTTTTTAAGAAAATTGTAACGTACAGGAGAGTTTCCATGCCATCTCCCTTGCTCCTTGCTTGGCAACCACAATCCCCTCCCCCCCAAAACACACACACACACACACACACACACACACACACACACTTTTTGATCATTTGATGTCAGGTGATTTGAGCCACATGTCTACCGGATCAGATCTTTTTGTTGAGCGTAGCCCTGCATACTTGGTTTGTTGGGAGGTGTCCTTGTACACCACAATACAAGCATTAAAAGTAAAAGTTCATGCCCCCCCCCCTTTCCCCTAATCTCAAAAAACAAAATAAAATAAGACCACTCTGGTCCTGTGTGTGCTGCAGGATGAAAACTGCTAAACTGTTAGGACAGTAACATAGAGAAATGCAGAATATTTAATATATTTCTCAAGGCGACAAGAGACCTGGGTTCAATAATAAGATTCTAATGGGGATTCATAGGGAAAGGGTTTTTATATTTGGTCAGTCTCTCCCTCCCATGGTTCTAGTAGAGAAGCCAGTTCTGAAAACACAGGCTTAGCTCTCCCAGGGCATTAACTTTTAGGAAATTCTCTTTCGAGGTTCGAATTCAATTATTACAGTAGCAACCATAAGTTCCAGTCCCACGTGTGTCTACTCAGAAGTAAGTCCCATTGTGTTCGATGGGGGCTTACTGTCCAGTAAGTCGCCCTACGTTTGCAATCCTATGCATACTTACCTGGGAGTAAGCCCCGCTGCACACAATGGGACTTACTTCCGAGTAGACTGGCAGACGATTGCACTGTTGGGAGCCCAAAAGGGGGAGAGTGTAAGAGGACTAGGAAACCAAGAAATCTTGGAGGGATGGGGGTGGTCTCTTTTTCCCAAGCCATTAAGAAAAGTGCTCGCTGCCCAATTTATCTCTCATTTGAACACTCCACCACCATCGAAGTTTATCACAAGCACATCGTTTCATAAGAAAGAAAGAACGTCGTTTTCTCTTATAGTATCATAGCATGGCATTTTGATATAAAGTCCAGGAAAAGTGAAATTTGGAGTTGGCGCGGGTACTAATAATAATAATAATAATAATAATAATAATAATAATAATAATAATATATTTATTTATTTATGTATTTATTCCCCACCCATCTGGCTGGGTTTCCCCATCCACTCTAATACTTCCACCGCTTTTAAGAAGCAGAAAAGGCGAAATACAATAGCAAACGAAGAGCGGGGAGAGAAGGAAAATAAATAGACCCACTTTCAAAAGCTCCGATGCGATGAATATTCTCCCATTCAGCAAATGCTTGGCAGATCTCCGCCGACGCTTCTGGCGCTGGGCTCCCTCCCTCGAGCGCGACCAACAGCTGGAGCAAAAAATAATAATATATATATAAAAAAATTGGAACAAAAATAAGAATCAAAAAGGGACAAAATCCAGCCAGCCGTGCGCGCAGCTTACCTTCGCTCGCTCGGAATGCCACTGGGCAGACACTTGTCCGGCAGCGCGAGAAGAAGGGGAAGCAAGGGACCGTAAACAAACTGCTGAGCCGGAGTTTAAAAAAAAAAGTGGGAGAGAGGAAAAGATCAAGGGACCGGAGACAATTTCACAGGATTAAAGGAAAGTTGTGTGGGAGGGAACATACACTCATCATTGGTAGCACTGGCCTGATTGGGGGGCTGTGCAAAAGGGGGAGGCGCCACAGAAAGACGTTTTGCAGTAGAAAAGGAAAATAGATCCTTTGTTTTGTTGCCTGACTCTGAGATAGGGAGGAGAGAGAGACAGAAAGTTCAGAATGGTTCATTTTAGGGGCTCCCCCAGAGGAGGGTGTTTAACATTTAGTTCCGCTGCGTGTGTGTAACCCGTACATTAGGGTACCCTCCAACATTGCTCTGATGGAAATAGGGACAGCCTATACAGTCATAAGGTAAAGGTAAAGGTAAAGGGACCCCTGACCATTAGGTCCAGTTGTGGCTGACTCGTCTCGCTTTATTGGCCGAGGGAGCCAGCGTACAGCTTCTGGGTCATGTGGCCAGCATGACCACGCCGTTTACCTTCCCGCCGGAGCGGTACCTATTTATCTACTTGCACTTTGATGGGCTTTTGAACTGCTAGGTGGGCAGGGGCTGGGATCAAGCAACGGGAGCTCACCCCATCGCGGGGATTCGAACCGCTGACCTTCTGATCGGCAAGTCCTAGGCTCTGTGGTTTAACCCACAGCGCTACCCGCGTCCTGTGGGTCATACCTCGGGATAAATACACTTCAGGTTGAGCGCTTCCGGGTTTCACCGCTTGTGCATGCGCAGTCAAAATGACGTCAAGCGCATGCGCATAAGCGGTGAAACGTGACCCAAGCACACACGCTGTTGCGTCTTGCGTTCCATTCAGGATGCGAACGGGGCTCCAGAACGGATCCCGTTCGCATCCCAAGGTACCACTGGATTATTATTGGGGATGCAGGTCGCACTGTGGGTTAAACCACAGAGCCTAGGACTTGCCGATCAGAAGGTTGGCGGATCGAATCCCTGCGACGGGTTGAGCTCCCGTTGCTCGGTCCCAGCTCCTGCCAACCTAGCAGTTTGAAACGGCGTTTTCGTGCACTGCTCTGGTTCGCCAGAAGTGGCTTAGTCATGCTGGCCACATGACCTGGAAGCTTTATGCCGGCTCCCTCGGCCAATAAAGTAAGATGAGTGCCACAACCCCCGATTCGGCCACGACTGGACCTAATGGTCAGGGGTCCCTTTACCTTTACCTATATTATTATTATTCTCCACCATCTGACGATTGCTCCAACCACCCTGAGCAGCTTTCAACATATATAAAAAACATAATAAAAATAATAACTTATTATTTACACCCTGCCCATCTGGCTGGGTTTCCCCAGCCACTCTGGGCAGCTCCCAACAGAATATTAAAAACAGAATAAAACATCAAACATTAAAAACTTCCCTAAACAGGGCTGCCTTCACATGTCTTCAAAAAGTCAGATAGTTGTTTATTTCCTTGACATCTGACGGTTGGGAGCCACTACCGAGAAGGCCCTCTGCCTGGTTCCCTGTCACCTCACTTCTCACGGGGAGGGAACTGCCAGGGAGGGAGCTGGACATCAGTGTCCGGGCTGAACGATGGGGATGGAGATGCTCCTTCAGGTATACTGGGCTAAGGCCATTTAGGGCTTTAAAGGTCAGCTCCAACACTTTGAATTGTGCTCAGAAAGGTACTGGGAGCCAACATGAAACATTTTTTAAAACTTCCATATACAGGGCTGCCTTCAGATGGCTTTGGGGGTCAGATAATTCCATTCCCTCTGACGCTGATCGCACAAGCTAACCCTGCGCACTGCCAGGCTCCCCATAACACTTACATGCCCAGCTGATATCAGGGCAAAGTTTTTCCTCAGGTACCAATGTTTGCAGGTCAACCTCTGCCAAGTCTTCTTATTTGGTGATAACTTGTAGCCGAGTAAGATTGTCTTCCATGAACACAGCCTTTATCAGTGAGTCTGTAAATGAATGTGGAGGCCAATTTTGGATCCACACGTCCTTCCACAGTGGGGACATAGGTTTCCGGACAAGAGTTGATCATGGTGAGGGTTTGCCAAGCATGCCTTCCTCTTTCTCCCTTTTGGCCTGAGTTTGAGCATCTTCAAAGTCCATGACACCTTTGGTAAGTGGGGAAGGATCTTCCCCAGTCAGAGGAGGGGCTATTCTTCCTAATGATCAGTAAGAATCCCATTTATTGTCATTTGAACCAATGAATCAACAGCAAACAACAGCAGCAAGCTCCAAATTTGCTGCAAATCTGTGTGACAGGGCTTCAAGTACTTGATGGTTGCTATCATATCTCAGCGGCCTCTTTTCTAGGCTAAACATTCTCTGCTTTTCAGCCTTTTTTCTCTCTTTTTTAATTTTCAAAGAGCTTTATTGAAACTTAACATATATACCTAATAACCCAAATTCCCAATGATTCCCTCACATAAAATATCTAAATTACAACAGCTGCATAATTATACACAATTCTAAAACCCAACCCAACCCCACCCCTCTACTTCTCTCCACAGCAATTCAACTTCTTTATATTTCTTTCTACCTTTTTTCCCTTGCACTCTTTAATAAATTATTTTTGTTAAATTCTGATTTTTCCTTCTTTCTTTATTGGTTTTGTTATTGCTTACGTTTTTTATTCTAAGCCTATTAACATGTCATTTTTAGAACAATATTTTGACATACAATCTTCAAAATACTTCCACTCCGTTCTTAACTTTTGATTTGATTGATATCTTATAATTGAAGTTAATTTTGCCAATTCTATATAGTCTCTTAATTTATAAATCCACTTTTCTTAAAGGGCTCACCATTATTGTCACCAGCGTCTAAAAAAGAGAGAAAAAGTTTAGGGGTACTCTCATTTTCCTACTCATATTGAAATACTGCCCCTCAATGAGGCCAAACTTAGATTCACAAAATGTTTAGGGGTATGCATACCCCAGAAAAAAATATATAGATAGATAGATGATAGATAGATAGATGATAGATAGATAGATAATAGATAGATAGATAGATAGATAGATAGATAGATAGTTTGCTTCTGCCACACTCTGGATTCTAAGCAGTCCTGTTTTCACTTCATTTCCATCACCACTCACCACCGGAGTTTGCTATTAGAAGAAGTTGCGTCAAAAGGGAAAACATGCAAACAGGCTTCTACCCATCTGCTCAGTCGGAAATAAAACCGGTTCCCTCCTTCCTGCCTGACCTGCCATTTTACATAGTGCATTCCAAGTATGTCAGACTCTTCACAATCACACACACTTGTTTGTTTGTTTGTTTGTTTTGTATAACGCCCCATATCCATAGGTCTCAGGGCATTTCACAACACAAAGTTACAATATTAAAGCAAAAAATACAGAATATAAATAATCAAATCAATCAACAATACACAGGTATACAAACTAGTAAAAAGCTAGTAAATACAGTGGTACCTCGGGTTACATATGCTTCAGGTTACATACTCCGCTAACCCAGAAATAATACC
This sequence comes from Podarcis filfolensis, assembly GCF_964270895.1. NCBI lineage: Eukaryota > Metazoa > Chordata > Lepidosauria > Squamata > Lacertidae > Podarcis > Podarcis filfolensis. The sequence continues at coordinate 105,873,680 of NC_139605.1, read as the reverse complement.
TCGGGTTAAGAACTTTGCTTCAGGATAAGAACAGAAATCGTGCTCCTGCGGCGCAGCAGCAGCAGGAGGCCCCATTAGCTAAAGTGGTGCTTCAGGTTAAGAACAGTTTCAGGTTAAGAACGGACCTCCGGAACGAATTAAGTACTTAACCTGAGGTACCACTGTAAGTGAATCAAGATGATGATGATGATGATGATGATGATGATGATGATGATGATACTGCTGACCAGGAATACTCTCCGATATCCGACATTTCACTGCCCCATTTGCAGCTGGCAAAACAAAAATTGGGGAGGAACATTTTGGTGAATGGGAGATTTAGGAAAAAATGTGGGCTTTGATAGTAATGGTGCTTCTCTGTATGACTGGTGGTCACTATTTTTTATTTCCCACAAATCCTACAGGAATGATACCAGACCACCACCAACTGCAGAGGAGCATGGTCCTCAGTGATGAGGGGCTGGGGAACTCTTCCTTTCTAAATTCTGAGCCACAGATTTATTTTTGGGCTCAGCGACAGTGCGTTCAGGGCTCATGTCCGGTATTTTGGGGGCTCTTGGGCAAGCCATTGGACCCCATTAATCTGGAAGACATGGAGCTTGTATCCTCTCACATTACCTCTGGCTTCCTAAGCTGCTCTGAGAAAGATCAGCACAGTGGTGCTCTTAGAGCAATATATTCTTCAGGACAGAACCGGTCCTACCATTAGGCAAAGTGAGGAGGCAGTGGATACTAGCAGGCAAAGTGCTGGAGGGAAGAGATGTCTTGCATCCCATAAGCTAGTCAGTTTCCCCTTGGATGCAGTGGAAGATGCTGTCCTGTCACCTCCAGAGAAATGAGATTCAACAACCGATCTGGTCAGCTTCTGTATGTGCAATAAGTCAGTCAGTCAAGTTTATTGCTTATAGCCAAAGGCTGCTGCAATGTATACAATGTCATTCAGTAAAATATATACTAGTTTGATACACAAACTTAAAACATTTACATTGTCAAAACATGACCTAATCTGCACAAAGCTATAATATACAAATTGAAACATTAGACAATAAAATTCATAAGCTAAAATCACCGAGGGGCAACTAATATATTAAATAATACAATAGACAATTATGTACAAAGATTAGTGAGAAAGATACAGCTTGGTGTAAGGTAAAGGGACCCCTGACCATTAGGTCCAGTCGTGACCGACTCTGGGGTTGCGTCGCTCATCTCGCTTATTGGCCGAGGGAGCCGGTGTACAGCTTCCGGGTCATGTGGCCAGCATGACTAAACCGCTTCTGGCGAACCAGAGCAGCGCACGGAAACACTGTTTACCTTCCCGCCGGAGCGGTACCTATTTATCTACTTGCACTTTGACGTGCTTTCAAACTGCTAGGTTGGCAGGAGCAGGGACCGAGCGATGGGAGCTCACCCAGTCATGGGGATTCGAACCGCCGTCCTTCTGATCGGCAAGTCCTAGGCTCTGTGGTTTAACCCACAGCGTCACCCCTGTCCCACAGCTTAGTGTAGATGGGGTCAAATAAATTCATCTCCTTTACAGTTGATAGCTATCTCGGCTATATAATTTTTTCAAATTTTCCTGGCGGCAGTTGCAAAAAATGCTACACGCCAGGTCACATACTTATCTATGTCTGCGAGGAGATAAAGAATGTCAGAAGGGTTCTGGCCAGGGGACCTTGTCGTTATAGGTGTCAAAAACTGTTTTCTTGCTTCATTATATAAGGGGCAGTGTAAAATATAATGCGTAAGGTCCTCTAATTCAGGGCATCCCCTAATACAAACACGTTCATTTACTGGTACACCTCTATGTCTCCCATCTCTATAAGCAGAGTTTATTGTATTTAATCGTAACTCTGTAAAAGCTTTCCGGAGTTGTACAAAAGTCAATGCACTGAAGTAAAACATATGTTCATGGGCCTCTCTAAGTTTAAAATATAATGGGGTGCACGTGGATCGGTACATGGAGATTAAGTCATTTTTAGTAGCCACTGCCCTTATGGTCCATTGAAGCCCTGGTAAGTTTTTTGAACTTTGATAGTCTCTGGAGCTGGTCTCATATGCCATGCGGTTTCTAGTGCAAGGGCTTCAAATCATATCGATCTGCATTTTTGTCACGGCTGGCTGGCCTCAACGAGGAGAAAGAGGGAACGTGACTTGTTTGCCAAAATGCTTGCATAAATCCTCATGGCAACATGGAAAGGGGAGGTGTTCACTCTTCCACAAGTAGCATAGGAAGTTTGGAATGGGAAATTCCCAGCAAGGGCCAGGAGGCAGAATTTAAAAAGGTCTGTGTGAAAGCAAGGAGCAAGTCTTTTATTTCTCACTGCGCTGTCTGCCAGATGCAATAAAGTCAGTGCCTGGATTTAATAAACTCCCCCTTGTTATTAAGAAAACAAGGTCTCTTTTCCTGGAAAACTAACAAATCCAAGGATAGGGTGTAACTTTTCATAATCATGATTTGTTTCGAGTGCTTTGTGAGAATGCCAAAAGACCCTTTGAAATACCAAATGTTTTCCAATTAGGCAGACGTAAGGAGACTGGAACCAATGCAGCTGACACTGGATTTAGGTGGCTTCAATTCTTCTTAAAAGAACAATGTTGGGTTGTTGTTTTCTTTTAATGAAACAAAACACCAGCTTTGCAAACGGTTACACAAAATAAGCCCCAGAGTAGGACCAAATCAAATTGAGGCCCCTGCTGTGGTGCAATTATGCGGGAATTAAGAGACCTGCAGATATGGCTAGTTAGTTCAAGGCAGCATTCAAACTTTAATCCCAGACTTTACCTCTTTGACTTCTCCTGCTTCATTGACTCCGTATTGTTTATGGCAGGGATGGAGAACCTCCTTATGAAACAGCTGAGGGCCATGAGGTTTTCATCCCTGATCTACAACTACAAAGCTACTAGGTCTACTTTTCTTCTTCTAAAACCCAGTCCTGTTCCAAGGCTATGTATACACACTTTAATAAAGCAAGCAAAAAACACCACCACCTTAGTCCTCCTATCTCACTGAGGTTTATATCTCCACTTTTTGATCAAGTGGCCCCTTGCCCCTGTTTTCCTTTTTTTTTAAAAAAATAATAATATTTATTAAAGTTTTAAAGGTTACAAAAAGAAAAAACAAAGAACACCATATTAAACAAAAACAAAACATCACATCACAATAATGAAAAAGAAAAAAAAGAGAAAAAAGAAAAATAAACAGAAAAATAAACACAATTAAAAAAAACCACAACAAACCTTCCCATAACTTATCTTTCATTCACTTGTTTCCTTGACCTCCTCACACCTCCCTTTTTTGTATTCTAGTTCGGGTAGCTATTTCAGCAAATCCTTTCCATCTTTTCCAATTTTTGTCCTTATCTTACTATAATGTAACTTTACTTTCCCTCTTTTCACCAATTAACAGTCTGTTTTTTCTTAATCCTTTATAACATTTCTGCTAAAACCACATAACTTCATTCCAACATCTTCCTAACATTCCTTAATTTTACAATGTTTCTGTAAATAAACTTTAAATTTCTTCCAATCTTCTTCCACCAACTCTTCTGAATGGTCTCGGATTCTGCCGGTCATTTCCGCCAATTCCATGTAGTCCATCACCTTCATCTGCCATTCTTCCCGGGTGCGTAGATCTTGTGTCTTCCAGTACTTTGCAATAAGTATTCTTGCTGCTGTTGTGGCATACATAAAGAAAGTTCTATCCTTCTTTGGCACCAATTGGCCGACCATGCTCAGGAGAAAGGCCTCTGGTTTCTTCAGGAAGGTATATTTAAATACCTTTTTCATTTCATTATAAATCATCTCCCAGAAAGTCTTAATCCTTGGGCATGTCCACCAAAGGTGAAAGAATATACCTTCCGTCTCATTACATTTCCAGCATTTATTATCGGGCACATGGTAAATTTTTGCAAGCTTGACTGGTGTCATGTACCACCTGTAGATCATTTTCATTAGATTCTCTCTTAAGGCATTACATGCCGTAAACTTCATACCTGTGGTCCATAACTGTTCCCAGTCAGCCATCATAATGTTGTGTCCAACATCTTGTGCCCATTTAATCATAGCAGATTTCACCGTTTCATCCTGGGTGTTCCATTTCAACAGCAAGTTATACATTCTTGACAAGTTCTTAGTTTTGGGATCTAACTAATTAACTAATTTTATAATGAACGATTTTAGAGTGTTGTTTGTGCTGTGCTTTTGTACTGTTTTGTTGTTGTTAGCCGCCCTGAGCCCGGCTTCAGCTGGGGAGGGCGAGATATAAATAAAATTATTATTATTATTATTATTATTATTATTATTATTATTATTAACAGTTCTGTTTCCCTTGCCCCTGTTTTCCTCATCCCCCTTGCCTTCATCACCCCATTCCTTTGGACTTGACCACCTATTCTTCCTCCTGGGCTCCTCTGCCCGAATCCAACTCTATCCCTTTGCACTTTGGCAGCACTTAAAGAAGCCATTAGGTCCAGTCGTGACCGACTCAGGGGTTGTGGCGCTCATCTCGCTTTATTGGTTGAGGGAGCCGGCGTACAGCTTCCAGGTCATGTGGCCAGCATGACTAAGCCGCTTCTGGTGAACCAGAGCAGCGCACAGAAATGCCATTTACCTTCCCGCCAGAGCGGTACCTATTTATCTACTTGCATTTTGACGTGCTTTCGAACTGCTAGGTTGGCAGGAGCAGGGACCGAACAAGGGGAGCTCACCCTATCGAACCGCCGACCATCTGATCAGCAAGTCCTAGGCTCTGTGATTTAACCCACAGCACCACCCGCATTATTAGACTCCTAAAAACACCAGAAGACTGCATGAGCCTACAGGTCTCAGCAATGATCACCTTGTGCAAGATTAATTTACCATTGATAGGCAAGGTCTCTGGGCACATTGTGGCATCCCGACAGTGGGTTAGCCAGGTGTTTTTGAATGAAACCTATTATTCAGATCTATTCCAATCTGGCTTCTGGCCTGGTCTGGGGGGCCAAAACCAGGATACCCTATGCTGAGTGATGGATAGCGGGAATGTGACCCGGATGATTCTTCTGCACTTCTCAGATGTGACTCATCTTTCTGAATGGCATTATTTGCTAATTATTTACCTTTCCATGGAGGTGCAGGTTACTGCAACAGCAAAGGCGACATTTTTCTACCTTTGCCACATTAAGCAGTTGGCCCCTTACCTTTCCCACCCTGATCTGGCCACAGTGATCCATGCAACAGTCATCTCCAGGATTGACTACTGTAATTCGCTCTACGCGGGACTGCCCTTGAAGCTGTCCCAGAAACTCCAGCGGGTGCAGAATGCTGCAGCGAGGCTCCTCACAGGGTCTCTGCCATGGGAGTATATTCACCCAGTGCTCTTCCAGCTGCACTGGCTCCCGGCGGAGTCCAGGGTCAGATTTAAGATGCTGGTTTTGACCTTTAAAGCCCTTCACAGCCTAGGACCCTTGTACCAACGGGACCGCCTCTCCCGGTATCCCCCATGGAGGACCTTAAGGTCCATAAATAGCAACATCCTAGAGGTCCTGTGCCCTAAGGAAGTTAGATTAGCCTCAACCAGAGCCAGGGCCTTTTTGACACTGGCTCCGGCCTGGTGGAACGCTCTGTCTCATGAGACTAGGGCCCTGCGGGATCCGATTTCTTTCTGCAGGGCCTGTAAGACAGAGTTGTTCCGCCTGTCCATTGGCTCAGAATCAATTTGATTCCCTTCCCCTCTTTCTTTTTCCCTTTCTCCTCCTGTGATGAGGCTGCATTTTAATGTTTTAATGTTGAATTTTAATCTTGTTTTTAAAGTTGTATTTCAATCAACTTGTTTTTATTATTGGTTGTTAGCCGCCCTGAGCCCGGTCTTGGCTGGGGAGGGTGGGGTATAAATAAAATTTATTACTATTATTACAATTATTTATTTTAAAGCTTCTAAGGTAGCTTTCAAATAACAACAACGCACATTTGAATACACAGCAACATCAACATATAAGGACAGTTGGCCAGAGGGAGAAAGAGGGACCCCAGTTGAAGCAGCCTGTGGTGATTTCTGTGCCTGCCCTTCCTTATCTCCTTCCCTTCCCACTGGGAGTGCGAGGCACTGTACTGCAGTGGCCTGAGTTATTCCTGCTGGATCAACTTCCCAAAGGTAGTGCTAGGGAACTGCTGTTCCACTTCATGACCTTTGAACTATAGGCTGTCACAAGTTCCTCTTTTTCAACATCTGCATCAGGGATGGGGAGCCTGTGGCCTCTGAGACACTGCTGCACTGCAGTTCCCATCATCCCTGACCACAGGCCATGTAGGCTGGGGGTGATAGGAACTGGGAGCCCTTTTGGAGGGCAACTGTTTCCCCATCTCCAATCTAAATGAAAACTGCTGTGTGAGGTTATCTGGAGGCTGCAAATGGTCAAACAAAGGCAGTTATGCACAGCACCAATTGGGCAGCACATGTGTTGTCATGAACCTGTACCCCCCATAACATTTTAAAATGAGTTTTTCTTTTTAAGGTGAGCATAGTTAAATCAAGAACACAGAATTAAAATGGTGAACAACCTTCCCTAAAGCATAGCTGGGGAGCAAGACTAATTGGTGTTCAAATCACCAACACATATGTCAAGTACATGGCAAAAGGAGAAAAATCCACTACAACTTCTGCTTTAATGTTTTGTGTGCATGCAGCTGAACTCCCTCTGTGCGTGTAACAACTCTGCAGAGTTAAGACGGTGGGATCTAAAGACTCATGAATGGCATTACTGTGGTTTCCACTTCCCACCAGCGCCTCTTTCATCCTTTGTAAAGTCATTCTGGGAATTTGAAAGATGCTCAGTAATAATCTCCAGTGCAGCAGTCGGAGAAGAAATCTGGAAGGGACTAATATGCTTACAGAAGCAGTGAGCACTTGGACTCTTTGGATCCTGGCCAAGAAGACCTGTAGCACACATTAAGGAGAAAAATATATGTGGCATTTCATGTAGCCATAAAATATATAACCCATTAAAACCCAATCTTTCACCCAAGGGGTACAATGCACATGGAAACATGCTAATACTATTCTAATAAGGATAGCTTTGAGAGATGCTCTGCTCTTGCGCTCTCGCTCTCTTTACATGTGGGTTGCTGTTGAATTGCCAAGCAACAGCTACTTCCACACTACATTAGCAACATAATCTTGCAGAACGTTCCCTGTAAAACTACTGATAAAACTTAACAGTCACAATCACAGCCTTTGCAGAAGACTTTTAAAAAATGCAAGATAAGCAACCATAAAGTTCCCATCCAACACTATTAAAAAGCAACTGTTTGGTCTGATTGTTGAGCATGACTTAGAAGCCCTAGAATTTCTCCCTCTATTCATTTAATTTTAGTTCTTTTCAGTTATTTGTATTTACAACACATTAAAGCAACTGAGGATCCTTACTGGCAGATAACAGAGTGCAAGACGAAAGCATAGAAAAGGCAATCATCTAGGCATAATCTGGAAACATTTCAAATACTTTATTCAAAACCTCAGTTTCCCTAGTCAGATTGAATGCACAACACCTTCAGACTGGGAGTAATCACCACCCTTCAAACTGATGTAAGGGGAAAGAAAACTCTTGACTTCAACATCCAGAGAACCCTGGCAGAACTTAATAGCTATTTCAGCTGCAGGTGGGGAATCCTTGGAAAATGCTGAGCTCTGGTTGGCTTTCCTCTTAAGCCAGGGGGCTGTAAATCATTGTTTCGCCTACAGCAAAAAGCTGGATTATTTACCGGTGAAATGGGGATTCTAATCCATCCAAGTTATGTTGAGTACAGAAGGAGGTGGCAGCAGCTACTGCAATGTAATCACTAAGTGTTTCACAGGTGTATTATCTCATGTATGAAGTGTCAGCAGGGATGAGAAAAATGCACTGCTGGACAGGGGGCTAGGTCATGGTGAACAGGACTCTTCAAACCCCAGATAAATCCCTCTCCTGGCCCCCATATAGTAACTTCCTATGTTCAGGCTGGTCCTCCTGGCTCAAATGAAACCCATGGGACACACACTCCAAGGCAGGGAAGGAGAACCTGAGTGCACTCTGCATAGACTCAGGGGCACCATGTTTCCTTCACATGTCGCAGGGCAGACCCTTTCAGAAAGAGGTTGGTGGGGCTTGAACTCAAAACATGTTTTAACCTCTAACAATATACAATATATATTGTATTGTATTGTTTTTGCTTTTCTTCTCTTTTGTTTTTTTTTTGTTCTTTGTCTTTTTCTTTCTTTCTTCTCCTTTTTTGTAACTTTTAAAAGTAATAAATATTATTAAAAAAAAAACAATAACAACAATAGGACAAACAGCAGAGGGGGTGCCCTGTGCAGCAGCACCCCAACTTTTTGACCAAAGGGAAGGGCAGCATGGGCGTAGCAAGGGGGGGTACAGCTGCCCCTATAAATCAAGTCTTTTTAAAAAATAATAATTTTATTGCATTTTCAATTTTATCATGATCAGAGTTTCATTACATAATTCAACAACCCCAAGCATTGCTCTAACAGAGCATCGACCTCCTCCGCCCCTCTTTCTGACTTCCATACATAATTACTTTATTCTTAGCATTTCTCTAACCACTTTTTTTTACCTTCTCTCTCGTTTTTGTATTTCCCCTCATTAAATGTAAATCAGCCCCTGTAAATCAAGTCAATAAATAAAAACTTAACTAAAATAAAATAAGTAAATAAATAAAAAATACTTAACTGGCCAACTGAGTTGCAGGTAACTCGGTTCTGCCCCCCCACCAACCCCCAAAAAATTAAATCCTGGAGGGCGGCCTACAAAAAAGCACACTCCCCCCCCCCAACAACGACCCCGCTTGGGAGGCACGACAAGCGAGCTTTAGAGACCCCCTCGAGGGTGTGAGGGTGGTGGGGAGGGATTTGAACCCAGGCCTTCCTCGGCGTCCCTACCCCGGCACTCTAACCGCGGCACCGCCCCCGCCCGCGCCCCGTTCGACGGCAGAAAGTCGTCGCGAGCAGCTCGGCCTCCGGCGCCGTCGAGGCCCCCCGCCGCCGCCGCCGCCGCCGCGGGCCATGTGCCCCCCGGAGGCCCTCCGCGCCCTGCTGCAGAGGCGCCCGAAGGTTCTGCCGCCGGCGAAGGAGGCGAAGGGCGGGCGTCGGAGGTGGCGGTGGTGGCCGGCCCGCTGCTTGCCCGTGTGGTCGGGGATGTCCCGCGGCGCCAGCGCCGGCCCCTCGTCGTCGTCGTCCTCGTCTTCGTCCTCGTCCTCCACGTGCTGCTCCTCGCGCAAGGCGGAGCAAGCCCGCGGCCCCTTCGGCGAAGAGCAGTTCCTGGCCGTTTGCCGGGAGTCGACCAAGCCCCGGGAAGCGGCCAGGGCCGCCTGGGAGCTCATGGCCGAGACCCCCAGCTTCTGCATCTTCCGGCTCTTCGACGAGGTGCGAGGCCGGCCAGGGGCGACGGCGCTGCGGCCGGAGCAGAAGGGAAGCGGGGGAAAGGGCCGCCGAGGCCTAGGCGGAGCAAGGGAGCCTGAGGACCGGCGCCGCGTTGCCGTGGAAACGCCAGGGAAAGAGGAGGCCTCCAAGCTGCTTGGGGACTACAGTTCCCGCCATCCCCGGCCACTGATTCTGCTAGCTAGGGATGATGGGAGTTGTAGTCCAACAACAGCTGGGGGGGGCAAAGGTTGAGAAACACTAGGGATGCCCATACTTGGGTCTCCATCTGTTTTTGTGGAGGTTCCCACCATTCCCTGCTGCTGATCCTGCTTAGCCAGGGATGATGGGAGTTGTAGTCCAACAACAGCTTGGGGCCAAAGGTTGAGAAACACTAGGGATGCCCATACTTGGGTCTCCAGCTGTTTTTGTGGCAGTTCCCGCCATCCCTGGCCACTGGTCCTGCTAGCTAGGGATGATGGGAGTTGTAGTCCAACAACAGCTGAGGGCCCAAGGTTGAGAAACACTAGGCCCAGGTTGCCCATACTTGGGTCTCCAGCTGTTTCCGCAGCAATTCCCACCCATTGATCCTGCTAGCTGGGGATGATGGGAATTGTAGTCCAAAAACAGCTGGGGACCCAAGGTTGAGAAACATTGTGTGGGACAGCAGCTCAGAGCCCCCTGGCCAAACTTCCACCTGGTCTTTCCTCCACGGTGGCCAGTGGGGCTCCCCACCTCTCGTGCCTCATGGCCCTCACAACAGGCCTGCAAGGTAGGCAAGGCCAAGAGAAAGCTGACTGGCCCCAGGCCATCCTGCTGAGAGCTTTGTTCCTGAGGGGGTTTTGAGCCTGAGGCCTCCGTTGCACTTCAAAACCACTTCCAGCCTTTGGAGGAGTGGGGAATGCATCAGGTTTGCCAACTCCTATTCTCTACTACAGTCTGCTCTCGTTTTTGGGCCATGTCTCTTCTTCAAAGAAATAGATCACAAAGTGCTGGGCAACAGCAGCCTCTTGTTATTTAAGGAGAAGCCCCACTGTATCAAACAAAACAGGGCTGGCAAGGTAAGGTGATTGCCTCTTGGAGCAGGATCCACAGGGGCAGCAGATCCCAATGTAGATCTTTATTGTTCCTAGGGTTGCCATAAAAAAATCCTGCCCTCCATTATATAGTCCTTCTTTGTTTATCCACACCCACGTAGGAGCAGGGCTTCTTCCTTCCAGGACAGATACAAGACTCGCTCAGAGGCATGAACCTCATTTGAAAAATTAAGATCTACTTCCACCTCTCTTTTCAGTATTAGATTTTTTGTGAGTGAACTTTAAAGGATACGTGTGTAGTATTGCAAAACATATGCCAGAAGGCAGCCCCTGGCCATTGCCAGGGACACTGACAAACTGGAACGTGTCCAGAGGAGGGCAACCAAAATGGTCAAAGGCCTGGAAACGATGCCTTATGAGGAACGGCTAAGGGAGCTGGGCATGTTTAGCCTGGAGAAGAGGAGGTTAAGGGGTGATATGATAGCCATGTTCAAATATATAAAAGGATGTCACATAGAGGAGGGAGAAAGGTTGTTTCCTGCTGCTCCAGAGAAGCGGACACGGAGCAATGGATCCAAACTACAAGAAAGAAGATTCCACCTAAACATTAGGAAGAACTTCCTGACAGTAAGAGCTGTTCGACAGTGGAATTTGCTGCCAAGGAGTGTGGTGGAGTCTCCTTCTTTGGAGGTCTTTAAGCAGAGGCTTGACAACCACATGTCAGGAGTGCTCTGATGGTGTTTCCTGCTTGGCAGGGGGTTGGACTCGATGGCCCTTGTGGTCTCTTCCAACTCTATGATTCTATGATTCTATGCATTGTTCCTGTGTACAGGAAAAACAGAAATCAAAGATGCAGTAATAGGGAGCAGCTTACCTGTTGGGTTTCTACCTGTCATGCCGATGTTAGGGACATAATAGCACTGCCAGGAAGGAAAAAAACAACCAGTTAATGCCCTGGTGTGGGAGTTAACAAATAGACAGAATCAACCAAGGGGAACAGAGGGGCAGGGAAGTGTGCATTATGTGACCATGAAATAGACAGGGTCCTCCCTTGAGATGTAGTAGCAGTATTTGGGTATTCCAGATAGGAAGCATAAAATAGGGACCGACAGCTTTCTGTAGAGTACTGATCAGCAACTGACAGCCTGTGGGTCAAACCTGGCTGGGTGTGGAGTGTCCTCTGCTCCCTCCACCTTGCCAGACTTCAAGCAGAAGGGATGTGCGGCACTTACTATGACTATAGAACTTGATTTAGGAAATGAGATTGGCTAGTCGTTCTCTAGGGACGCGGGTGGCGCTGTGGGTTAAACCACAGAGCCTAGGACTTGCTTATCAGAAGGTCGGCGGTTCGAATCCCAGTGACGGGGTGAGCTCCCGTTGCTCGGTCCCAGTTCCTGCCCACCTAGCAGTTTGAAAGCACGTCAAAGTGCAAGTAGATAAATAGGTACCGCTCCGGCGGGAAGGTAAACAGCATTTCCGTGTTCGCCAGAAGTGGCTAAGTTATGCTGGCCACATGACCCGGAAGCTGTACGCCGGCTTCCTCGGCCAGTAAAGCAAGATGAGCGCCGTAACCCCAGAGTCGGTCATGACTGGACCAAGGGGTCCTTTTACCTTTACCTTTACCCCCTCCTCAAAGTGATCCTCCTGTAAAACTACTTACAGTCCAGACAGATTAAGGATTAAATTGCTATATATTTCCATTTGAAATGGAACGGTGGAGACCTGCATCTCAAGGGTGCTTCTGGATTTAGATCGACAAGAATTTTGCTGTAACCATAGTGGGGTTAGCTCCATTTTTCATGGGTGTTCTGCTTCTGTGTCATCCCGTCCTTCATGACCTTTCATGATCCTGAGGCTTCTATTTTCTTTTAGTCTTCTGCTTCCCAGACCTGAGAGGAGCTGAGACTTGAGTACTAACAGCTGGACTTTATCTTGTTAACCATGGGGGTGCAACACAGTTGCCTGTTTTTCTTTTCCCTTGCTCCCTTTCACAGGAAGCTTTGTAGGACAATGTTTGAGAACTTGTGCTGATCTAATCCTTGGTTCAAGGATTAGCTTTTTCTTTTTCTTTTCACAGCATCCTTGAATGGGTCAGGGAGGTGGGCAGAACGCCACGAGTACAGACACAGGCAGAGTTTATTCTTTCCCTCCCTTCCAAAGCAGTTTGTGTCCTTGGAAAAACTGCATTTTTAAAAAAATCTAGGAGTGGGCTTGAGAGTTAGAAGACGAACAATATTTATTTTCTAAACGCTGCAACCTACTTTCAAGTAGCTTGTTTCCCAGAAGAGTTCTGCTTGCTGCACTTGTGTGTTCAAATTTACTCCATTTACCAGTAATTTCTTTTCATGAGCTTATTTACTCAGGTAGAAAAGTACCATGCTGCTATCTTGGCCGTGGGCCAGTGTGGGCCTCTACTTAGCTCCATCCTTATTTCAGACATCATGATATATCGCTATATTGAAAACCAGGTATCACCCAGCCCTAGATGGCAGCAACCACGCCACTCTTAATTCATTTCTGAAGCCTGTATGCCAGTCCTTGCCATCATATTCCTAGATCTGTCTGGCCCAGATCTGTCTGTTTTAAATTGATTTCACTCTTGTATACGTTTGAGGACAAATCCCAGCCTACTCAGCACAGATTTCAGACTGCTTCCGCTTCAGGATAAACAGCTGGCCAACTCAGCAGGGCATTCTGCCTTGAAATACTGAAATACTGAAGCCCTGCTGGTTTATTGGCCAAGAGGAAAACTTTGTGGGCTGCCTGTGGTCAGAGACAGCGTGATTCAAGCAGCTGGCAGAAATGCCTGGAAGTGGAGTCTAGCGCAGGCAGGAAGCCCAATTCTTTACCAACCGAAGTGCTATCAAAATTGGGACGTGCGTTGGTGGAATGCTTGAAGCCTCCGCTATTTTGGTGTGTGTTGCATGGCCCTGCTGTATTAGATACGACAGGAATTTGGATAATTGGGGGCTTGGAAGTACAGTGGTACCTCGGGTTAAGTACTTAGGGAAAACATGCCTCAGATTAAGAACGGTTTTGGGTTTAAGAACAGACTTCCAGAATGGATTAAGTTCGTAAACCAAGGTACCACTCTACAGTGGTACCTCGGGTTAAGTACTTAATTCGTTCCGGAGGTCCGTTCTTAGCCTGAAACTGTTCTTAACCTGAAGCACCACTTTAGCTAATGGGGCCTCCTGCTGCTGCCGCACCGCCGGAGCACGATTTCTGTTCTCATCCTGAAGCAAAGTTCTTAACCCAAGGTACTATTTCTGGGTTAGTGGAGTCTGTAACCTGAAGTGTATGTAACCTGAAGCGTATGTAACCCGAGGTACCACTGTAATGTATTTTAAATGCTAGGTTGTTTTGTTGGTGTGATAATTCTGTCCAGTCAGCAAATGCTGACACGGATCAAGAACAATTTCACATGTGGCTTGTATGTTTAATTTGTTTTTTTCATGGGAATACAAGATCTGCATTGGTCAGACTGATGATTGAAATGAGAAATGCCTCTCTTCTGATTTCTACTATAGGAACAATCATACTGTCATCCCAAGTGAGGCTCAAAGGCCATTTAAGCCCTGCCTGGGAGGTCATTCTAAGTTTACATGGTGATTGTTTGGAGACTGGAATGCAGTATCATCCCTCAAGAAGAAAGTAGGCAGATGTCATACTTGGCTCGGTTTTAAAGGAAGCAATTTGTTGTATTTGTTTTAGCAAAAGAAACGCTGCAATTTGTAGACTTATGCCAGCAGTGAAAGTTAAAACAAGTTGGCAGGTAGCATAAGTGGTGGAACCCACTTATAATCCATTTATAATCCACCAAGGTACAGTGGTACCTTGGTTTATGAACTTAATCGGTTCCGGAAGTCCGTTCTTAAACCAAAGTGTTCTTAAACCAATACATGCTTTCCCATAGCAGCGGGGGACTCGGTTTACAAATGGAACACACTCAACAGGAAGCGAAACATGGTTCTTATTCTAAGGCAAAGTTCACAAACCAAAACACCTACTTCCAGGTTTGCAGCGTTCTTAATCCAAGTTGTTCATAAACTAAGCCGTTCTTCAACCAAGGTACCACTGTAATTAGAGGAATGCAAAATAAGTAGGCATATGGATGTTGGGATTACATAGCTTTTCTTCACATATTTGCGCTTCTTTTTAATTAGGGTTGGCTTGTTAATTCTCTGATGAACAGCTTTTTTAACTATTGTGGTGGTATCATACTGTGGTAGCATGCTTTGCTCTGGCCTTTGACACCTGAGATGTACAATTTTAGGACACACCCTATTTTGTGTGTTTTTTTGGAGGGGTGCGTAATTGTAAGTTTTAAAAATGTTTAATGTTGTATTTTAAACAGTTGTAACCTGCCCTGGGACCATAGGGTGAAGGTTGGGTAATAAAATTATTGTAATAATAATTTAGCAGTTTGCAAACATGCCTAAGGAACAGAGATTTGGAAACGAAACCTGGAACATTAAGGGTTCTAGCAAGTGTCCCAGAGTTGTTTTAAAAAAGAAAAAAAAAGAGGCTTTGCTTGCTGACTAAAGCCAGCTTTATCGCATACAAATAAACAAATCTATAAAATAAACCAGAAAGAAAAAGCTCTCAAAGAGTCCAAAATATTTTGTAACCCACGCCTTTCTTTTTGCTTTTAAAGAAATCTGTGCAACTGTAGCAACTTTGGTAGAAATCTCTAAATACAGGAAAGTCTCTTCGTGGTGGAAAGCAACTAACACTGCTAGAGCGGTGGGATCATACTAAAATCTAGACTAGCTATAGGCCGTGGTTTGTCTTTTGAATTTATTGTTTTCAAAATACAGACTATAACAGTTTTGTTTTGTTTTGTTACTGCGATGGCCCAGTCTGAGAACACTTCATGGTACTGTATGTTTTCCAGCCTTCTAAACAAACATCTCCTGTAATCTCCAGGCACGTCATAATCTCACTTTCAGTTGATATTCACATTCCCTTCGTACAGGAAAATAGGTTTGCTAACCTTTGAAAGCTCAGATTATCTGAGATATTGCAAGCCTTGTGAACTAAAACTACAACTAAAACCATCTGTTGTGGTAGATGATTGTCTAGAGTCTTCTTGTAATGTTCTGCAGTAAAGGAGGTAGAGTGATTTTACAAAGTGTAAAATTTCAGGAATCACTCTTAAATAATTGCAGGCTTGATGTATCTTTGGAAAATAGAACTCCGGAGGGCGTAGGCTTGGGTGGAGGTCTATTTCACATTGCCAGAATTTGTTTGTGAAGCAGTGTTGTAATGCCTTATTACAAAATGCTGTGTGAGTCATGCCGTATCTTTATTTTAAATATTTCCTTTCTTTAAATGTTGGGTTCATAAAGGGTCTAGCTGACAGTGCTGAAGGATGAAGTGATGTTTATTGAATGAGAAAGTTCATGATAACAGAGCTCTGTTAAAAAATATTTTACAGAATACTGTACAAGACTGAAAAGGGTAAAAGGTAGCTTAATTTCCATTCACGTGTACTGTGCTTTGACATTTCTGCATCTCCTCGATGAATTAGACCCAAAAATCTTCTGTTTCTGCAATTGGTATTGCTAGCAAATAATGCAACTCTCTGAACAAAGGGTTATCCAACTCTTAGTGTAAGGGTTATTTGATTTGTGCAGAGGGCTCCACTAAGTCAGATAAAACAAAATAAATAACATGAATTTTTCTGGACTGGTCAGGGTGAAGATGGGGGGTGGTGGTTTGGTGGAGTCTAACAAATGTAGAATACAGTCAGAGTGCTGAAATATATATTTATTGTTTCACTTGACTATCATAACAGAAGTATGACTCCTGCTGCAGTTTATGTTTCAAAGGATAAAGGGGGATTAGATGCTGATAAGACTTTCATTTGACTATACAGTAGTCTCTGATATTTAAAATAAACAACTGAGTTATATTTACAACACCAACTTATATATAGGATGATTTCTATGGCACCTAGTGTGTAAATATGAGAAAGCATTATTGCTTTTGAGTAATATGTTTAGGGTTATAGAGAAAAAAAGATATAGCAGAGAGATTGGTATATATTCTAAGATAAGTCTGTCATAGGGCAGTCCAGTTCTTTAGGCAAATGGACCAACTCGCCTCTGTTTTAACGCAAACATCACAGAGTATATTTGTATGTTGTAAATGTATTCATTGTGCAAGCACAGTGGTGTAAAAGAGTATTTTTGGACATTGCTAGTGCAACCAAGCAAAGGCCTGAAATACAGGATTCTTGATTCTCCCCGACCCGCTCCCTCCTATTGCTCTTGCTTTTTCAGAAATCTGGACTGTACGAGTATAAAGTCTATGCCACTCTTGGTGATTGTTCCCCAGATGTATGTGCAGAAGTGTACATGGATTTAACCTACAGAACACAATGGGACCGGTATCTTAGAGGTCAGTAAATTATTCAAGACCAAAATGTCATTTTCTTTGGTTGCTGTGATAGGTTCCTGTCCTCCGCTCCTTGACCACCATCGTTTTGAAGATTCTTTTACTTTGCTCTTTAAAGTGCTCTGTACAGTTTTTCAGTATGAAAAATGCATGAAGTAGATTTCCATTACCAAAGCATTAATGCTAATATAGTCATCCACTTGTGATGCCCTGAAAAACAAATAAGAAGCAATGTTTTTCTTACTAGCCACTTTTTGTGTTAAAACCAACTTTCTTAGATCCATCAACACTGTTCTCGTGTTGGTTTATGGGTAAATGGACTTGTCTCTTCATCATTATATGACATCTGGGGAATCTGAGGCCTAGTGTTTGATACCCCCTTAATCACCAGTTTTTACAGTGGTGCCTCGCAAGACAAAAAGAATCCGTTCCGCGAGTCTCTTCGTCTTGCGGTTTTTTCGTCTTGCGAAGCAAGCCCATTAGCGGCTTAGCGGCTTAGCGGGCTTAGCGGATCAGCTGATAAGCGGCTTAGCGGCTTAGCGGATCAACTGATAAGCGGCTTAGCGGCTTAGCGGATCAGCCGTTAAGCGGCTTAGTGGATCAGCTGATAAGCGGCTTAGCGGCTTGGGGGAAAGGGGGGGGAAAGGAAAAAACCCCGCAGGAACTCGCAAGACATTTTCGTCTTGCGAAGCAAGCCCATAGGAAATTCGTTTTGCGAAGCACCTCCAAAACGGAAAACCCTTTTGTCTAGCGGGTTTTCCGTCTTGCGAGGCATTCGTCTTGCGGGGCACCACTGTATTAGATTGTTAGAGCAGTCAGATGCAAAAGCAGAAACTTTAATAGTTTTGGAGGCAAAGGGAATCACATGTGTTATGCAAGCCACATCTGCTGAAATTCCCTCTCCTGAATATCGATGAAAAGATGAAGAAGCCTATCCTCTTTTGCAATTGGCTACTATAATCTAAGACCTTCTTTAGCTTTGATCTCTTTGATTCTAGAGAGAATTTCCCCTTATTTTTGTCCAGTTGGTTGCCTAAAACAATTATAATAATTTTCATTACATGGATTTCCATTCCTCCAAATCAGGGATGCCCCTATGAAATTTAACTAGTGTTACTGAAATTCTTCAGGTTTCCCTCAGAGTTCCTCATATGTTTTGCATGGGCAGGAGCCTCCACGTTTGCCTCTTAATATCACTAAAGGTGAATTTGGTGGCAACTTAGGGGTGTGTGAAACTGTGAAATAGCATGAGTCCTCTTGGAAGTTATTGTTTTACCTCAACATTAATTCCGATGCAGTTTCGCCTGAGCAAAGACTTCCACTTTTGCCTCAAAATTTGCCTTAGGTGAAATTTGTCAGAGGTGGTGTCATGTCATACTGTTGTGTACATCTTTATTTAACGGAATGACACTTGTGCATTTCCATCCCTATCCTAAACTTCAAAGTTCCGGTTCTCTTCTCCATGTTTAGTTTAAACAAGTGACTGTTTGTCTTTCCATATAAACTATACATGAGATCCTTATCTAGTTGTGCAACGTATCATATGGTGATCCAGCTGTAGCAGTACAGTGATACCTTGGTTTACAACCATAATCCGTTCCGTAGGTCCGGTTGTAAATCAAAACAGGTTGAAACCCAAGGTGCGCTTTCGCTATTGGGGCCTCAAAAAAAAAATTGGTCGTAATAAAAAAAATAAATGGGTTGTAATCCAAAAAAAAAAAAAAAAAAAAAGGGGATAGACACTTCTGGGTTTGACGTGATCGTAATCCAAAACGGTTGTAATCCGAAACAGTTGCAAACCAAGGTGCCACTGTACCTAAGATTACTCCCTGCTGAAACCACTACAGTCATACCTCGGGTTGAATGTGCTTTGGGATGAGCGCGTTCGAGTTGCACTCCGCGGCAACCTGGAAGTAACGGAGCGCGTTACTTCCGGGTTTCGCCACTTGTGCATGCGCAGACGCTCAAAATGACGTCACACGCATGCGCATAAGCGCCGAAACGTGGCACGCGCAGACGTGCGGACATGGGTTACGTTTGCTTCTAGATGTGAACGGGGCTCCGGAATGGATCCGATTCGCATCTAGAGATACCACTGTACTCTTGGAGTTCCTTCATTCACAGCTAGTCCTGATGACATGTTTCTGCTAAGACCTTTTAGAAGATGGCAATGACTTTTCGGCCCCAGACCAAGAGAGCATTTCTCAAGACACCACACTGAATTTGGTGACATCGATTGATGTTGGAAAGCCATTTATTCTAAGTAGCAGCCATGGAAAAGCATTTTAAGATGTATCCTTCCAAAGAAATAGTGCTCTGCTTTTCTTGAGTTGGTGGAAACTGCTTTCCAGCCACCGCCCTCACCCACCTCTTTTGCTCAAGTGATTTAGGACACTGCCTGTACTGCACTGTCTCTCCCTATATTCGATTATAATAGGTTTGTTCTAATTATATATTGAGTTTTCCTTGGTTCACGCTACTGACAGAGCACTTCCAAGTTGCATCAATTGCTCTTCCCTATCATGTAATGTAGATTTTCCCATTATGTCTACTTGTATCGATTATATGTTGAAGTTAACTTGAGTGTCCCTTGAGATACACGGGGAGGGCTTGGTCATCTTGGCTAACTTTTAGCTATTATGAGATTAATAAGAGCAGATACACTATCTTCCATTGGGATGACACTCTATTGCTGCATGCCACAGACACGAAGGGTGGGGAAGGAAACCCATGACTTCAACATGATGGGGCAATAGGATATGAATGTCCCCATCTGCAAATGACTCACAATGTCTGATTTGCAGAGCTTCACATATTTTGGCCTACGGTAAGCAGGGAATGTTTCAAATATCTTCCGTTATCTCTTGTGTGATGCCATGCTCACATCTACGTTATCTAATATATCAGTATCAATATATATAGCATATTAGATGTCCATTGTCATTCAGACAAGATGTTTTCAAAAGGTGAATACTAATATATTTCTGGTGCGTTTCTTAACTTAAGACTGTGGAACTTCCACAAAGAACGAAGTTTTGATTTGTGTGTGTGCATAGAAAATATTGCATACTTTGATTAATCAATTTTAAGGAACAAAAGTATACATTACTATTGTTATTGTTATTAATTTTATACCCCACCTTTTCCCCAGCGGGACTCTACATTCACAAGAAGAAACATTTCAATGATCTCCAGTGTACTAAAATGAAGGGGCAGATTATTTTAGCAACTTTCGTAATGAATAATGAGATTTTAATATCTATGGGCAGGATTCACCTTAGTGTCTATGCTGGAAGCCTACCGATTGGGCCACTTAGATTAGCAGGGGGAGAAGCAAAAATGTCCTTTCAGTAGCAACTTCTCATGTCTTTTTGGTGCTGTTCTCCAAGGACTCCCAGTGTGGAAGGGCTTTATGGGGCAGTGAGGAGATTTGGAAAAACAAACAAACATGTGATCTGAGAACCCATGCATCTCAGTAGGGCACTGTAGCTTATGTCACCATATTTCCCCAGATTTTGAACCCATGGACATTTTGGCAGCCCATGCTTTGATAGTGAGCTTGGAAAGGTTGTTTTGGAAAGGCAATAAAAGGTGAACAAAGGTAAAAATATGAACAGATTTACAGATACCAGAGACATATTAACCAGCAAGCCATCCTCACTCTCCTTAATCTAGGCTATCTCACTCTTCGGGGAATACTGAAAGAAGCTAGACTCTGCAAGTAATAGGATGACCTAAGATACAATAATAGCATGTCTTCTCAAATAATAGGGTACAGTTTGTCCTTCTGGTATGTGAGAGAACATATCCATTTAAAGTGGAACTCCCTGTATTGCCCATTAAATTGAACATGTCAAATATTACTCTTTTTCTCACACCTTCAATTTTGAGTTTGCTTGCTGCTTAAGATGTAGGAAACTGAATAGGTTGTCAAGTGGCACCAAGTTAATACTCCAGTGACCTCTGGTGGAAAATGTGATATTATTTGGTGTCTTATAGTGGGAACAGCACTATCCATCAAACAGCTGGCATTACATATTGCATCACATGGAAATAATGTCTTCCAAGACAATAACTTGTTGTTAGACCCCTTCATATATTTGTGAGGAATACTGGCATCTCAGCATATGTGTCTGCAGCAAAATAGTCCCTCATGCAGCCATTCTCACATTCATTGGAGAAAATACAGCATCTGAAGTGACTTTTATGGTCTGCCTGCCATAGCTAATGGGACGATAAGGAACTTTAGAAAATACCTTTCCCTGCCCCATTGGAACTTCCCCAACTTTTGAGATCTGTCCATGAACCCTATCTACTTGAGAAGAAGGCTTAAGTTAGAGCAGGGCTTCCCAAGCCATGGTTTGTGAACTATCAGTGGACTGCAAGAATAATTCAGGTGATCTCTGGCATGTCGGTGTTTGGTTAAATATTGGCGACGACACTCCCATTGCATTAAATATTCATGTTGTTTTTTTAAAATTGCATTTGAATTGCTTCTTTTATTGTAATCTATTGTGTCATGATTGGAATTCTATGGAATACAGTAAAATACAATATATGAGAAATAAAAGAAGCTGTAAAATGCATTTAAAAACTGTATAGCGTCTAGCATGGTGCATTACAAACTGTACAACAGGCAGAAAAAAACCGTGGTCTGCCACAATCTTCATCAGTGATCCATTGGGGGGGGCACATTTGGGAATTACTGATTTAGGGCCTTTTCAGTCATGGCACTGCCGTTTTAGAATTCTCTCCTTGATTAGGCCTGGCATCAACTTTCTTTTCTATAGTCCTCGGTAACAAATGTCCTCTCAAGTAATCGGGCTGTTGTAGGCCTGATTTCTCCAAACTGGGTGAAAGAGCACTAATATGGTAAAAGCAGTTCTGTGTTAGCAGGTATCAAATGATGCACACGGGAGAGGAAAATCCTAGTTTCACAAATACACTTGCAGGGTCTGAACAGGTCGTGACAGGCCTGATCAGTAAGGAGGGACATAATAGAGGTGAATAGGATTTTGCTTAATGTGAAGAAATTTGCCCCCCCCCCATAATACTGGAACATGGGGTCACCTAAGATCATCTTCTGAGGCCCTTCTTCATGTGCCTCCTCCTCGAGAGGTCTGGAGGGTAGCAACATGAGAACGGGGTCTTCTCTGCAGTGGCTCCCCATCTGTGGAATGCTCTCCCCAGAGAAGTTGGGTTGTTGTTTTTATTTTATTACATATATTGATCTTTTCTGTGAACTGCCCTGAGACCTCTGGGTATAGGGCGGTATATAAACTCAATAGATAATCATATTAAAACAATAATCTAATGAAATTTAATGTTGGAAGATATAGGGGAGACAAAAGGAAATCTTCACACAACCCACTGTTAGATGGGCATTTGCTACCGCAAGATATGACACTATCCACTGACTTGAATGGTTTTAAAGGGGTTTTAGACAAATAGTGGGGGATAACTTTATGAATGGCTACTGGCCGTGCTACTGTATTTGCCTCTGGTGCCTCTGAACATTAGTTACTGGGGGAACACAAGTTGGGGGAGTCCTGCTTGTGAGTTCGCCATACACATTTGGATGGCCATTGTGAGAACGGGATGCTTGACTAGATGAGCTTTTGGGTCATATTCTTTAAAAAAGAACCAATTATGTCTATCCCTTTGTGCCCGACCCTTGTTGAGGTCTGACACATACACAGTTATGATTCGTGTCTGACTCCTTTCACATTTTCAATTCACCAAATGCATTGAAAACCTTATGTAAGTCCAGCTGAATAAAACATAGTCTGCATCTAACGCATTTCCCCTCCGATTTTTAGATATAAGTGAGAAACCTTTTGAGGGCAGAACAGTAATCCGCTGGGAAGTGAAGTTCCCTTTCCCCATGGCAAATAGAGATGTATCCTTTCAAGTCTTGGGTTGCAGTTTTGCTCTTAATATTTGAGGCCGCAAACTCCTCACAGCACAGTTCTGCAAGTTTAAATGAGGTAAAAAAAATTGACTCTTAAGGGAAAAGAAAAAGTTAAGACTTTGATGCGCATTCTTGTGAACCATATTCTGTCATACCCTTTGAGGAGCAAAAACTAATGCAGGCTTCTTGAAACAGGATTGCTTTTCGTATTTGCACCAGTATACCTTCTGTCTCGATTATATATGCATATTATATATACAGGCACATCCTGATTATTTCTTAAACTTCACCTTAGTATGTTTTCGTTCGTGAGCGTAAAGATATGGAACTTGAAGGGAAGAAGATATATGTTATATTGGCTAAAAGCGTGAATACCTCTAAATTCCCAGAGAAGACTGGGATTGTTAGAGTAAAGAATTATAAACAATGTGTGGCCTTTGAAAGCGATGGCAAGAAAGGCTCCAAAGGTAAGAAATCAGTAAAGAACTTTATAGAAATACCTGCTTAGAGCTAGACATGAGGAGAAAGTTCAATTCACATTTGAAGGTGAACCTACCTAATACACACTTTTCAAAACAAGGCACAAACCCAAAGCAGAGCTATCCTTTGAAATTTGCATTACTCTGAATTTTGCAATAGTTTCCCAGCCAAGTAACATGTACACAAATGCATTTTTCAGGATACAGTGTGCATATAAATGCACATATTAAAGAAAACAATATACAGAAATGTATTATATTAGGGGAAGTTGCTTGCAAATCTTATTTATATTTATTTAACCTTTTTTTACTCTGCTTGACTGTAAACACAACAACCTCTAAGCAGTTTACAACAGTATAAAAACATTAAGAATTATTGATTAAAAGTGTATACTTGTCAAAACGACATGCAACAATGTGCTTATTTTGAGAGCTTTGCACTACAATGTTGGCAAATTTTGCTGATTATTTTAGAAAACCAATTTACAAATTGCAACAGAAGTGTGCAAAATGATTGGGAGAAACAGAAAATTGTCAACTGCAAATGGCAGATACGCCCATCCCTTTTTAGAGCAGAAATGTTAAATTTACAAGTTAGGGTTGTGAAAAACATATTCACTTGCTTTTTTAACACTAACAAATTTTGCTAAGATTGAAAGCAGGATAGTTGAACAGGTGTGTACAAAATAACACTACAGGCTTGCATCCAATATTTTGGGTGGTTAATTCTTATGCACGCATGTTTGCTCATCCCAGCCAACTAATTTGTGTAATCTGGTAACAGGAGTTGCTTAACCACAATGTGATCAGACCAGATTTGTATAAATTCTTTAGGGGCAAAATTAGTGATGGCATGATCATTCTTTATTCTGTAGAAGTAAATACCTGCAGGGAGAGAAATTTGTTTCAGGACTGTGGCGGTTATAGGAAAATTAATGATTAACTCTTTGTTAAACCCCACAGCGCTTTTTTGAATCTCCTCCACTGTGGCTGCTATTTGCATAGAGAAGAAAGCTGCCATTGGCACCAGTGGAAGTTTTTGTCCCAAGGAACATAGCAGCCACTAGGGGCATGTGGTGTGTGATCCTGATTGGACTGAAGTGGAGACAACAAGTTAAATCCCCTCTTTACCACCTCCCCAGCCCAGTCATATCGCTTCTAGCTTTGTGGTTCTTGTCATACCTCGTTTCTAAGACTAGGAAAACTTGCAGATGCCCCATTAATGTGCAAAGTTGACTTCTGATGCAGATATTTCAGTTGTGCTAATGGGTTCAAGTATCCTAGGCCCTAACTATTCATAATTCTTTCTAATAGAAATTTTTGCAGGGTTGGGGTTGGCAGGGGGAATCGTTTGTTGTTGTATGCACAATCCCTTCCTCTTGGTGATCAGAGAGAGAAAAATTACATGTGGTTGGATATGTGCAAAAGTGGCAGAGCTTGCTGAAACTGGGAAACTTCCCTTCCAACTCTGCAGCAGGCCTCTATAACTCCAGAGATGAAACCGAGAAGGATTTTTGAGGCCTCTGTCAGTTTAGCTAACAGTTTAGCAGAGCTGAATGCGAATAAAGTGTTTTCCTTTCACTGCTGCTTTTTGCAGCTATTGACCTGGGACCAGACAATGTACAATTAGTTCTGAACTTACAGGGACAGCAGTTGGGTGTACAAAACACTGCACACTTGAAGAGGGTGGAGGAGAAGAGCTTTTTGGGGAAAGAAAAAAACAACTCTCGCAGTCATGCAGACGTTCAGAAACCGTTTAGGGGTTTCAGCAAATATATCTGATATCATGGGATGGAACAGTGGAAAACTCCAGAGAAATAATGGAATAAATTCTGCACATTTATGGTTCTAAATAACAACACTAAAAGCAGCTTAGATAGCTGCTAGTCAGGTGACCACAAAATAGATATATAAATGAATAGCTGCTGTTGCTTAAATAAGATTTCTGCCTCTTTTCTTCCTTTCTTTTGCTTTGAAGTTTTCATGTCATACTTTGATGACCCTGGTGGCAAGGTTCCTTCGTGGCTTGTCAACTGGGGAACCAAGGTAAGCAGGGGGCTGGAATTTGTAGGGAACCAACTCAGTGGGCTATGCCCATGGCTTTTCTGGCCGGATTCTATGTTGCCAGCACTGTAGGCAGAACTACAGGTACTGAAAGGGGAAGAGTCATAGAATTGTAGCATTGGAAGGGACCCCAAGGCTCATCTAGTCCAACCCCCTGCAAAGCAGGACTCTCAGCTAAAGCACCCATGATAGATGGCCAGCCAACTTCTGTTTTAAAACCTCCAAAGGAGAAGAGTCCACAACCTCCGCAGCTCTTTCTGTCAGAATATTTTTCCTGATATTTAGTGGGAATCTCCTTTCTTGTAACTTTGAGCCACTGGTTGAAGTCCTACCCTCTGGAGCAGGAGAAACAAGCTCGTTCCCTCTTCCATGTGACAGCCCTTGAGATATTTGAAGATGGCTATCATATCTTCTCTCAGTCTCAGAATAGAGCACAGAGCAACAATCCAGACTTGTTTGTGTCCATTCCCTATTGTCAGTTGCTAGTCTGAGAAATAGCTCTGTTCATGCAGTACTCACCTGAAGGTGGCATCCTGCTAGTGCAGGGGGAAGGGCTGTGCTCTGGGCTTCTCCCACAGCACCAAGTATACTGCCTTAAAGAGGCCAATACTTACAAAACTTTTCTACTGCAGAAATCCCTCAGGGAACGATACACATTTAGGATTTGCTTGTGCATTTCTTTCCCTTTTAATCTTTTCATTTCTATCCTTTCCCTGCCCAGTTAGGTAACTTGTTCAGAGCCTCCAACTCTCACTGATAATATCAAACAAAAACACTTTCTTCTAAACCTTTGTTTCATGTGCTGCTAGCAGCATGGGATATTGTTTGGATCCTATAAATCTGTATATTTTGAAAGCTGCAAATGGTGGTGGCATGTTGCTACTGTGTAGGAGGGTCACCAGGATTAATGAATTTTAAAAACCAGTTATGAATCCCCCTCTAACCTGGTTTACAATGCTTGTTTAAGGCACAGAGCACAATAACTTTTGTGTTTGAAGTGGCATAGGTGTAACAAACAGCTGAACACCAGTAGTTGCCTACTAGGCCATAAAGTGTAGATGCATAAGTATTCTGTGATCCCTTTCTTTACAGACTGGAGTGCCTAACTTCTTGATTGATATGGAGAAAGCTTGCCACAGTTACCGCAAAAGATAAAACTGCTCCTTGAATGTGATCCAGATTGATAGCTTAAAGGTATATTTTGCATGGATAATGAGCCATGGACACATCACTGAATAACATCTGCCTTTCGGGATAGTAATCATGAGCCATGTAAGTTCCCAGGCATGTGACAATGAAACATATTAAAACTTTTCATTTTTCATTTTCCATCTGTTTGATGCACTGCCATTTAATTTTTTGAGGGCTTTCACGTGTCATTTCAACATTTGAGGCATGCTGTTTGTGGTTCCCCCACCCTCGTGTAATGATCACCTTTGAACACAGGAGCTCTAATGCATCACTTCAGTAGAGGGAACAGCACTATGCCCAAAGAGTGCTGTGCATGCAGAACTTCTCCCTTCATTGAAACTAGCAGAGAAACCCATATTGCTGTGCACTCTGAGCTCTGCATCAAGATGCTCAAGATAGAAAGTACACTAGCTGTACTTTGGTTGACAGTGCTAAATAGAACTGTTGGATGCCTTTTATTTGATCTCTTCTTTAGTAATAATAATAATAATAATAATAATAATAATAATAATAATTTATTATTTATACCCCTCCCATCTGGCTGAGTTTCCCCAGCCACTCTGGGCAGCTCCCAATCAAGTGTTAAAAACAGTACAGCATTGAATATTAAAAACTTCCCTGAACAGGGCTGCCTTCAGATGTCTTTTAAAGATAGGATAGCTGCTTCTTTCCTTCACATCTGAAGGGTGGGCGCCACTACCGAGAAGGCCCTCTGTCTGGTTCCCTGTAACCTCGCAATGAGGGAACCGCCAGAAGGCCCTCGGCGCTGGACCTCGATGTCCAGGCTGAATGGTGGGGGTGTAATACACTGTATACACTCCTCCAGGTATACAGGACCAAGGCCATTTAGGGTTTTAAAGGTCAGCACCAACACTTTGAATTGTGCTCAGAAATGTACTGGGAGCCAATTCAGATCTCTCAGGACCGGTGTTATGTGGTCCCGGTGGCCACTCCCAGTCACCAGTCTAGCTGCCACATTCTGGATTAATTGCAGTTTCTGGGTCACCTTCAAAGGTAGCCCCACGTAGAGCGCATTGCAGTAGCCCAAGCAGGAGATAACCAGAGCATGCACCACTCTGGCGAGACAGTCCGCGGACAGGTAGGGTCTTAGCCTGCATACCAGGTGGAGCTGGTAGACAGCCGCCCTGGACACAGAATTAACCTGCGCCTCCATGGACAGCTGTGAGTCCAAAATGACTCCCAGGCTGCCCACCTGGTCCTTCAGGGGCACAGCTACCCCATTCAGGACCAGGGAATCCCCCACACCCGCCCGCCCCCTGTCCCCCCAAAACAGTACTTCTGCCTTGTCAGGATTCAACCTCAATCTGTTAGCTGCCATCCATCCTCCAACCGCCTCCTTACTCTGTTCCTCTGCTGTCTTCTAAGAAATGTGACTTAAACAGTTCATTAAAAGCTAAAGTGGACAGTATTTTCAATGAGCAAATGAGATGTTATCTTTTATTGGAATAAATAGTCACAAAACAACTGGCTGACATCCAACGAAAGTTATATAAACCCCACTGACATCCATTAGTTGTGACTAAAGGCTATTAATCTCAGCAGGACATAAACACAATTAACTTCTTCTTTGGGGTTGGGCCCATTGTGCGAAAAGATTTCAAATGTCAAGTTATTCATCTGAGCAAAACAAAAATAATTAGCAATAACTTTGCTAATAACCTTTGAAGGCACACTGGGTAACGCTGTGGGACTTGTTTTTTCTCCGTGTAGTGTGCCTTCCACATTTGATGCCCAGCTTCGCAAATATAACAATACATTCTGTGCCACCGAGACTGGAACAAACGACGTTAGAGTTGAAAAACTGTCTTATTTTCAGATTTTTATATTTCTGCTTGCATCTTCCCTGTTAGGTGGTTTTGGATCACCCAGGCCCAAGACCTAGCAGACAGATCACATGATTTCCTGCCATATCTGTCTGCTTTCTTGGTTCTCAAGAGTTGGTGCCTCATCCAGGTAAACAACACCCTGGGTATATAGCACTGTTTCCCCCCAGTATCAGCAAAAGCTTTTGGAAAAAGAAGAATGCAAAGCCCTGTTGCAGACATGTTCGCTGGATCATAGTCATTATGTTTAATCAGCCCAGATAAGTTTACGATCTCATGTGTCCCACTTTTCGTATTGTGTGAAACAGGCATTAACATTATTATTTCTTGCGGGAGACATTTGAAGTGAGCTAGTTAGTCTGTTTGCACAGATCTCTTTCATTCTGCTCCATCTTAACAACAGAGGAAGCTGTTGCTTGTGGATACACAGGTCCCATTGTGGACTTTCTTCTGTATCTCAATGTGATGTTTTATCTACTGTAGCAGGCACCATTGACTCTTTCCCTCTATGTCCACAAACTTGTAAGCTGTTTATTTTCACAAATGCTTCTCAGGCTAAAGTAACAGCACAAGTCTCAGTATGTTTTTTTGTCCTTAACTGAGGGCTCTGACATACACATTATTAACTAGATTGAAAGGACTGGGGACAGGCAGTAGGACCAATAGCTCTTAGTTGTAGCATAATTCTAAACTTCGCTTAACAGAAACAGTTCTATGCGGTCCCCTTAACCTTGAAAAAAAAAAACCGGAGGAGAAAGTTTCCTCTATGAACAATCTCAGGTCTGTGCAGTATAGCAAAAGTAGGCACTGCATCCTGGCAATGGGTACAGCAAACTTCCGTATTGAATGAAGATGTATGAATATGTATCTGTAACAATGAGTCAATTTGCCAAGCCAGATTCAACCCATCAGCCATGCATTGGCCTGCCAAGTGCTTGGTACCTGCCCCTTCCCCCAGTCCTAGGCAGGCAGCCAAAACAAAACAGGATTTTATTGAGCCGCCATTTGTACCTGGTGTGCTGTGTTTGGCTTTATGGGTGACACGCAGTGGAGGCCTGCTTTATGTTTTGCATATTCCACTAATCTCATTTTCCGGTCAACATTGGTACATGTATACTTTTATCAATAAATCCAGTAATTAATTTTAACCCATGGCTTGTTTGGGAGATTTGTGGCCCCCCCCCAATCAACCCTTCTGTGAACGCAAAGATTAATATCAATAAAACACCCCCTACAAGAGACACTTCTTTACCAACTCAGCAGAGATCTGCCTCATATTCATTGTGTGGCTAGCTATCATCATCATCATCATCATCATTATTATTGAAACTATTCTATCAGATAAACATAGCACAATAACCATATTGAGAAAACAAATAGTCAGTTACACTGAAAGTTTGCAAACCACCAGTCCCGTTGATGTTCAAAGCAGTGTTCATCGAGACAATTCTGCTGGTAGCTAGTTTTGAAATGTTGTGCACAATGTAATTTCTTCCATCGGAAGCTCAAAATTATGACCACATGCTACAGTTTGGAAGCAAATCCTTAGAAAATCAACCAGCAAGAAGACATTTCCTAATACTTCTTTCCGTTCCATAGCTGTCTGCTAGGCTATACTCCTGTCTTCCCACACTTTGCTGTTCCATCAGCTCCGAGAATGGCCAGTGACCTGCTTGAGAATTAAAAGTTTGGCCAGATGTTTCCTGAGCATAAGCCAGCTTTGTATTTCCCTTTGCACATCATCTTGCAAGAGGCAGAGCTGTGATGAGTGCAGATCTGACATTGTTTCAGAAAGCTGATGGCTGGGTTGGTGGGAATCTTTCCCCCCCACTTGATATGTGTTGGAAAGTCAATCTTCTTTATTTCTACAGGAAAAATGCAAAAAAGAAAACCCCACCCCCCATAAAAATAGAGACTTATCTTGAGAATCAGAGCTATGTTGCTATTGTACAAAGAGGTTACATGTAGCTATCGTGAATAAACAGCTGTTTTGATAGGGGTCCACCCCCAACCATAGATCTTTCCAATATTTTTTCAAAACCATCAAAGTAGATAGCCATAATCATATATTTTGGTAGCTAATTCTCTTAAAGAATTATGCTGTTTAAAGAAGCATGAGACTGGGATTGCCAAAGCTTTAGGAACACAGGGCACATTTTTAAATTGGAGAAAATGCTGTGGGCGCCAGTCACAAAATGTCTCTCTTGGGGGGGGCATGGCATAACACAACATGGCTGCCATGGGGGGGCGGGTGGCATAACACAAAATGAGAGAGGAAATAGTCACCCTGCTGACTTCAATATTGTGGAGTTCACACAACGTGGGTTTCCCAGGCATACACAATAATGCTATTGCTATCTAATAACAAGCAGGAACATTACTACAGTGGTACCTCAGGTAACATACGCTTCAGGTTACATACGCTTCAGGTTACAGACTCCGCTAACCCAGAAATAGTACCTTGGGTAAAGAACTTTGCTTCAGGATTAGAACAGAAATTGTGCTCCGGCGGTGCGGCAGCAGCGGAAGGCCCCATTAGCTAAAGTGGTGCTTCAGGTTAAGAACAGTTTCAGGTTAAGAACAGACCTTGGAACGAATTAAGTTCTTAACCTGAGGTACCACTGTACCAGGAAAAATATTCAAAGTGCCCCCCCTTTTGCGCACATGCTAACCACACATATACAGAGCACAGAAACACATGCATCTCTCCCTCCTTCGCTCATATACACACATTTCAGATAAACACCTCTCCCTCTCCTCCCAAACACACCTCTCCCTTTCTCACAAACCACACTCTGTACCACATTCTGTCACACAACCCCGTCGTTCCCCCTCTCTCCCAAACGATGCTCCCCCTCTCTCACAGCTGGGTGTCTGCAGGATTTTATTTTTTTCAGGGAGCGATATTTCCTTGGGGAGCAGGCAAAGTAAAACACTGAAAGGATAGAGCAGGCTGATTTCTCTTTTTTTAAAAAATGGAAGAATCTGTACTTTTGATATAGGGCAAAATCTGTACTTTTGCCCTATATCACAGGTTCTAAAAATGTTGGAAGCTTACTTTTTAAAGAGAGAGAACTGGGAATCTGAGGATTCTGGTTCATTCCAGGGGTGCCAATGAAGGCCTTTGTGGGCGCTAGGTTGGCAACCCCTGCACTAGGCTGCGTCAGCATCATTGGATGAAGCCAAAGGTCAACAACTTCTACAAGAGAAGGGGAAAACATCCCCCCACAGTATTTATTTATAGTTTCTGTTGAATAAGTTTGTAAGGTTCAAAATAACCTTAGTACCATATATACATAGGGGACACAGGTGGCGCTGTGGTCTAAACCACAGAGCCTAGGGCTTGCCGATCAGAAGGTCAGTGGTTCGAATCCCTGCGATGGGGTGAGCTCCCGTTGCTCGGCCCCAGCTCCTGCCAACCTAGCAGTTTGAAAGCACGTCAAAGTGCAAATAGATAAATAGGTACTTCTCCAGGAGGAAGGTAAATGGTGTTTCCGTGTGCTGCTCTGGTTCACCAGAAGCGGCTTAGTCATGCTGGCCACATGACCTGGAAGCTGTCTGCGGACAAACACCGGCTCCCTCGGCCTATAGAGCGAGATGAGCACGCAACCCCAGAGTCGTCCGCGACTGGACCTAACGGTCAGGGGTACCTTTACCTTTACCATATATACGCCAATCACCAAATAAGAGAGGAAAGGAAGGGAAATGAAGAGGGGCTCCCCTCCCTCTCTCTTTCCACACTGTTGATAAGTTCATAGCTTTTCCTCATAGGGCGACGCTTTAACTTAAACCCTTCATCATTTTACTAGAAATTACACGAACCCAGAAGAGGTGCCAAGGAATGCTGATTTAGAAACAAAAACATCATGTGCTTTCAGACTTCTGGCAGCAGCTCTAGCCAAACCAAGAGTCCAGCCAATTTATATGCACAGGCGAAACTTTCATCCTTTGCACTGACTGCTGGAACTACAAAGCCTTTGATGCATCTGATCTCAGTACAAAGGGTAGCAGACGCATTCAAAGGCATTTTCCTCTCTTTCAGACATAGGAAAAGGTTAACATTGGGGGGTGGGGAACGTGAAATCCGATATGCTGCAGTAGGTTTTCTCGGGAATAGATTGTGCATACACGGCATGTGTGTATACACACACTTTTCATTCTGGCAGACCTGAGTACTTAGTCTGTGGTTTCAGCTACATCTGGTCAAGCTGAGGTTCGGTCGGGGAGCTATATTGTGGCCCAATTTATGATCCTTGGCTTATGTGTGGACATGTGCATTTCGAAAGAAAGGAACAACACAAGGAATGTGTGTGTGAAAAGCTCCCCACAGTTAGCTTACAGGATGGGTCATGGTGGAATCCAGCATTCGAACATCATTTGCCACATTCATATGAGGATGTATCTCCACTGCCTTGTGAAGGTGCTTGAATAACTCAGAGAAGCTATGAGCTATGCCGCGCAGGGCCACCCAAGATGGAGCGTTTTGACCAAACGTGAACCACCTGGAGGAGGAACCGGCAAGCCACTCCAGTATCCCTGCCAAGAAAACTCCATGGACATCAAACCTATCCATTCATAAGGAAATCAGCCCTGAGTGCTCACTGGAAGGACAGATTGTGAAGCTGAGGATCTAATACTTTGGCCACCTCATGAGAAGAGAAGACTCCCTGGAAAAGACCCTGATGTTGGGAAAGATTGAGGGCACAAGGAGAAGGGGACGACAGAGGATGAGATGGTTGGACAGTGTTCTCGAAGCTACCAGCATGAGTTTGACTAAACTGCGGGAGGCAGTGGAAGACAGGAGTGCCTGGCGTGCTCTGGTCCATGGGATCACGAAGAGTTGGACATGACTAAACGACTAAACAACAACAACAATCTCCATAAAATTTTCAATGAATGTGAGAGTCTTCGGTCTTCCTGCTCAGTTTCTGTTTGCCATGCAGAACCAAAAGGACCCCAGACTTTATAGAGCTTTTGAGAGGAAAGGGTTTGAGGTGCTTGAATCTGGTTTTGAGCAGGGTGGGGGGGACACCTTCAGAAAAGTGATGCCATCACTTGTTTGAAATGCATCTGTGGGAAGCAAATGCCACCAACCTGAATAAAGTGGCTGTACAAAAACGGGGAGAAATCAACACCTGGGACAGAGCCTCAGCAATGAGGAAATGCTAAAGGAAGTTGCTTGGTACAGGAATACAGTGGCCAGGAAAGAGGATCAAAGCATTAGGAAAGAGACTCAGGTAGAGTGTACGATCCAAGGGCAGCGTCATCCGCTCACCATTTGCAAAGCCCCACAGACTGGAACGGCAAGCAGTTTGGGAAATGAAAGCAGTGCGGACGCAACACTTTGCTTTTATCTGACAAGTCACATCAGCATTCAGTTTCCTTTTTCCTGATATTATACAAGGTTTGGAAGATGCCCAGAAAAGAAAGGAGAGGAGAGGCCAATGACTTGTCTAAAAATCGGGGTTTGCGGCGTTTCTGCTATATCATCCCATCGGTGGAGAAAATTACAATCAGCAAAAGGAAATGTGAGGTCATTGCTGAACC
This sequence comes from Podarcis filfolensis, assembly GCF_964270895.1. Classification (NCBI taxonomy): domain Eukaryota; kingdom Metazoa; phylum Chordata; class Lepidosauria; order Squamata; family Lacertidae; genus Podarcis; species Podarcis filfolensis. Next base: position 105,839,814 of record NC_139605.1, on the reverse strand, counting down.
GAATAATCTGATCCCATTCAGTGAGCAGACTGAGATGCATGAGAAGGGAACACACAGATGGGGGGTAGACAAGAAACCCTGCTCCTATCTCAGATAATGGTGGGGTGGGAAATGCTTCATTTGTGCTGTGACCCCCATGGAAAGCTAGGAAAAGGAAAAGCATCTTAAAACAAAACAAACAACTCAGCTGGCTTTATCTGAACAGTGTTTAACTTTTCAATGACGCTCAGTTCAAGAGGACTCAGTTACACAGATTTTAATACTGCACAAAGTGAGACAGTGTGTCTCTCTGGGGTTTTTTTTTGGGGGGGGGGAGCAATGGCACTGTAGAATCAGGATAGTTACCATTGCCTAGAGGGAAAATAATATTTATCTCATGGGGCTGTTCATTTTCCTGCAGATTATAGCTACTTATGTAACTCTTACCTGTAAGTGTGAAAAAATCTCTTCATGATATGCCGCAAAATTAACGCTCTCTCTGTTACCCTGTCTCTCAACAGACACACACACACACAGACACTGAGAGAGAGAGAGAGAGAATATATTCATCACAGTAAGGGAAATGAAATTTAGAATTATGTTTCCTGCCCCATGGGTACCAAGAGACAGTAACTGCAGCCATATCTCAGCAGCCCTGTCGGCAGGATTAATGTCTTAGAAACAGCTGTAGGCTACCATGTGTGCTGGTTGCAGATGGCAGTCGGCAAAAGTGATGTCATAGAGAATCCTCTGCTACTTTGTTTTTTTTTTATTTTTTGCTAGAGAGATTTCACCAGCTGCTGAAGGCACTTTCTAAAATGCAACAGTATGGTATGGATTTTGATAAACTCGAATGTCATCTGCTTGACATTTGAGAGCTGCTTTGAGAATACTTTGTAGCGGGTGGGGAACGAATTGAAAAAAGGGAAAAAAAAATTTCCCCAGGGTACAATCAAAACCAGCGCTACCAGTGGCTTGTTTTTAAGGCTCATTGTTTTCCATTGTTGCATAGTAAAGGGCAGGAATGTCCAGTGGCTGCTGAATGCCAAAAGAAATTGCACTGCCCACAGATAAAAGGTCCAGCTAGTTTACAAAGTTGCACAATGGTGTGCTTTTTTTGTTTTTCTGCCACTTGTTTGTCATTGCACACACCACCCAAGAAATATTGGGAATTGTAGTTTGATAAGAAGATCAAACCTATCCATTCTGAAGGAAATCAGTCCTGAGTGCTCACTGGAAGGACAGATCATGAAGCTGAGGCTCCTATACTTTGGCCACCTCATGAGAAGAGAAGGCTCCCTGGAAAAGACCCTGATGTTGGGAAAGATGGAGGGCACAAGGAGAAGGGGACAACAGAGGACCAGATGGTTGGACAGTGTTCTTGAAGCTACCAGCATGAGTTTGACCAAACTGCGGGAGGCAGTGGAAGACAGGAGTGCCTGGCGTGCTCCGGTCCATGGGGTCACGAAGAGTCGGACACGACTAAACGGCTAAACAACAACAATAAAGGGTGCTGAGAAGCATTCATTAGTGAAGTTTTTCCCTCCCTCACAGAATGGCAGGTACTTGATGACGTGAAATGACTGTTAAGCCAGTGGTGAGATAGATATTCACAGATTGTTTATGTCACCCCAATTTCCGAGTTGTGAGATACTCTAGGGGTTCCAAGTGCTTACCCAGGGTTCAGTTTCCTCAGCAGAAAGTCAGTGAAGAAAGCATAATAAAAAACATTACGACAGACAGCCTGATAGTAAAACACTCATCGTAACAGCAGCCCTCTTCCCCACACTTTCACAGGCCATAGATTATTTAATAGCCATAGGCCTGGGTAAAGAGGAATGATTTTGCTTGGTGCCTAAAGACATTGTGATGGTGCCAGGCAAGCAGCTCTGGGGAGAGCATTCCACAAATGGGAGCCAGCACGGAAAAGGTCCATTCTCTTGAAGCCACCCTCCAAACCTTTCTGGGGTAGGGGACATAAAGACGGGCTTCAGATGAGAAGCACAGAGTCCAGATTGGTCCATACAGGGAGAGGTGACCCTTTAGGTCTTGACATATGTATGTGGGTTGAAACTGTGCTGCCCGAGTGCTTCCTTTGAACCCCTGATGCTTTGCAGCAAGTATGTGTGTGTATGTGTGTGTGTGTTGTGTCTCACTTTAGCATAGTGATCACCCAGTTGCTGGGGGAAAGTCACCATCTCAATAACTGAGACGATCCAAATGAAACACTTTGAAGATTTGAAGAGTGCCATATAAATAACACTCTGATGAATTTTATAGGAGCCTTCTGGGTGGCCGAAAGCAGCCTCTCTCAAGTGGTGGCCATGCTGGTTTAGTCTGCCTGATGCCTGCAGGCCAGATGGGTCCCTTGATGCTTGTGTTAGCTGGTGCCTCTTTCTTGTGGCATGTTTCCCCTCTACAAACCCAGAGGGTTGGGTTTTTCCTTTTGCACTGCCGTCACTCTATTGGGCTAGCCAGCTGCTCTGATCCTTCCAGCTCTCTAGCCTGCTGTTGAGACTCTCTGAGATCTGCAGCGAGGAGGCTGTTTCTCGTATCTGGAGGTTGTTTCTTGTATTTGGAGGTTTTTCACAACAGAGACCTGCTGTACTGCTGTACAGAGGCCTGTCAGTCTGATGTCTAAACTTTAAGGGAACACACAATTCTGAATGGCATTGCAAAATGACTAGCTGCTCAGGCAATATTCACAAACAGCAAAACACTCAGAAAAGCAGCTCCGCCATTGAGAGGAAACTGGCAGTGGAAACTTGTTGAATTCAGACAGCGTAGGGGAACGATGGTTCTCAGGCGGAAAAGATGCAGCTCTCCTGAAATCACGACATGAGAAATGGCATCTGTTAAGAGGCTCATTCTGTGTTAAAACATTTTACACTTGCACATATTAGATAAACGAAGTAAGGTTAAACTTCTTTAATTGGCCTCGGAGTTATCTAGCCTGCTGTGATATTTTACTGTTTTCTATTGTTCATTTATATTTTATAGTGTTTCTTAGGGAGGAACGGCAGGATATGAATTTTGAATAGATAAAGAGAAGAAGTTGGAGGCAGGGGAGGGGAGGGGGGAAGTGATCCCTAATCCCTGAAGTTGCATTATAACTCTGTCCTCTTGGAAGCAGAGGATCGTTGATCTTTGGCAGTGTGTACATTACTTCCTGTTTACTCAGGCTCTGTTGCACTTCCAATGCCCATTTTTGAATCAGTCCCAGGAACCAGAGCTATCCTATAATTTCTGGTGAAATGCTGTATTTTACACAGTTTTCCCCAATTCAGCTTCCCCAAGTACCAGCTCCATCTGGTACGCCGGCTGAGACTCCACCTGCCCACAGACTCTCGCCAGAGTGGTGCATGCTCTAGTTATCTCCCGCTTGGACTACTGCAATGCGCTGTACGTGGGGCTACCATTGAAGGTGATCTGGAAACTTTAATCCAGAGTGCGGCAGCCAGACTGGTGACTGGGAGTGGCCACTGAGATCACATAACACTGGTCCGGGAAGACCTACATTGGTGCCCAGTAAGTTTCCCAGCACAATTCAAAGTGTTGGTGCTGACATTTAAAGCCCTGAACAGCCTTGGCTCAGTATACCTGAAGGAGTGCCTCCACTCCCATCGTTCAACCCGGACAGAGGTCCAGCTCCGAAGGCCTTCTGGCGGTTCCCTCACTGCGAGAAGTGAGGTTACAGGGAACCAGGCAGAGGGCCTTCTCAGTAGTGGTGCCTGCCCTGTGGAATGCCCTCCCATCAGATGTCAAGGAAATAAACAACTACCTGACTTTTAGAAGACACCTGAAGGCAGCCCTGTTTAGGGAAGTTTTTAATGTTTTATGGTGTTTTTAATATTCTGTTGGGAGCCACCCAGAGTGGCTGGGGTGAGCGGGGTATCATAATAAATTATTATTATTATTATTCTGCCCGGGCATCATTCTGCCCGGACGCTGAGGTCCAGCGCCGAGGGCCTTCTGGCGGTTCCCTCATTGTGAGAAGCAAAGCTACAGGGAACCAGGCAGAGGGCCTTCTCGGTAGTGGTGCCCGCCCTGTGGAACGCCCTTCCAGCAGATGTCAAAGCGATAAACAACTACCTGACATTCAGAAGACATCTTAAGGCAGCCCTGTTCAGGGAAGTTTTTAACGTGTGATATTTTACTGTATTTTTGGTTTCTGTGGAAGCCGCCCAGAGTGGCTGGGGAGGCCCAGCCAGATGGGCGGGGTATAAATAATAAATTATTATTATTATTATTATTATTATTATTTAATTATTATTCAATCCTGATTCAAGTTGCTGTGAGTGTGTACATTGGAGAAACTCCTTTTCCTTCTGGATTTATGGGAGTGGAGGCAGGGTGGGAAAACCAACCAGGCAATTCCATCAGGCAAAGACATCACTGCCCTGACTCTTGCCACTAGTATGGGCATTCAGTGGGTGGTGACTTTAGCGAACACCAACCTCTGCTGATGCATATACAACGATGGGCAAATCAGCTTAAATACAACCATGGAGGGAATGACCTTGCTGAATTTTAAGTCAGCAATGTGTACCCAAGCTTAGTGAGGTGTATAGTTTGAAACTGATATACGTCAATTTTGTACCACAATTGCTCTGCTTTCAGAATGCTCTGAGCAATTTTCCCCACCCTCCAATTTCCCATCTTAAGATGGCAATAGCTACACTTACCTTAGCCAAGATACAAAGAATGCTTTCCTTGCCATCAAATGGTAGAATGAAGCAAGAGGGATTATATTATAGTCAGTTTAAATCAGCTGCAGCTGAAAATGAATGCACTTTTCTTTTTCAAAACGTCTGCCCCAATTTTGCTGTTGATTTGTGTTTTCTATCACACAGTGTGTTGGAGAAAGGATGGATTTTGCTGCTGGGTGGGAATCCAATATGCTAGTGCCATCTAGTGCTCAGTCTAAAACCTTGCCAGGCTGAGAGATTAAACCTTTCGTGGGAGCATTATGGGATGTCAGGCTGTGGCTTTTTCTTGCACCAAGCAAATGTTTTCTTCCAAATACCTGTAATAAAATACCACTGCCTAGGAACAAGAAGATTAAAGGAAAGCATGCTGTCTTGTGATTTTTAAAAAAGATCTCAAAAAGAAGAGCCACAAGACAAAGGATGGAGGAGAGAAATGCCATATCCAGCCAAAATTTGGAAGAAATTCCATGACTGAACCTAGCACTTCTGCCTTCAGTTCCCTGTTCTTTTGTGGGAACCTAGTGATAGAATGTCATGAACTGGCAGGATGATGGGGAGGAGGAAGAGGATCCCAGCAGAGCTGGGACCGGGACACATTGGGGCAAGCAGGGGATGGAGAAGGAAGCACAGGGTGACGGAGGATCGTGAGGGGATGGGGGTCAGCGCACACAGGAACCAGAGCAGCAGGACCCATCACCAGAGCCAGAGGCCTCCCTGTCTCCTCAAACACGCTCTGAGCCATAGGGAGCAGCTGGAGGGATGCTCCAGAAAGCTGAGGCAGGAGAGGGCCCACAGCCCAGCTCACTAGCTGGCCAGGTGGGGCTTAATAGCTATGGGAGGAGATCTGTGATTCCTCAGCTGGATTTGGCTCAGAACAGGTGAGGGTCACCTGCCTCATCAAGCCCAGATGCTGCAGTCAGTAGAGCTCTGTTGGCTCAACTGCCCATGTTGATGGACCTGGGCTTGGATGCTCCTGGACCTCTACAGGACTGCTTCTGGTTTGATTCTGGACTGTATCCTGCCTACTGGACTTCAGATTTGGCTACTTGGATTGACCCTGGGCTGTGTTTCCTGGCCTTTGGACTTTGCTTGTGTGGAGTGACCCTCGGACTTGGCATACTGTCTTGCTGTCAGGTACGCCAGGGGTTCAGGACATAGAATATCGCTGTACTGTGGCCATCCCTGCTCCTAAGGCTAGAGGCTATTGGTTACTTCCCATCCCTTCTGTCTTTTAAGGCATTCCTTATGCTAGCATCCTTAAACTAGAGTTGCCATACGTCCGGAATTTCCTGAAGATATCTGGAATACCAGCGGAAGCCGCCTCTGGGCGAAAATTGCCAAAACAAAAAACAGGTCTGGGGAAATCCAGATGTAGGGCAACCCATGTCGGCAGTGTCATTTTTGGCGATTTCCCTTAAAAAATAGCTCAAAAACTTCAAAGGAAAAAAGCTCAACAACTTTTCTGTCTGGACTTGCACTGTTTGAAATACGGCAACCCTACCTTAAATCCAGTGAATAAAAGAGAAGCTGTTATGTACTGAGCTTGGATCCTAGAACAATAGACAGGTAGGATCCTAGAAAGCAGCAACCTGATTGGTCTGCAGGAGCAGCCCAATCCGGCTCCAGGAGGAAGTGAATCAGCCAATCACGCGGGACCCATTGTGTAAATAATGTATATATAGCCAGAGGTTTTGGGGGAAAGCACTCACTCACTGTTTACCATGAGCTGAAATAAAGAGCATGAAATCAACACTCAACTCCGAGTATATTTCAGGAGCAGAGTTTGAGGGGCACCATTTCCTGCCCTGAATCAGACCATCCTCTGCCTAAGGTCTCCTCATCATATCTGCACACAAGAAGGAAGCATCCATAAATCCCCATGGCAACTAATTTTAATGGTGAAATGTTCTGAACATTTCTTTGCAATGCTTAAACCTGCAGGGATGGGTGTGGTTGCTCCCTCTCCACATTATAACTCTTATTGCCATGCACAAGTTGGAGGGCTAACTTCTGAAGCGAACCTGCCCTCTTACAGGTTGTCCACCCTGCAGAATCAGGGGTCTAAGATGTGTGGGGAGCCTCCATGACCACAGGAGGTTCCCTGTTTCAGACGTTTGCCCTCCAACTCATGGAGGGCAACCGGAGCAGCAATAGCATGCCTGCTTGTCCACACTACACTCCCTCACATGTAGGGAGGTGGGTGGCGCTGTGGTCTAAACCACTGAGCCTCTTGGGCTTGCCGATCAGAAGGTTGGCAGTTCAAATCCGCACAACAAATTGAGATCCCGTTGCTCTGCCCCAGCTCCTGCCAGCCTAGCAATTCGAAAGCATACCAGTGCAAGTAGATAAATACGTACCGCTGTGGCAGGAAGGTAAATGGCGTTTCCGTGCACTCTGGTTTCTGTCATGGTGTTCCATTGCGCCAGAAGCGGTTTAGTCCTGCTGGCCACATGACCCGGAAAGCTGTATGTGGACAAACGCCAGCTCCCACGGCCTAAAGTGAGATGAGCACCACAACCCCATAGTCGCCTTTGACTGGACTTAAACATCCAAGGGTCCTTTACCTTTTACCTTACTCCCTCACATGTTCACCTAATTCACATTTAGAGTGCATGCTTGCTAAATTGAAGTCAGGAATAAATTTTAGCAGCCAAAGTTTTCTCGGGACAAGAAAATGATGCACGGAAAATGTGGGAGGATGGACAGACAACAGACTAACCTGTTGATCCTGGATAAATCTTATTGAAGTGGCAGCTTGATTCTTCAAAGCAACTCTGGCAGGGCCAGGGCAGTTTGAGCTCCATAGCTGTAATGCTTTGTGAGTCATCTTCTTTTATATGGTTCCTTTCTTTTGCATTTAAAAGGAAATTGCTAGCACTTCTTACAAGTCAAGTGCAGAAGGTTTTGCACTTTGAATGCTGGCGAGGGAGCCCAGAAATCCTGCCGCTTATCTCTGTAGACAAAGCCTGCCTCACTCAGAGGCCATGTTAGGAACATGGGATGTTAAACTGGTACCCAAACGCACCCATGATAGATACCAAGGGATGAGGGAGACATCCAATTGATTTCTGCCTTGAAGATGAACCTACCTAGCTCATACTTTGAAAAACAATACATGAACTGAAACACAGCCATCCTCAGGAATTTGCAGTTCTCCAGCCAATACCTCCCCCATCTAGATAAATGCAGGTTCCTTCTCAATTCTAAGCAACCTAATCTATTTTAGAGCAATGCTTCCCTTTGCTTTTATTTTATTGCTAATTACAATAACTGGAAACAAACAGAATTGACAACATCAACAAAAAAAGAAAAAGAAAAAGAAAGAAAAAAACAGCCACAAATGAAAAAGGAAAAATATTAATCCATAATACAAAAGTCCAAACAAAATTACATATAATCTTGACTTCCCTCCACCCGTATATGACATCCTCCTTTCATTTTAAGTTTGATTGTTGTGTTATTAATATTATTTTACCTTTATACCTCTTATAACCAATTCCTCCCTATCTTTACCCTGCAAACTTCATTCATTGCATATTGATATATTTATATCAGTACAATATTTTTTCATATACTCCTTTACACAATCCCACTCCTCTGTCAGTTTTTGGTCGCTTCCCGTTGCTGCCGTGTCTGCCTGTTTTTCCATTTCCAGCTCTACTGGCCCCCAACCTGCAAAAAGAAAAGAAAAAGCTAACAGAGTTTAGTGACACATGTAACTACATCTAAGAATGTGTGCCTTGCATGCATGCAGATTGTTCTCCTGCTCATTCCTACTTCTATCTCTCCCCATTTCCTCTGTTGTTATCCCTGTCACCTGCATCAAATTTTGGATTGTAAGGTCTTTAGGGACAGGGACTTGTCCTCTGATATTTTGAAAAGCAATCTGCACACGGATAGTGCTTTGTAGCAGTAATAACAGTAGCATTAGTGGCAGGGTAGAGCCCATCTAGAACCATGGGCATCAAATGTTTCTGACTGAGTGAGATTAACTGAGTAATCTCCTGGAGGCTATGAAGGCAGGAAGAGTCTCTGGGGTGGGAGGACATGCCATTTCCTAAGCAGATGACCAGGCCAGAAGGTGTGGAGTGAGTGATGTCCCCACTGTCCGCCCCTGTGTTTTGTGGTCGGGTCTTTTTTTTTTAGTTTCCCACCCATTTAATTTTCCTTCCAATGGAGGTATCTGTGCAGGTGGGGAGAATTAACCATAGGGCTTACATAAGTTTAGAGCTGATTTAGAGGTGTGTCGGGGAAAGGCTTAGGATCCTGTGGATTCAAAGCCTCACCCATTTCTCACCTTCCTTCATCAAAACACCTTCAAGAGGGAGTTCCATTGTCTTTTGTTACCCAGAGGTTGTTTTAGGGCAGTGCGACCAGTTTCCCCACATTGGGCATCCAGCATGTGCTTGTCTGGCTATGAGAAGGAGGTGTGAGATCTCTTGACAAGCCTCTAGAGTCCCCCCATCTCCCTCCCAAAGTCTAGTTAGCAAATGCACTAAGGGCTCTAGGACTCTGCCGGAGCCCTCGCTTCTTTCCCAAAGCCTGGCATGGTGTGAGGGCTGGGGTGCCAAATTTTCACCTGGCTCAGGGCACTAGAAGTACCAAAGTCTTCCCCTGTTGTCACCCTTCAGCTCTCCTTTAAATGGGTTTAGGCTTGCTCCCTTGAACTGTTACACCTTGTGTCTTGCTGACTGTAGATGTTTGCCCAGTGACATCTGTTCTTGCAGCTAACGTTGTGTCCTCCAGTTGTTGCTGGACTCCAACTCCCATCAGCCCTCACACAGCCCGTGGTCAGGAATGATGGAAGTTGTGGTTTAGCAACATCTGACAGGTACCATCATGTTGGCTACCCCTGCCCAGAGTTACTCGACTGAGCTTTCTCTCTTTCGTTTTTGGTTTATTTCCTTATTTGGTTCATGGGTGTTGGTTTTCATTGTTGTCGCATTAACTGTACTATTAATTACAATTGAAGTTTATATTGAGGCAAACTATATCCACAATCTGGCTTGGGGGGACGGGACTTCAGTGCCTGGTTCAACTACGTGTGGCAAAATGTTCTTTGTGATATTTCCCCCCAAAGGACATGAAAAATCCATATCCATATCCTATTCACTTTGCCACTGTCTTGAGAAAACTAAAATACCTGTTTAAATGCAAAGAGTAATATCCATAGTTTGTCATACTTATAGTACAGCAACTGAAATTAATGGACCAAAGTCCATGAATTTCAATGAGTCTGTGCTGACTATAACGTAAGCGAAGTTCACCTGAAGGATTTAAAATGAAGACCTAGCACCTCTGACAGTGAATTACAACCATATTACATCCGCCACACTGGACACTGCAGTGGAGATTCCTCTGCTATTCAATATGAGTGATTTACAGGCTGCAAAACCACATTCCTTAATTCCATTGAAGTCCAGTCAATCTGACGCTGTTGTTGTTGTATTAAATAGAAACATGGCATGTTCCTGCTCAGCCATTTCATTAAGAGAAATAAGTATATTCTTGGCAGTAGAAATCCCACACCTGGCAAGTTTAATGGGTCTTACTCACATCTAAGTAGGTATAGGATTAGAGCTTAAATCTCTTCCATTGAAATCAATTGGATTTAAAGTACTTACATTTGGCTAGTATATATTATTTTACAGCTATTTATAAGGGAATGCTGAAGCAGTTCCTTTAAAGCTTCTTTCCATATGTATGATTAACTCCAGAGGGCACTGTGGTAATAATTCTGAGACTGGATTCTTTTGATTTTTTTTTAAAGAATGTTTATGAAGCTGGAAAACAAATTTTTCATCAGAGCCGGTCAAAATGAGAACTGAGGTGGAGGGGAGGAACATATCTGAAAATATAAGTAATATTTCTCTGTGTGCTGTCAGAAGGAAAATATTTCAGGAGCCTTCTTTAAAATGTTCTCATTTAACATAAAAGCTCATGTGGTGGAAAAATTAGAAAACTTTAGGGTTGTCTTTAAAAATAATAATAATCAAATGATCAGATTCATATAGTCGGAACCTTTTTTTTACATTTTGGTTGGCAAAACCAAAATACAAGGGGAAAATAATGGTTTTGACCTGTTTTTCGAAAAGGCTACCTTTCCTGCCCTCCCCCCTTCCATAAAAGTTGTTTTTAAAGTCGCTGGGTTAGAGTCAACCCTGTGATTTTTCACCCTCTCCTGCCACTTTTACAATGTAGGAGCTAAAGGAGGCTGTTGCGGCCTTTAACGTCAACCAGCCATTATGAGATTAATAACTATGGATAGCTGCTAAGAGGACATTGTTGGTCCAACTCCCATGACTGCTTCACCAACCGTGGCTCAGGGATGATTAAGGTTGTGGCCCTCTAGATGCTACTGGATGACAACCCTGGTGTAAGGCAAACTCTGCAAGGAAGCTGGGAAGCTTATATGTCCCCAGACTGATCTTTCCTTGAAGGACTTTCTGGTCCAAATCAGGTTGAAAGACAAAGAACTGTGTGAAGGTAGAGCCAGGAGGGTCTTGACCATCAACAGCACCTGGGCAACAGACAGAGCAGAAACGCAGGTCCCCTGCTTTCAGTCTTCCTCGCCATAGTCATAGAATCGTAGAGTTGGCAGGGATCGCAGGAGTCATCTAGTCCAACCCCCTGCAAAGCAGGAATCTTTCGCCCAGTGTGGGGCTCGAACCCACAAACCTGAAATTGAGAGCCTCATTCTCTACCAAATGAGCTATCCCAGCCAGATGTATTGTATTTCTATATAACCTATAGCAGGGGCCAGCAAACTTTTTTCAGCAGGGGGCCAGTCCACTGTCCCTCAGACCTTGTGGGGGGCCAGACTATATATATATATATTGGGGGGAATGAATAAATTCCTATGCCCCACAAATAACCCACAGATGCATTTTAAATAAAAGGACACATTCTACTCGTGTAAAAACACGCTGATTCCCGGACAGTCCGCGGGCCGGATTTAGAAGGCGATTGGGCCAGATCCGGCCCCCGGGCCTTAGTTTGCCTACTCATGACCTATAGTAATTATTTCTAAATGTTGTTCTATATGCAAAATTAGCATGCCCTCTTTTTTATGATGCAGTGCCTCATATTTTGGTAACTGGTAAGTGACCACCTTACAAGAACCAGGTGCATTAAAGACCGAAATAAATAAATGAAGGGTGCATTTAAAGATCTCAGAAGGAATAAGGACAGATATTGATCACTCTGCTCCCCCACGCTGCTCAGCCAAGGATTGCACAAAGGGCAACTGTTTTAAACACGGGGTGGGTGGACCTTGCATAAATCATCTCTGAAAATAATCTGAAACAAACAGTTTATTTTTCAGTACATCTGTTCAGTAAGTACGTATTTGTAACAGCCCAGTTCTACCATGTATGCTGTGATTTACTGATATATACTGTGGCAGAGTTTGCCATACAACAAGCTTTTGCATACTGTATTTGTTTCCTCACCCCCCCCCCACCTTGTGGCCTTAGGTGAACTCTATTTTATGTAGCAGGAGCAGCCTGTACAATGGGATGGAGCCTTCCTCCCAATACTGGTGTTGATGCTCAGTGGACACACTGATGGGAGTGCCGGATTGACTCCACTGGCACGTTCTTGCAGCCTCAACCATGTCAGCCCCCTGCCGAGCCCCATCCAGTGATGCTGGTGTCAGGAGGGTGGCTTGGTGGCTCTGCCTCAACACCACTCTTAGGTGGGCCTCTCAGGATGGGGTCCACTTCTCTTCCTGAGTTGTGATCCTAAGGATTGGGAGGGTTTCTGAAAGGTTAGCACTGCACAGCATTCCAGCGAATTGTCAGGATGTGGCAGAATCTTCTTCGGAAGCAGGGGGTAAAATTGGATAGCCCCCTGTTAGGGCTGCAGCTACCTTAGGTAAACAGTATCCGGTCTCAGGCAGCAGTGTAGCGGGGTCAAATTGTTAGGGGTGCAAAATTTTAACACCTGGTGCTCCCTCAATACAGCTGCATGCTTCTGTTTCTGGGGTCCGTGGAACATGACTTCTCCATACAAACTAGGAAGTGACCTCTCCAGACAATGGAGCGACTCTTCTTATCTCCGTGGCTGTGATCTCCTTGGTAACACGGATGCATACTCCGTCTGTTCCCCTCTGCGTGGCCCCGGGTGCTGGGAAACCATGCTACGCCACTGGTCTTAAGGGAGAAAGGCAGAGCCGATCCAGAACATTTTGCTGCCTGAGGCTGAACAGCAAATATCATTCCTCTGCCCCACTGCGAGTCAAAGTGCAAAATGGCCAAGATTGTGCAAGTTATTTTGCCTTCTGGGGCATAAAACCCCACAAGTATCTCTCCTTGGGAGTAAAGATACAACAATAAGACAAATAACTAACAATTAGCTACCCTTCAGGTGACACTAAAATCAGCTGACTGAGCAGGCCAACTCACCCTGCCGATTGATAGGACAGGGCCTGAAAATGTCATCATTATCTAGTCTACACTTTTGTATTCCTTCCATTTCTGTGGTTAACTTTTCTTCTGTTCTTACTGTTACCGCAATACAAACAATACTGGAGACTTCCCAGCTTCTTAAGCGAAGGGGGTATTCATTGCTCGGTTTTGGACCTGGAGTTGATTCAGTCTGAAGGAGTGGGAGAAGGCAATTATTGGATGTCACACTAGAGAATATTACTGTTTCTGCTTGAGTGGCTGGAAAATGGGAATATATGCTGAGACAGTTTAAATAAGTCATCCAAGATAAGTCTGAAAGTCTGCAGTAGACCTGGGATCAATGCCCAAACTTCCTGATTTTACCACCGTACTTTTATGAATATTTGAACTCTAGTCTTCCAAGTGGAGGGTTGAAAGCACTCCTCACCCCACCCTCAACATTCACGAGCAAAATAGAGTCTGCCCAGGCTGTTCCGACTAATGGGCACCTGAAACATTTGTTCCAGGTATCAGTTTGGGAGATATTGTCGGTAGCTAACCAGCAATTGTTTGTTAAGAGTGAATCTGGAGGTTGCTTGGCAACACACTTTCATACACACACACGCACTCCTCAAAAACGGGGGGGGGGGGGAATAAGGAGACATGGTTGAAGAGTTCAACATATCTAGCTGCGTATGAACAGTGAGAAGATAGCACATTATGGTGACAGAAGGAATTGGGAAGAAGCACGGCATCCGACCTGGCAATGGTGAGATGAGGAGGCTGTGCATCTTCCTCAAAACGTTGGAAACCTCCTTATAAAGATTTTGTAAGCACGTGGAATGAGTCTCACCGCACATCCTGACCTTAAAAAAATAAAGACTAAGTTTTATAATGGGGCTTTAATGACCTGAAGGTCATTATGATCAGAATGATCAGAAAGTCGGCGGTTCGAATCCCCGCGACGGAGTGAGCTTCCGTCGCTCGGTCCCTGCTCCTGCCAACCTAGCAGTTCGAAAGCACCTCAAAGTGCAAGTAGATAAATAGGTACCACTCCGGCGGGAAGGTAAACGGCGTTTCCGTGCGCTGCTCTGGTTCGCCAGAAGCGGCTTAGTCATGCTGGCCACATGACCCGGAAGCTGTACGCCGGCTCCCTCAGCCAATAAAGCGAGATGAGCGCCGCAACCCCAGAGTCAGTCACGACTGGACCTAATGGTCAGGGGTCCCTTTACCTTTAATGACATGAAGCAGTGAGAGACAATTGAGGAAGGTGGAAGATGTGTAAATCCACGATTCTCACCTATAATGGCCATTTTTCAAGGCTGTCATTCCTCTTTGGAGTCCTCATGTTTACATTCCCCTGCAAAAAGATTTCTGTGAGGCAGCTCACTTTGGGAAACAGATTGGCCTACACTTCATATTGCACCCCAGCAAAGGGGAAGGAGGGGGGCTGTTTTTTGACTCGCCATGTCTGGCTTTGGGTATTTAGGTTAATACCATTAATGTGTGTCACCAAATGCAAGTTATACAAATGGAATTTTTCTGTCAGCTCTTCAGTGCGCACTTCAGGCTGAGCTGCAGCAACCAAGGTTTATGTGGATTTAGCTCAAGTAATACTCAAATCTTTAAGGGCTGAGGCCTGTCTAGGAGAGAACATGTGTCTAAAAACACACACAAAAATAGTCTTAAAGTCATAGAGCTACTATTGAAAGATTATGAAGCAGAACAATATCCCCCCCCCAACAAGTACAGTTTTCAACTAGCTAGTATTTTATTGGTTTGGCTGAGGGAAGTGGCAGGGGGTGAGATTTGCAACAGGGATCAGCACCTCTGTAGAGAATGTAACATCTAAACCAGTTCTCTTTTACCAGATTCCTATTAAGCTCTCCCCGTGACCTGTTTTGAACTGGCTCCATTCGCTACCCAGGGATCAGCATTTTAAAAAAATAATAATAAAAAAATCAGATGTTGGCAAAGGTAGGTGCTCTTGTTTTCAGTACGTTACTATGAACGTGAGCCTAGAAGAGGGAGAAACACCATTTTTTAAGTGAAATTCCGGCTAATGGCTCAAAGGTAGTTGGGATAATATATTGTAATGAGAATGAATGGGTGTCAAATAGTTGGAGATTTGTCCGGAATGTTCTGAACCAAGAAAATGGATAGCAACCCTTCCCGCTGAAGGGAGGGAGGGGTGAGTGTGTGAGGTAACAATGGAGGCAACTTTGGAACAAATAGTTGGAACACAGAGAGGGTGTGAATGACTGAGCAGAGCTGTTGCTGGAAGGCAGACATGATATTGGGATGCTGTTTTCTGGAGAATTAATGTGGGGCATTGTGTCTACTAGTTACCCTTTGAGCTGTGGACTTGTTTGAATTCTCCATGGTAGTTGTCGGCTCGGATGAAAATGTGCAGAAAGGTGCATATTTTAGGTGAAATACATATTTTAGAGTAAATGTAGATAAAATGCATTAATAATAATAATAATAATAATAATAATAATAATAATAATAGATTACTTATACCCCGCTCGTCTGGCTGGTTTTCCCCAGCCACTCTGGGAGGCTCCCAACAGAATATTAAAAACACAGTAAAACATCAAACATTATAAACTCCCCTAAACAGGGCTGCCTTCAGATGTCTTCTAAAAGTCAGATAGTTGTTTATTTCCTTGACATCTGATGGGAGGGCGTTCCACAGGGCGCCACCACCGAGAAGGCCCTCTGCCTGGTTCCCTGTAACCTCACTTCTTGCAGTGAGGGAACTGCCAGAAGGCCCTCGGCGCTGCATCTCAGTGTCCGGGCTGAATGATGGGGGTGGAGACACTCCTTCAGGTATACTGGGCCAAGGCTGTTTAGGGCTTTAAAGGTCAGCACCAACACTGAGGGCGCTACATACAAAATACATTTTAGGGGGGAATGCATACATAATATATGCATTTTAGGGGGAAACATGCACAGTGAGAACTGAATTTTTGTGCCGGTTTTAATTTAAAAACTAACGGAAAATGGAACAGAGCAGGCCTATGGATTGAACCCATGGACCGACCTGTCCATCCCTTTTGAAAGGAAAAAAGCATGGTCTCACCATTTGGGGAGAGCATGTAGTCCACACATGCAGTCCACACACAGAAGTTGCTGGCTTCTAAATTTGCAGCTAATACTATTCTGGTCAAATTTGCATGCAAGGGCAGTTACGGGGTGTCTCATGCAAAGACTCTTTCTGGAGCTGATCCTGGGAAGACTACCCATGATGCCCTGTTTCCTAGAAAGACTTATAAACAATGCCTTGATTTTTTATTTCAGTAAAAAATCTGGATAGTTAAAATCTGAATTTGCTTGTAAGAAAGTGAATAATTAAAGGCAGGCATTTTGTAGAGAGCAACTGTGGTTTATTTATTTTTATTGCAAAAAGGAGACAGACAGAAAGACAGGCCTGGTTTGCATGAACTGGCAGCACCTCCAAGTATAATGGGAATGTGCGGGGCAGCCACTAGGCTAATTGTACACAGCTACTCTTTGTGTAGGGACACGGGTGGCGCTGTGGGTTAAACCACAGAGCCTAGGACTTGCCAATCAGAAGGTCGGCGGTTCAAATCCCCGTGACGGGGTGAGCTCCTGTCGCTCGGTCCCTGCTCCTGCCAACCTAGCAGTTTGAAAGTACCTCAAAGTGCAAGTAGATAAATAGGTACCACTCCGGCGGGAAGGTAAACGGCGTTTCCGTGCGCTGCTCTAGTTCGCCAGAAGCGGCTTAGTCATGCTGGCCACATGACCCGGAAGCTGTACGCCGGCTCCCTCGGCCAATAAAGCTAGATGAGTCCGCAACACCAGAGTCGGCCACGACTGGACCTAATGGTCAGGGGTCCCTTTACTCTTTGTGTAAGCTATCAAATCCACAAGCGGTCTCTCTCTGTGTGTGTTGCCACCTTGATTTGCATGACTGCATACCCTCCAACATTTCTCTGATGAAAATAGGGAGTCCTATCCAATAACTACACTATTCATACCTCACCCATCTGAGTGGGTTGCCCCAGCCACTCTGGGTGGCTTCCAACATATAAAAAAACATAATGAATCAATAAACATTTTTTAAAAACACACTTCTCTGTACAGGGCTACCTTCAGATGGCTCAGGGGTTGGATAACTCCATATCCTCCAGCCTTTCTGCAATGAAATAGGGACATCCTAAGGAAAAGCGGGACATTCCGGGATCAAATCAGAAACTGGATGGCTTCTGTAAATCCAGACTGCTCCTGGAAAACAGGGACACTTGGAGGATCTGTGATAGAGAATCGTGCTTCGCATGCAGAAGGTCCCAGGTTCAGTCCTCAGAGTCTCGAGGTAGGGCTGGGAGAGATGCTGGTCTGAAACCCTTGAGAGCCACAGTCAGTGTAGACCAGGGTTTCCCAAACTTGGGTCTCCAGCTGCTTTTGAACTACATCTCCCATCATCCCTAGCTAGCAGGACCAGTGGTCAAGGATGATGGGAACTGTAGTCCAAAAACAGTTGGAGACCCATCATCCCTGACCACTGGTCCTGCTAGCTAGGGATGATGGGGATGTCAGGATATAGGTCCACAGGTACTACTACTACTATGGGTTACATGGAAAGGGGGAGGGTGTTATGATATAGTTCCGTTCCACCTTAAAAGGGTACAGGCATGTCTGCTGTATGTCACATGTCTGTTTATTTCCAGCACAGTCTGCTGGGAACTTCTGTTTTGTATATTGCTTTTGTGTTGCTGTTTTGCTGGACACGAAGGGAAGCAGACATGTTTTTTTTATTTGTTCCTGAACTATGCTGAATAAATGCTGTAAATATGCTTACACATGGCTCTGTCCGCCACTTCTGTTGCGAGATGATTTATTCACTCTTCTGATAGAGCGTATCTGAGGCTCGTGTCGCTGTTTGATGCTGTTCCAGGGGAGACCGGTGATCGCCCAGCTGCTGGCCGGTGGCTGGAGCCAGCTGGGGGCTTGCCTGATGCCCCCATCTCCCTAGCAGTATCCCAACAGGGAATTGTAGTTCAAAAACAGCTGGAGACCCAAGTTTGGGAAACCCTGGTGTAGACCATACTAAGCTCAATGGCCCAGTGGTGTGATTCAGTATAAAGCAGTTCCCTATTTCCCCCTTCTTTATTTTCACTGCTATGTAACTTCAGCAGAAACCGAGGGTGAGTTCACATGTTTTATTATTCTACACGACAATTATAGTTATGGCTGGATAATCAGAGTATGTGGAATAAATTGCTTTCATCAGCTGGTACATGATCAGTCAACACGGATCATTGCTTCTTGCTAGTATATGAGGCAGCCACCAGACAATGAGGGCCAAGCTGGAAGGTAATATCATAGATTGACCACAAACCTTCATATTCCTGCTTTAATTGAATAAATTAAGTCACCCTTAGCTAAATGCTCATGACCCAGAAAGAAGCAGCGGCAGCTACTGTGGTTTGGCAGCACATGCCAGAACGCATACAAAGTGTATCTTTTCTGCTCTGTGACTGTGAAATGCTTCAAAAGCAATCGAACGTCTGCTTATTCAACCTCAGCAATGAAATGTTATGGTGCCAAAGGGAAAAACACACACACACACGCATCTATAGCTTACAAGTATTTCATAGACTATGAGGAATTTGGGCATTTTAGCCATTCACTTGTTTCCCGTTTTGATCTCACTTTGTTCTATCGAAAAGATAATTGAAGTGACAAACACAAATTTGTAATGAGCACAATCAGAATTATTAAAAATGTTCCATCTTGTTCCCTGTCTTCAGGCGCAAGAGGGGAACATAATCCACCATGAGATGTGCTCAACACCACTAAGAATGGAACTCACCATTGCGCCGGTGGGCATCGGCTGTGGACCATCGCTCTCCACCCAGTGGTAGAGCTTCATGTTCCGGCACTGGGGGGCAGAGAGCAGACGAGGGTGGGGCTGGCGTGCGTGCTGGGGCACCCAGCATGGGCAGGGGGGCAGCCGCGATGGCACCCCACCAGGATCACGCTGCCGGGGGCAGTGCACTCCCTCCACACTCCTCTTCCTCCGGCAGTGTCTCCACCTCCTTCCTGGTGGCCAGACCCACATAGTTGCCACCCGATGGGGAATCCCCCCTGGGTGTCGCAGCCATGGGAGCGTGACTGCCTGGCCAGTGAGTTGGGTTCAAATGGGCCAACTAGGGCTGATGTTATGGGGAGGTTCCTTGCTGGCCAGCCAAGCATTGGCCACTGCTTTAGCCAGCCGGCCAGCAACACTTAAAAAGGTGTAATCCCAGTCTTCAAATTTGGGTGATTTGGTGCATCACCCAGTACTGATCCAATGGTGTATTCGGAGTACCCCGTTAGGGGGGTCTCAGTGGAAGTCTCTGCCAGGAGCCAAGTGTGGGGCAGATGGATCATAGAGCTTCCAGTGGTGGCCTTAGGATGGATACCTCATTTGATCAATGTTTGGGGAGGCCATAATCCTGGCACAACCCTGCAGAGATTCCAGCCCTCTGACAGGAGGCTGAAATGGATATATACCCAATACCTGACCCTAGATTCAACTTACAGCCATGAACAATAAAGTTGTGGCCAAATGGTTGCCTGCCTAAGTCTGATCTGCTAGGGGGTTATCTAGTTGCTGCCAGGGAGAAGGATGGCTCTGTGACTGGGCCTGCAAACACCTCTGAGGTGAGCACAATGATTTTACTTTATTTTGGCCTCTTACCTAATCAGTTTATGGGAAGGGGATATGTGACTGTCTCTACATAACAACCAGAGATATTTTTATTTCTTAAAAACAATCACACGTGGCCCAAAAAGGGAGGCAGGTAGAGGGACTGCCACATCATTGTATTCCCCTCCTAAACAGTGTCCCTGCAAACAGCAAGAAATGGCTGTCATTATCATGTCCTCTTGGGGAACTTCTGACTGGCCACTGACAACCATTGGCCTCAACCAAGGAAAGATGGTTCTCCTGTTCTCGTTTCATAGATCAAAGATGGGCAACTTATGGCCATTCCTGCCATGGTCAGGAATTGTAGGAATTATGGGAATTGTAGTCCAGCACCATCTAGAGGATGACAGGATTCCCACTGCTGGTATAGACATTTCCAGTCATGACCATTATTTGGTGTCATTCATTGCAGCTTATTGCTGTCCACCTATCAGCAAAGCCATCTTCTGCTTCAACCTCTGCTTTTTCTTTGCTTTTTTAAAAATGCAGCAAGGTTGGCATCCTGCATTTATGTAAGAGGGGTGGGAAAAACCCCCAAAGTATTTCTCCATGCTCAAAGACCTTCAATACTTTCACATCTCTGAATTGTTAGAGGTCGACGACAGCAAGTGCCCTGCCAGTTCAGGTTTTTGACAGCATTCAGCAGGCAAGCTGACAGACATGCCACTGTCAAAGTCTCTGGCTTAAACGGGAGGGTTTTGTTGGTGGTTTTAAATGGCATGTATGGCAACTTCCTAAGATCAGTAAAACTGCAAAAACGATCTAAGGTGTTTTCATGGACTTGTCCCAAGTACAATATCTTCATTTCTGTGGCAGCTGTGCAATTCGACAGGTCTCTTGAAAGCAAGGTGACTTTGTGAGTTGTCTGGCCTCAGGTTACCTGCTAGAATGAGGCTAACCTGCAGTCTTCCAATCCAAAGAAAACTGTTCTGCTTCTCAGCTACTGGGGAGTTCTTTAATACTTTCAGCAGAATACAAACAGAGAATTGTGTAAATTATTGCCTTTAGCATCAGTGCAACATGTGCAAGGGACACGGGTGGCGCTGTGGGTTAAACCACAGAGCCTAGGACTTGCCGATCAGAAGGTCAGCGGTTTGAATCCCCGCGACGGGGTGAGCTCCCGTTGCTCGGTCCCTGGTCCTGCCAACCTAGCAGTTCGAAAGCACGTCAAAGTGCAAGTAGATAAATCCCGCTCCGGCGGGAAGGTAAATGGCGTTTCCGTGCACTGCTCTGGTTTGCCAGAAGCCGCTTAGTCATGCTGGCCACATGACCCGGAAGCTGTACGCTGGCTCCCTCGGCCAATAAAGCGAGATGAGCGCCGCAACCCCAGAGTCGGTCATGACTGGACCTAATGGTCAGGGGTCCCTTTACCTTTACCTTTAACATGTGCAATGCATCCATGGGCAACTACATTTCCTTTCAAAAGCAGCAGAAGGACCTAAACTAAACCCCTGACTCCCTCACCCCCAGAGTTCAAATTGCAAGTGGGCTCAGCAAACAACTATCGTCCAATAGAAGTGGAAAGTAACTCAGTTCCAGGAGTCAAACAATCCCTAGAACGCATTTGGAGAACAAAGCTCGGTCTTTAACCAAATCTGACTTGAGGCATGACATGAACCTATGAGGGCTGAACTTTATCTTCAAGTGCAGGATTTTTCAATTTTTATTTTTTTACAAATAGCCAGTGTGGGGCCCGTAACACAGATCAGGACAGGAGGTGCAGCTAAACTTTTGCCCTTGCCGTGTGCACAATATGGATGGCGCTCCTCATGCCTGCAATGTGCATTGTCAAAAAGCGCCCCACCAAGGAAGACCATTGGTGTCTGAGCAGATGGAAGTGAGTGGAGAGACCTTTCAGGCGGAGGCTGCTCTCAATCCTGCTACCAAATGAGCTCTTTTGAAATGGGATTGAAAGAACCATGTGAATGAGCTTGAGCTCCGCCACCAACCTGCAGACCCCTCCAACCCTTTCTTCTTTGATCCTGAATGCTTTGTCTGATAGCACCTTCAGTCTTTCTCCTCTTTGGACTAGCAAAGCACAATGCTATGTCAGCTGTTTACCATTTGCTATGGCTTTGAAAAGCAGGACATCACAATATGACTTCACTGCCTTGCACCGTGCTTTGCTTCCTGTTGTGTGATATGGCATGCCACAAAAGGAGAAGAAACAGCAGATGCCATAATGCTACATTGAGAAGTTACTAGTAAGAAGAATGGCTCCTGTGGCTTATCATTACCTTCCTGTTACATCTAGCAGGCTCTTTGCTCCCCTCCCCTCCAGCGATACTTACAAGGCAGTGGCTAACTGGCTATTTTGCAGATTTGTAGTACAGAGGATGGATATTTCAGAGGACCTCTTCAAGTCTCAGCAAGGATCAGGATCTAGGAATTGGAGGTCTGGAACACAGCAGAGCAAAGAGTTGATTGTCAACCTAACTGGACCAGAAACAAGAACTGGCTCAAAAGCATCCAGGGATCAAGTAGCAAGCTAGTGATGACAGGTCAAGATGGGCCAGAAGCAGATACATAGATGAAACTGGTTTGGTGCCAAGAGCCAAGGCAGAGACCAAGAACAAGAGCTTAAACACCACCCCCACACTAGAGGCAAGATGCTCGAACTTGAAGGACTAGGTCTGAGACTAGGTCTTTGGAGGGTTTGATAGACATGGACTGTCTCTTGGGACCACCTGTTCACTGCAAGCTTGCAAAGCTTCAAGGGCAGCATTTAGGCTGCAGTACCAGCTCAGGTAAGCTGGTACTCCAGCCTAGATGCTGCCTTTGAAACAAAGATCTGTCTTGCAAGCTAGCAGTGAACAACAGGGAAGTGGTACAGCAGGTCTGGTGCTAGTTCAGGGGTAGCAAGCCTGTTGTTATCCAGATGTTGGACATCTCCCATCATCCTTGGCTATTGGCTATATTGGCTGGGGATGATGGGAATCTGGAGGGCATCACGTTGGCTACTCATGTGCTGAAGACTGCCTCCAGAGAGCCCTGAATAGGACCCCTCTGGATGTTATATCCACCTGTAATTGGATACCAGTTTCTACTTTGGCGGTATACACAACCCAACAGCTTTTGTTCAGTGTAGAACCCTTAGCTTGGAAGACAATTATCCAGCAGATTTTTCAGGCTGAGAATCGAGGGGGGGGGGAAGTCCCACAGTGTAATTGGCCATGTAACATCTGCGCCTTTTGCATTCTGAGTACCAGAAAGTCTTCAATGTGATGCACCACTCTCAGACATATATTGTTCGTAAGGTGGTGTGACAGCAAAGAACGAATCTGCTGGCATCCTTATGCAGCAGTGTGCAATAGGGAAAAACTATGTTTGAAATGATGATGATGAAAGGTGGCTCTCAATGAGATGTAGAAAAAGAATTCTTAAAATTGGCTCGAGCATAGCTTATGCAACTCTGGAATGTCCTCCCCTCCCCCCTTTTAAATGAGTCTACAGTTTCTCCAAAAAGACGCTTTGAATTGATTTTATTCAAGAAAGCAGGGGTGCTGAGCCTGTGACCCTACAGATGTTATCCCTGACCATGGTTTGCAAATGGCAGTCATACATAATTAGCAAGCATTGGGCTAGTTAATGCGTGGAGGGGTTAAGACCACAGAGCTGTGTTCCTAGACTCAGTTAAGTCACACCCCTCACCTGGAAGGAAGGAAGTTAAGTTCCCTCTTTTACTCATTCCTTTTCACCATGTGAATTCACCAAGATAGGATGTGACTGAGCTTCCTCGCTACAAGCTCACACCACATGCTTAGACCTATTTCACTATATTTTGTATCACAAGATTTTCCTCCTGTGCTCTTCTTGCTGCTGCATGGAATAATGCATGCGGCAGACCTTTGGAGCTTTGCAAGTAAGGCATTTAAACTTACTGTGTGGTCAGTTCAAGCTAAGAGGGGATAGAAACAGGGAAGCTTTGGTAGCAGAATAAACAGGATATTTAAAAGGTTTAACAGCCTAAATCTCCATGCTACACTACTGCCTGGTTCTGTGACTTTTACACTGTGCTGGGGGCTCTCTTTTGCTGGTTTATCCCCATGTATTGTTTCCAAGGATCCACCCAAGTCTTTCATTAATTACCCCCATGGGTAATCGCTATACAGTCATACCTCCGGTTTCAAACGTGATCTGTGCGGGAGGCATGTTCACAACCTGCAGTGTTCATAGCCAGAAGCACCGCATCTGTGTATGCACATGACGTGATTCGGTGCTTCTGCGCATGCGTGTGACGTCATCTTGTGGTTCTGCGCATGCGTGAGCGCTGAAACCCAGAAGTAACCCGTTCCGGTACTTCCGGGTTTGGCGTGGTCTGCAACCCAAAAACGCACAACCCACAGCGTTCGTAACCCGATGTATGACTGCATTATATTTCCCCCCATACATTGGCCATGCTGGCTGGGATTGGCGGGAGTCTAGTAACATCTGGAGGGTCACATGTTTTCCATCCCTGCAGAAAAATTTGATCTTATATATGTAATGGCTTGATTTGGGGCACATCAAAGCATTCCCTTTAATGGCATTGTTTATCAGACCTGACCCAGGTTTTTGTGGGAATAATGAAATGTCTATGGATAAATTCGCCATGTCCAGTTGTCCTTGTTTTCCTTTCATGTGAAGCTGAAAGAATCTGAATAAAAAAGACAGAACATAAATGAACCTTAGTAAATCCTCTTTGGTTGATAAGAAGGAGCTGGTAGCAGCACACCTTGTTATCTGTAACATTACGTTTGGTTTGGACTGGCTTGGAGCACCATCAATAAAGTGGATTTTAGTCTGCAACAGCTAGCTTATGCCACACTACATCTCGAAGACTTTATGGTGCTAAGAAACTCTGAGTGTGTTTGTGTATGGTTGCTGTGACAGACTAACATGACTACCTCACTGGAATTACTCACTGTATTTGAGTTCAAGTACAGAGGACCATAGTTTTCCGTGTATAAGACTAGGTTTTTTCCTTTAAAAATACAGTCATACATCGCGTTGAAGTAGCTTCAGGTTAAGCATTTTTGGGTTGCGCTCCGTGGCGACCCGGAAGTAACGGAGCGTATTACTTCTGGGTTTCGCCGCTTGCGCATGTGCAGACGCTCAAAATGACGTCAGGCGCATGCACGGAAGTGGCAAATCGCGACCCGCGCAGACGCACAGACATGGGTTGCGTTCGCTTCAGGATGCAAATAGGGCTCCAGAATGGATCCCATTCGCATCCAGAGGTACCACTGTAATGGAAGTTTGATTGGTTGCAGCCACAGCTGTTAGTGGCTATTGTGCGTATTATTGGTTGCTGCGTCAATGGGTGGTGTAGATTGGCTGACGCTGCAGCAATTGGGCGGGCAATTGGCAGCTTCTGCCGGTGAGGGGCAGACAAGAGGTAGATTTTGCGACGCATGCAGGTGAGTGATTTTTGGCAATCTCCCCTAAAAAAGCTCAACAACCATGGGTAACCCCCCCCCCCAAGCTCAAAAACTCTGAGCAACCCTCCACAAATAAAACTCAACAACTCTGTGCCATCTCCACCCATTTTCTTAAATTTGAGTCTCCAAAAATAGGGGCATTTTATACATGGGGGCGTCTTATACACGGAAAAGTACGGTAAATTCTTTATTACCCAGTGTATTAAAGCTGAAGGTGTCTAAATATTGTTTTAGCATGTGCTAATTATATATAGCCTTAAATGTTTTGTGTGTTTTTTATTTTTAAAAAACAACCCATGAAAGTCGATTCCCTGGCAGACATGTGCTCACACTCAGATGCTCATGATAAACATAAGACATAGAATACTTGGATGACAGATTGTGGCGACATATGATCTTACTACTAGGAGTAAGAGCACTCACACCTTTTGTCTGCCTTCAAGCCTTCGTTACTGATAGGAGATCTTCTGCAGGATCTGCTGGAATACTTCTGCCAGAGACACTCGACTGTAATTGAGCTTAGTTGGATATGACGATAAGAATGGGAAGAGTTGAAAGCCAACCATGAAATAGTTCAGTGAAGTTAACAAGGCAGCTACTCCAGGCAGATTATAAATTTCCTTTTGGCTCTGGCCTTCTCGCTGTTTTTGCAACACTTCGTTGCTGAGTGGATTCACTGATGCTCACCCATCGCAACACAAGCCACAACTTCTGGGCAAGAAGGGCACAAAGACGCAGATAAACAGGGAAATTGTTCCATCATACACAAATTAACAAATCTCTTCTCTTGTGTTTAGCTGAGGGGGTGGGAATGTCCACCATTAGGAATGGAGCCAACCCGTTATTGTTTTTCCTGACATACTTCTTCATTACAGCGATGGTTAATTTTAGTTTGAAAACAGCCGTAAAAAACCAAAGGTGTTGCTGGCCCCAGGCTAGGTGTCTTGCATTCCAGTGGTCTTGTTTTACATGGCAAGTCAACGGCATTTAATGACTTCTGCACTAAACTCCTATTATTTCCCAATTTTTTCAAAGCAGGCTTGTCGTCCAAGAGGCCATTCATTTCTGGGTCACTGAAGAGGCAGCTGTTCTCTCATGGCTCCGAGAGCCGGCTGGGGGCTACAACAGGTGCTTGTGATACAACAGGGCCCAGCGCTTCGTTCAGCTACCTCAGTGACTCACTGGAATGGCCCGTGATGTTTTTTGCTGCCATTTTGAAGGACAAGATGGCGTCCCTTCCTTATTCCACGTACCGAAGCTGACTGGCCCAGCCACTGAAATTCTGCCTGCAATCATCTTAAGCAGGAATCAGCAAACTTTTTCAGCAGGGAGCTGGTCCACTGTCCCTCAGACCTTGTGGGGGGCTGGACTATATATTTTTTTGGGGGGGGATGAACGAATTCCTATGCCCCACAAATAACCCAGAGATGCATTTTAAATAAAAGCACACATTCTACTCATGTAAAAACACCAGGCCCCACAAATAACCCAGAGATGCATTTTCAATAAAAGGACACATTCTATTCATCTAAAAACATGCTGATTCCCAGACCGTTCGCGGGCCAGATTTAGAAGTCGTTTGGGCCGGATCCGGCCCCCGGCCCTTAGTTTGCCTACCCATGGTCTTAAGTCTCCACTAAGAATTAAGATGGCAATTTTTACACTCCCCGTGTACAGTTCAGAACCACGTAACTGTTTAAAGTAGCCAGCTCCTCATTAGAAATATATGGCGAAGGGCTGACAAAAGACACTCGGGAAGGAGCCCTTTCATTTGCGCAGCAGTCGGTGTTGCTGTAGCTACATTGATGTTTGCTGTGGTAAAACACATCAAGCACACCACTTCATTTCACACATGACATGTGTGAGGGGAGGAATAATTGTGTCTCCAAATGCACACAAGGTATTTGGTGATCCTTGCTACCCTCTCACACTCCTACAATAGGGGCAAATAACATTTTTTCCCTGTCAGACGTAATCTGTCAGGCGAACAATGTATTGACCATAGCTAGTCCTGGTGTGACACTAACTGGGATGGACAACATTGTCAATTTTGTTTTTCTCTCAGGTTCTCATTTTCCAATGTTTGGGTCAGCTCACTACATTTCTGCATCAGTTCGTAAAAAAATAAAATAAAAAAATAGAAATGTCTTTAAGTCCTCTAGAAAACTCAGCATTGTAGTGCACATTTTCCACTTATTTATGCATTTCATATACACATTTTTTTTTGATTGGAGAATGGCATTTTGAAAAAGAGCAGAATTTTGATTCACTGATTCAGTGTCCATTAGGTATGTTTGCATTAAAAACCAACTTACACTTTTCTGCAACGTACAATGACGATTCATGAAACCTATACAACACCAGCTTAAGTGTTAGATACATTTATTTATTTTTGATGAGTGGATTTTTTGTATTGGAATCTTGTGCATATGCCGATAGAAGTTTGAGAGATTTTGAACTTACAATTTAATTAAGAAATTTTAAAATGTGAACTGAATAGCATTTCCCTCCCTGCTCCCCATCCCTAAGCAGCTACCCATGTAGGCACAGTTCTTGGCAGAATGCTGGTGGGAGGGCCACAACCAGCAGGCAACTTAGGGGCTGTGTGGTACAGTGGTTAGAATGTCAGAGTCTAGATCTAGGGACCTTCCGATTCAAATTGTCACGAAGCTCATGAGTGACCCTGGCTGAGTCCCTACCGCTCAACCTAACCTTCCATACAGGAAGAATTAAAAAGGGGTGGAGAGCATCATAGGTTGAGACTAACTACATAATACACAAAATCTATCTCCTACTCATTTTTTTAAAAAATAAAATAAAATAAACACAACTGGGAGAGAGAAAATTTAGAGTAGAGATGTAGCTGCTGTGTGTGATTTTGTTGCCTGCCATTGCCTGGCTCCAAATATCTCTGTTTCTCTTGCTCACTCACACCCCATAGCTGGCCTTTCATGAAACATGCCAAAATGTGTGTTTGCAGAGCCTGCACAACCATTGGGCAGAGGGAGACAACCAGTGCTGGATTTACATATAAACAAGCTATAGCTTAGGGCCCCACTCTTTTGGCCCCCCCCCAAAAAAAAAATTAAAGGAAAAAACAACAACTGGATGTACATTTCCAAAATATAAGATAAAAAAGAAGTAAAATAAAACCTACATACAGCAACAGTGTTTTGTGTTGTGTAGGCTCCTATGATGCAAGTAATGGGCCCCGCCTGCTACATAAAGGGCCCCATTACCTTCAGTAGCTTAGGGCCGCATCAAACCTAAATCCGGCCCTGCCCTCAGCCCACATTTAGATCACAGGTGCAAATTTTGGAATCAGCCTGAATGATGACATAGTAATATATGAAATTAAGCTGCAAATTGTGCTCATGGGAAGGCACTAACACCACGAGTGCATCGTAGCAACCATCTGTCCCACCTGTATTCTTCTCAGAATGTTCCTCTGGTTTGTGTGAATTGGCCCTTGTTAAGTAAAGGGACGCAGGTGGCGCTGTGGGTTAAACCACAGAGCCTAGGACTTGCTGATCAGAAGGTTGGCAGTTCGAATCCCCACGATGGGGTGAGCTCCCATTGCTCAGTCCCTGCTCCTGCCAATCTAGCAGTTCTAAAGCACATCGAAGTGCAAGTAGATAAATAGGTACTGCTCTAGCGGGAAGGTAAACGGTGTTTCCGTGCGCTGCTCTGGTTCTCCAGAAGCAGCTTAGTCCTGCTGGCCACATGACCCGGAAGCTGTATGCCGGCCCCCTCAGCCTGTAAAGCGAGATGACCGTCGCAACCCCGGAGTCATCCGCTATTGGACTTAACTGTCAGGGGTCCTTTACCTTTACCTTTTTACATTCTGCATGGACTGGTTGCATGGCAACATGCACAAATGGCTTTAGATACTACTAGGTCCATAAATTACCATATAGCATATATTCAACACAAAAAAACAGCAACAATTTGTTGTTGACAAAGGACAGCTGGCCCCATTACCTTCAGTAGCTTAGGGCCTCGTCAAACCTAAATCCGGCCCTAGAGACAACTGCCTCAGGCAGCAGTTGCTGAGGGTCATCAGACCATGTCTTTGGCTCTTCCCCTCTTTGGAGGGCAGGATTTGATGTGCCAGGAGGCCTGCCTTGCATCCCCTAAGCCAGCAAGCAGCCCTTTAGTGTGCTGGGGGATGCTGCTGTCCTGTTGCCAGCATTGAAGTTTGAGTCAGCTCTCGATAATAATAATAATAATAATAATAATAATAATAATAATAATAATAATAATTTATTATTTATACCCCGCCCATCTGGCTGGGCCTCCCCAGCCACTCTGGGCGGCTTCCATAAAAACCAAAAATACAGTAAAATATCACACGTTAAAAACTTCCCTGAACAGGGCTGCCTTAAGATGTCTTCTGAATGTCAGGTAATTGTTTATCGCTTTGACATCTGCTGGAAGGGCGTTCCACAGGGCGGGCGCCACTACCGAGAAGGCCCTCTGCCTGGTTCCCTGTAGCTTTGCTTCTCACAATGAGGGAACCGCCAGAAGGCCCTCGGCGCTGGACCTCAGTGTCCGGGCAGAATGATGGGGGTGGAGACACTCCTTCAGGTATACTGGACCGAGGCCGTTTAGGGCTTTAAAGGTCAGCACCAACACTTTGAATTGTGCTCGGAAACGTACTGGGAGCCAATGTAGGTCTTTCAAGACCGGTGTTATATGGTCTCGGCGGCCGCCCCCAGTCACCAGTCTAGCTGCCGCATTCTGGATTAGTTGTAGTTTCCGAGTCACCTTCAAAGGTAGCCCCACGTAGAGCACATTGCAGTAGTCCAAGCGGGAGATAACCAGAGCATGCACCACTCTGGCGAGACAGTCTGCAGGCAGATAGGGTCTCAGCCTACGTACCAGATGGAGCTGGTAAACAGCTGCCCTGGACACAGATTTGACCTGTGCCTCCATGGACAGCTGTGAGTCCAAAATGACTCCCAGGCTGCCCACCTGGTCCTTCAGGGGCACAGTTACCCCATTCAGGACCAGGGAATCCTCCACACCTGCCCGCCTCCTGTCCCCCAAAAACAGTACTTCTGTCTTGTCAGGATTCAACCTCAATCTGTTAGCCGCCATCCATCCTCCTTGTCAGGATCCAGTCACCTTCTGAACATGGGAGGCGGGGAGGCTCTACCTTGTCTTTTGCCTCGGGCAGCAGAATGTCTCAACCAACTCTGTGTGTTTCTTGGGTCAAATGCTCTTGGAAGCTTCCTGGGAGACGGTGTGGGGTGTGTGTGTGTGTGTGCAGTGTTCAAGTCATGTAGCTGTAGGATTTGGAGTGGAGGAATAGCAAACGGGAAAGGTGGTGTGCCTGCATGCGGGCTCTCTCTCTCTCTCACACACACACACACCGCCTCCCCACGAGGGTGAGGAGCAATCGATTGAGATATTATTTGCCGGCTGAAAACAACAGCAGTGAATACTGATCATATTCACTGAATTGATTTCTGTTCCAGACATGGGACAAATAAGCAAATGTTGGCAATTTCCACTCCCATTTCCATCAGAATTCTCTGGCATCCCAAATTCCTGCCGCTCCTGTTTGTATTTATGTTGGTTCTGGATCCAGCCCCATTCTATGTAAGCTAGGGTTCCCCAAATGTAGGTCTCCAATTGTTTTCAGACTACAGTTCCCATCATCTCTGACCACTGGCCTTGCTATCGAGGGATGATGGGAGTTGTAGTCCAAAAACAGCTGGAGACCCAAGTTTGGGAAACACGGTTGAGCCAATGGGGGATTTACCACAATCTAACTCTGAGATGGGCAGGGGCTGGGACTGAAAGCACATCAAGTACAAGTAGATAAATAGATACCGCTCTGGCGGGAAGGTAAATGGCGTTTCCGTGCACTGCTCTGGTTTCGCCAGAAGTGGCTTAGTCATGCTGGCCACATGACTTGGCAAAACTGTGGACAAACGCCGGCTCCCTCGGCCAGTAACTGTCAGGGGTACCTTTACCTGGCTTAACTAGAGGGAGATGGTGAACCAACTGCCATTTATGAAAGAAGAAAAGGCATTATCCACGGGTTTGTGGCAGGGCTTTAAAAACAGATATTATGATAGGCACAGAGAATTCTGGTAAAAATGAATAATATAAATCCTGCTCAGCTGACTTTATTGTATAGATGAAAGACAGGAAATCTGCTCTTAAGATTTTTCCAAACAGTTGTGTCTTGTAAAAAAAGAAGGAAAAGTCTCTCCCTGCACTCCTAAGTCTGCAGATAACAGGACAAAACCGAAATCTATTCTAAACCCATCCAACGAGTCTCTGTTTGTTTTACCACATTAGAACTAACAAAATGGTTTAACCTACAGCAAGAGGTCATTTTTTAAGCCAAAAATTGCATCTAGCTGACAGCTCGCATGCCAAGCTTCAGCCCGATTCAATTTAAGAACAGCTGTATAATAAATCAGTGGGGAGAAAAGGGTTTGAAGGAAATGACAGCCCTTACTTAAGGTTACTGTGACGGCAGAGCCGTATGCTATCCTTTCCCGCTTCATGTCTGGCTTGCTCAAGCCGACTTTCTTGAGGCAACAAAGCCTTTTCTTGGGTTGTGTGTGTTTGGCAGATGACTCTTTTGTGGTTCTCTGCAACTTTGAATTGAGACAAACTGGTACATTCAGAAGGTGTGTGATCCAGCTGATATAACGTGGAGAGAGCCATGTTTTCCCTACCCATAGATGTGTTCGGAAGCTGTATTCCTCGTTACTAGATGGTGGGGACAAACAAGGAATAGTTCCACCATTGGTTGACCTCAGTTCCCCTCAATGACTTCACCATATAACCAAATGTGATTGGCTATGTTATGTAGGGCAGTAATGTTGACTCCCTCTCCCTCCCCGCTTAATCCATTAATCACCTGAGGCATTACTCCAAATTCCTCAGCCCAGTTTTCGCCTGGTAAGGAACTAGTAGGTGTAAGGCCTTGTCTGCCGTGCCAACGGACATCTGTCTAGGCGGCTGGCAAAAACATGATGATTCAATAACACATTTGGCTGAACACTCTTTTGTTAATGCTGCTCTTGTTTTGACTGGTGATCCCAGAAAACGTTACTATCGGTGTTTAATATGAGGGTTCTTTTTAAAATAATGGTAGGTAAGGTATGTTTTAATCAGGGCTTTTTCTTCCTGCAGCCAAAACTCACCAGAACTCAGTTCTGGCACCTCTCATGTGGGCACCATTGCCATTATAAGAGAACAAGGGAGGTCTTCATGGTGACTTCTGACACCTCTTTTTCTAGAAAAATAGCACTGGTTTCAACACTGCAAAGTGTTTCAGCTTTTTAGAAGAGTTTGGACTTGATATCCCGCCTTTCACTCCCCTTAAGGAGTCTCAAAGAGACTAACAATCTCCTTTCCCTTCCTCCCCCACAACAAACACTCTGTGAGGTGAGTGAGGCTGAGAGACTTCAGAGAAGTGTGACTAACCCAAGGTCGCCCAGCAGCTGCATGTGGAGGAGCAGGGATGCGAACCTGGTTCCCCAGATTACGAGTCCACCACTCTTAACCACTACACCACGCTGGCTTTTAGACACCTTCGGTTCCTTCTCCTATATAAGGTGGGACAGAAGCTTTTAATAACCAACCATCTAACTAGGTTCACAGTGACATCTGAAGGCAGCCTTGTATAGGGAAGCTTTTTAATGTGTAATGTTTTATTATGCTTTGATATAACATTGGAAGCTGCCCAGAGTGGCTGGGGCAACCCAGCCAGATGGGTGGGGTCTTCGTCTTCTTCTTCTTCTGTAAAAAGGAAAGAGCAGTGACTAGGAAAAGCAGTAGCAGCTAGAGGAAACAATGACCCTGGGCAGTTATTCTTGAAAAGGCGTCTTTTCATAGAAACAACTGGGGGTTTTTGGGGGGGAGGGGAGGGATCTATTTCCAACCCCACCCTGAAATGGGATGATAGTTGGAACAAACCAAATAATAATATCTGGTCCAGTGGGCTCATTCAGGGGCAGGTCAAATTCTACCCTTTCCTTAGTTTTAACATTTCTGATTGGAGAGGGTGCTCAGAATAAATTTTCACAATGTTCTCCAACAAGTGAAATCCATCCGTCAATTTTCAATTTTCAATTTCAATTTTTATTTATTTATTTATTTACGGCTATTAGCCCATAAAATATGTACAAACATAAAAACACAGAGACATAAAAACAGATATATCCGACAACAGAAGGTGAACACCACGATGCAAGGGTGGGTCATTGAGCAGAGCCAAGTGACAGCTTGGGGCCAGGAGAGCTCCAAGGGGCGGATCACAGAAAAGGAAAACTGAAGACGAACTCTGACATGCACTCTCATCATAACGGTCCAATCAGTTTTGATGTTGTTATTGTTTTTTGGTGGTTTTTGAGTGTGAGATAACCGCATTCAGAAATCTCACCACCTGCAGAGTTACAGAAGGATCTGTATCCTGCAAAAGCAGTGCGGCGTGTGACTCAACAGGCCTGCCAACCAAGCACAGTAAAGCAGGACCCAGGAATTTAGCCCTGGCTATGCTATGTAGGGGACAGTTGAACATTATATGTGAAAGAGATTCAACAGTTTCCCCGTCACACACGCATAGCGGAGACACCAAACCCTTGGAAAATCTGTGGTTCAGCAGGTTCGATGGAAAGACATTGAACCTTGCACGAATACATGCAAGTCGGTGTGGTACTGATGAAAGAGATGACATGTATGATGGAAGGCCAAGTGGTGGGGTTATTCCGTGATACCTGGGGGAGCAGACACCCCCACCCCTGGCGAGGGTGTGTTGATTTTCAATGTCCGCTAATCTTTGCTCAATAAGGCTTTTGGCTGAGCGTAAGTTCATCTTTAAGGAGTCCGCTGGGGAAATTCCGATGCTCAGAAGTTTGGCATGGATTTTTCCTACCCAGGGATTGACAAAGACGTCCCGCCAGAGGCACTGAAAAAGGTAATGGTCGGGAAGCCTATGCCAGCTGGACAGCCAATAGCCAAAGACTCGCTTCCAGATGACAGTCTCCAATGATGCAATCCTTAACTCCAGACGTATGGCTGCATTGCTCACACACATGGGGAGTTTCAGAAGGCGACGGAGAAACTGATTCTGCAATGTCCCCAGTGATGTTAAATTGGACCCTGGGGCCCAGAGCGGGGCAGCATAACAGAGGGTGGAAACCACTTTTGCGTGGT
The DNA here is from genome assembly GCF_964270895.1 of Podarcis filfolensis. Classification (NCBI taxonomy): domain Eukaryota; kingdom Metazoa; phylum Chordata; class Lepidosauria; order Squamata; family Lacertidae; genus Podarcis; species Podarcis filfolensis. The sequence continues at coordinate 105,805,418 of NC_139605.1, read as the reverse complement.
ATACCTTCAATGCAGAAGGGATGTGAGAGGCTCCCTCGGCCGCAAAAAATTGGAGTAGAGTATAAAGTATTGTTGCACGCCCAGCCCCAACCCCCCAACCAGTGCCAGATTTATATATAGGCTAAGTAGGCTGAAGCCTAGGGCCTCTAAATGTAGGGGGCCTCGCTAGCCCTCCCGCTCCTCAGTGGGCAGTTTCCCATCTCCCAAAATTGCAAACCCAAGACTTCATGTGAGGGCAGAGCAACCCAGGCCTCTAAATCTAGGGGGCCTCACCAGCCTGCCCTCTCCCCAGGGCTGCAGTCTCCCCTCTCCCAAAATTCTAAACACAAGACTTCAAGGGCAAGGCAACTCAGGCCCAGCAACTATTAGATTCAGGGATAGCCAGTGGGGCCCAAATTGAAGCAGTGCGGTGCAACTTGATTTTTTTTTGGGGGGGGGTAGGGCCCCAGTTCATAGTGAAAGTCTGCAAAATCTTATAGATATAAATAAAATCTATCTAGATTGCCCTGGTGCAGGGGCCCCCTTAGCGGCCCACGGGGCCCAATTTGGCCCAATTGCTCCAACTGCCTTAAGGTCAGCCCTGGTGAGACTGCAGGGGTTGGACTGACAAGCCCTGCACCTTCTAGGTCCCTGGTGTCACCATTCAGAGTACAGACTGAAGGACTTGTTATGGAAATAAATGGGGGTACTTATTTGAAATCAGTTTTGTCACCTCTTCCCCCCCCCCCAAACCTTGAGACAATGAGCCCAGCCACCTTGTATTCACAGTCGCATAAGCACTACACTACAGCATGGCCATAAACTTGTACATTCAACCACTGAAATATACACCCAATATGTAGCAATGGAGATTTCTGTTACTGCTTTATGAATGAACACTGTGTTTTATGAATGGACTCTATATTTTGTGAATTACCTAAGAGCCATCAATAGGGAGCTCTAGAATCTGACAGCTAATCAATTGGGTACTACCAAGCAGCGACCTCTATTGCTGAAAGCAGGTAACCAGCAGGGAATGCTTCAGCTCAGCTTTGCACCGTTGACTGAACACCCCCTGCTGTGCAGGTAATGGAGAAAGCTCGTAAATTGCATCCTTTCTGGCATCCTGGCCAACTCTATTATGCTGGTGTAAACCCTGGTGCACCAGAAGCACAGAATAGCAGCAAATAAAATCCGCTCATACGTCAGCAACTGATAAGACTTGTCAACCAGTTCTTCCAAAGTCTTCCTAAATTATAAAGCTCCAAAATACAAGCCAAAAAAGAGCAGGTCTGGGGGGCCACTAGGGGGCGCATCGGAAGATGGCTGACAATAACAGCTCTCCGACCCACACGAGGTAATTTGGAGGCTATGATGGGAGTAATTAGCCTCCCTACCCCCCCAGGATGGTGGGGGGGACTGCCCTTGCCTGCTGTGCCCTATACCACCCCCGAATTTGTGGGGATGGGGGCACTAGGCACAAAGCCCTCCTATGGGATTCCGGCACTCCTGGACGCCGTCCCTGATCCACGCCACTAGCTGCAAGAACTTCAAAAGAAACAATTTGGATGAAGGAATGCACATATCTCAAGGAAGGAGGGGGAGTAAAGACTGCTAACAGAAGAGATCTCTGATAAAACAAGACAAGAATAAAACATGAGAAGATACGCCGAGATACGGTATGGCAAATGACTGATGGGGGAGGGGGAGAAACTTTCCTTTCTTTCCTTATGTGATTAAACAAGAATCCCCTCCCCTCACGAGTCAGAATTGTCGTTTTAAGGACTTAAGCTGTGGATTTAAGGCTGTGTGGAGATAAACTTTCGAACCAAAGCATGTTTTAAGAAGAGCGTGGAATGTATAAGAGCTTTGGAATGACGCAGTTGAAAATGCCGTCGCCATATTGGGAAGTTCTGTCGGAGGACTTAAGTCTGAGAGGAGAAATAGAGAAATAGAGCTGTTTTTATATTGTGGGTGAAACTCCTCAGTGGGACTTAAGAATGACAGTTCTGTAATTAATGATGGAAAGAGCGCTGTTATCTATGAAGGTGATGATATATGGAAACCATCTTGATTTGAGGATTGGAAGAACGGAAAATTCACACAGGATTATTATTGGTGTTTATCGGCTTAAGGAGACTATCAGAAGAGATCATAAAGAAAAAAGAGAAAATATATGAACAAGATGTGATGTGGAAACAGCAAGATAAGACTAGATAGAATTATGAACTCTGTTTGGACTGATTTGGATTGATTTGGACATTAATGCAGTAGCAAGAAGATGATCAGAATCCCCCTTCGGATCTTGAAATATGGGTCCCCCCAACAAAATTTAAAATTCGGCTTTGTAATTCGGAATTTATGTGATGTGATTTAATTTGATTTGATTGGCCAGTTAATAAAAATTATTTTTTTAAAAAAAGCAGGTCTGGGAAGAGCGAGGCATACAATGGGCACCACCAGTGAAAAGGCCCTGCTCCGTGTAACTCCTGCCCTGTCATTTGATAGAGTGCCCACTTGCCCTCCTTCTTGACATGGAATGCTCTCTATTGGAGTCTCCAGGTCCAGTACAAAGACCATAAGAAGGGAGAGCAGGGACCTTGAAGTTCCAAACAGCTGTTAATCAAGCAAGCAAGCACACAGGTCACCTTTGTCACAGTCAGGACGCCTATGTCCTGGCCAGGCCTGCACCCAATTTTGTTTTTGTACAATCTTGTTTGTCCTCAGTAACCAAAATGATATTATCAACATATACAAGCAGAAAAGCAGAAAAGTTGCTTTCCTTCATTTGCAAGGAATCGTACAAAACAAAGTGGCACTAATAAAGAAAAGTTCCAGGGTGGCAACAGAAAGCAAACTAAAAAAACTTTTGCAGTTCATCAAAACTATCCAGCAATATCAAGTTATAGGAAAACTGGTGCTATTAACAGTAATCCTTCTAATTGGTTAATTGGTTCAGCAACTTCCATGCACATGACGTGTGATGCTAATTATTTTCCCCAAGAGTTAAATGATAACTAATCAGAGGCAGCTACAGGAGAGCTATGAGATTCAGGTGAGGGTCAGATGCCTTGTCAATCCCAGCAGGTATATAAGAGGATGACCCGGCCTGCCTACAGAAAGCAAACTAAAAATGCTTATGCAGTTCATCAAAACTATCCAGCCTCCGGCCTGCCCAGGCCCACCATTCTCCTAAAGAGGAGAAGCCTAGCATGGAAGACTTGTGTATAGTACGCAGATCTGAAAGGGCCACAAAGGGTAAACCACCCAAAAGGTATGCTGAAGAGTTTGCTAAAACAGTCATAGCAGATACAGCTGTTGTTAGTAACTCAGACAAGGTTTGGGAACCTTCAAGATTCCAAGAGGTCCAAAGTTTATCCTCAGAGGATGCTGAGCCATGGTTAAATGCCAGGCCACAAAAGGTTTACAAAGTTCAGTTATTGCAAAAGTTTTTCAGTGTTAATTTTATGCATTTTTTAAAATCCCCACGGTATTTAACAATAATATCTTATGTCCTTTGGAGGAGAAATTGTGAACTGTAGAATTTTAAATGCCCGTCATCATCTTTGGCTTCACTCAATTTTGTTTATAACACTCTTCCATTTTCTTCTAGTTGTGAGGGTGGGGGGTGGGAAGGGGCCCCACAAGTGGAGTAGCCTAGGGCCTTTCTTTATCTAAATCTGGCCTTACCCCCAATCTCTGAATGTTAGTTCAGTGCTATAAAGCAGCTAGTCTGAGCAGGCAAACTTTGCCAGCAGGAATCAGAAAAAGACCCTATATACCACAACAATGCAGGATCGATGCATTCAGGTTTATAATGTGCATTGTTCATTACGAAAGCCTGTTACAGCTGCATCGTTTTGCAGGGCATAGGAGATCAAATGCTTGCATTTTGTTCCAGCGAGCAATCTGGTTTTGCTACAACAAACAAGAACAAAAGCTGAAAATGTTATCACTTCTCCCTCTTCTAAAATACCTCTTGGTTTTGGTAGATACATTTTATTCCCTCTGGGTCCCCTGCCTCAATTACAGTCTTGCACAGTGCTGTTGTATTCTGTAACATCAAGGGGGTTAAAACTTAAAACTGTATGTTCCTAGACAAAAGTTGTTACTGTTTATCTGAAGCAAAAGCAAATCAATCCATTCCTTGCCATGTACTGTTTCCTGAAATATTTAGCCAACTGCCACAAATTTGCTATTGATGCTTGACGCTCGGTTTGTGTGTATGTACAAACCTCTGTCGCCTATCCTTTGCAAAATCTATTTTGTAATACAGAATACAGTTGTAAGCCTCTAGGCTGGAGTGCAGAGAAATGGTAAACAATCCCAGCGTGAGATTTGAAGCCTTTGACCTATACCTGATGTTTGTCACCATACCTCTGAGGAATCACGTGCTATGTTTTGTAGGTGGACATTTAAACAGAAATGCCAACAGCACTTTCTGGACATGGTATGCTAGGCAATTTTGTATTTAGACTCCTCTGTACCTCTGCTCCAATTTGCAAACACATGAAAGCTAATGGAAAGAAATGGCTGCAGTAGGGTTGCCATATTTAAAAAAGTAAAAACCAGGACACCCCGAAAGTTGTTGAGCTTTCTTTAGTAAAACCCCAAAATTTTCGAGCTTTTCTTTTTAGGAAAATCACAAAGTTCTTGAGCCAGCCCTAGGCTGTAGCAACTCAAACTAGGTCCTTCTGATCTGGAGGGCTTGCCAGGAAATTTTGGGGGGAGGGCATGGCGGGGAGGAGAGGAGGAGAACATTCTAGTTTTCTTGCACTGCTGGAACAACCTGCTTGATGCTACTTTAAATGCTGTTATTGTGCCAAGGAAGCAGGGGACATACAATCTGGCAGGCATGTCCTAGAATCTCCCGCAGTGTCCCATTGAATCCTAAAGTACAACATACCTGGCGATGCAAACATTTGAGTGCTGCACCCTGGTGCGTTCTGTGATCTTTCAAGAGGACCTGAGATTTACCTGTGAGAACTGTAGACAGAGAGAAGGTGTAAAGTTGGAGATTCCCAGCCCTGGTCTCCTAGAGCTCATTAAATGAGACACACCAAGATACAGGCACGAAGGCCTACATTGGCTCACAGTACATTTCTGAGCACAATTCAAAGTATTGGTGCTGACCTTTAAAGCCCTAAACAGCCATTGCCCTGTATACCTGAAGGAGCGTCTCCACCCCCATTGTTCAGCCCAGACACTGAGGTCCAGCTCCAAGGGCCTTCTGGCAGTTCCCTCCCTGCGAGAAGTGAGGTTACAGGGAAGCAGGCAGAGGGTCTTCTCGGTAGTGGCGCCCACCCTGTGGAATGCCCTCCCATCAGATGTCAAAGAAAACAACTATCTGACTTTTAGAAGACATCTGAAGGCAGCCCTGTTTAGGGAAGTTTTTAATGTTTGATGTTTTATTGTGCTTTTAATATTCTGTTGGGAGCTGCCCAGAGTGGCTGGGGTATAAATATATTATTATTATTATTTTTATTATTATTATTATTAGTATTATTATTATTAGTATTATTAGTATTAGTATTATTAGTATTATTAGTATTAGTATTATTAGACAGGCAGGTGCAAGGAAGCTTGCAAGCTCGTACATGATCCAGAAGGACCAAGGAGTTTATCAGAAAGTCAGCCAGCATGATGATGGCATTCTGAACAAACTCTGATGTAACGATACTATTGCACATTGCCCAGAGTTACACAGCATGTGTCAAAGCATGGATTTCAGGGACATCTCTTTCTGCTTAAACAAATAACTGTGCTGGCTTCTCCAAGGAGCAGAGTTACCAGGAATTGCCCTGCCATAAGGTTCGTGTTGTGGAGAACTGTGTGTGCAACACATGATCAATGGAAGCTTTTGAATGCTCGCGTGACCCATCATTGAAGCTCTATTTGTGAAAACAGACACTGGGAACTGCTTGGCTAAGTCGCTCATTGCTGCTCGGTTTGCTATGTGGCCCTTAGTTTTCAGCTATGCTGTTCAGTTGTTCAGTTATGCCTCCTTTGGTATTATAGTTAATGTGGCAAGAGGATTATTCACCCTGGTCTGCATGCCATGGCACATCTCAGGCCAGAGTAGGTTACAATGGTAATTACCTTTCATAATTTTGAATTAGCTAAAGCTATCAAAGTGCCTACTGCTTCCTGATGAAATCGTGATTCATCCACAATAGCACTTGGGGGGCTTGTTGGTGAGATGACAGAGGCAAAGATACTTACTATTGCGTTGGTGCGATTTCCTTTTAATCGCCTTGGGAGTGACTTGGCTTCTTTTCATCAAATGAAACAAATTGTCTCATTGCTGCTAACAGCTCCCAGGAAAGAAAGAGTAAAGAGTAAGTGAGATATTAGACGCTGAGAATGTTCTTTCAATTATTTGTGGCTGAGACGCTGGTTTTTGTAGTTTGACCATAGTGGTTTCCAGGTAATTATTTCTTTGATCCTTGTTGTTTAATTGTTTAGTCATGTCTGACTATTCATGACCCCATGGACCATAGCACGCCAGGCACTCCTGTTTTCCACTGCCTCCCGCAGTTTGGTCAAACTCATGTAGGTAGCTTCAAGAACACTGTCCAGCCATCTCATCCTCTGTTGTCCCCTTCTCCTTGTGCCCTCCATCTTTCCCAGCATCAGGGTCTTTTCCAGGGAGTCTTCTCTTCTCATGAGGTGGCCAAAGTATTGGAGCCTTAGCTTCAGGATCTGTCCTTCCAGTGAGCACTCAGGGCTGATTTCCTTCAGAATGGAGAGGTTTGATCTTCTTGCAGTCCACAACTGGTCCTGGAAATCGATTAAACTTCCAGATATCAACAATGCCGTTAACTGTATTGAGGGCCTGCAGATCTAGCAAATCAGCAAGATATTAACTAGGATAGATTCCCTGACGATGTTAAGATGGTTATGACAGCTTGCTGCATTAATTGGAAAATGTTGTGTCTGTTAGTTCTCCTTTCGACCAAACAGATTATTATTTTTTTGGCAGCCTTTTAAAAAGAAAGACTGCCCTGGAGTGATCTTTAGTCATGGGACACGTGGTCACATGTAACAGCTGGTGGCACTGGATGTGAATGAGCATCTGCATTCACAGTAAAAGAAGCATCCTGTTCAATACAACCCAAGTGGACAACAAAATGCATTGGGAAAAGTGCTTTAGAACTGCTAAGTTGGCAGGAACAGGGACCGAGCAACAGGAGCTCACCCTGTCGCGGGGATTCGAACCGCCGACCTTCTGATCAGCAAGCCCTAGGCTCTGTGGTTTACACCACAGCGCCACCCGCAGCCCCTCACTTTTCCTTAGGATGTCTCTATTTTCATCTGATAAAGTTGGACTGTATGGAGTTATGCAGTGATTTCTCCCCCCCCCAAAAAAATGTTTAGGGGTCCTCTCATTTTCCTACTCATTCTGAAATACTGCCCCTCAATGAGGCCAAACTCAGAGTCACAAAATGTTTAGGGGGTATGCGTACCCCTGTGCCCCCCCCAGAAAAAAGCACTGGAGTTATGTGACACCCGCTTCCCCCCAAAAGGAGATAAGTAACTTTAGAAGACATCCAGGCTGGCTTGCATAAGCAATCTCAGGGGTTCCTCGTCTGGCACAGTTCTGCAGTTTTTACTTTTATCCATATATCAATTAATCAAAATCCAACCATTTATTAATTTCTAGGATTTGGGGGGGTCCCCCTCCCATCTGTAACAATATATATTGCTCCCTGAGACCTTTTAAAATTGGCCTTTGTGTGACATTTGCATAGCTCTTTCTCAGTTGCAATTAGTGTCATGGACTTGGGCACAAATACAAACAACACCCCCTGCTTAAACTAAAACTACACTGTGCATGTTCAGAATCCCATCTTGTATTGAAATATACAGTGGTACCTTGGGTTAAGAACTTAATTCGTTCTGGAGGTCCGTTCTTAACCTGAAACTGTTCTTAACCTGAAGCACCACTTTAGCTTATGGGGCCTCCGGCTGCCACCACACTGGAGCACGATTTTTGTTCTCACCCTGAAGCAAAGTTCTTAACCCGAGGTACTATTTCTGGGTTAGCGGAGTCTGTAACCTGAAGCGTATGTAACCTGAAGCTTATGTAACCTGCGATACCACTGTACATCTTCTCAGGAAGCGTTGTTCTTTTCATAATACATCCAAGCATGCAATACAACATGATATCAGGAGACCACATCTTCTTTTAAGCGTCATCTTTTTGCCATTTCCCTTGTGAAGCAGCCCAAAGCTACGAGAGGAGGGGGATGGAAGGAGCATGCAAAGTTATACGGGAGCCCTTTCACCTCTCCTTGAATCAGCTTTGCACTGCTGTAGTTCAACTTAGAAAGTGACTAGGAAAATTCTGCTGAATTTTAAATCTGTTATTGAGCAGCATGTGCCAACCTTGCTCTTCAGGAATGTGCCATTGTGAAATGAGATTTCCACACACCTAAAGGAATGAGCAGAAACTGCATTTATTAGCCTTGTAAAAATACAGTCTTATATCAATAACACCCAGACTTTGTCTCCATTTCCTCCTGTTTGGTCTGGGTGTACCTTGTTCTGAGTCAGTGCTGCCAGACGTACTCGCCAGACCCTTTTTAACTGGGGTTACCATAACCCTGCTGGCATTGATGAATTGCTCCATGGAGAAGTTCTGGGAGCCTGGAGTAAATTTGCAGATCACTAGCTGCTCGTTTGTTGTGTCCTTCCAACTTATCCAGAATGCTAGAGAGACCTTCTCCACAGAGTCGATGTGAAGCTGATTTATATTGAGTCAGACTATTGGGTCTATCTAGATCCATCTTGTCTGTACTGACTGACAGCAGCTCTCCAGAGTTTCAGACAGGTTTTTCCCCGCAGCCTGACCTGGAAATACCAGGGCTTGAAGCTGAGCTTTATTGATCAGCTGCAACCCTTCCCTTGTGGCCACTCTCAGCTAAACGGAGACATATTACAGAAACTTGCAATGGTAAGGTAAAGGTAAAGGGACCCCTGACCATTAGGTCCAGTCGCGACCGACTCTGGGGTTGCGTCGCTCACCTCGCTTTATTGGCTGAGGGAGCCGGCATACAGCTTCTGGGTCATGTGGCCAGCATGACTAAGCCGCTTCTGGCGAACCAGAGCAGCGCACGGAAACGCCGTTTACCTTCCCGCCGGAGCAGTACCTATTTATCTACTTGCACTTTGACATACTATCGAACTGCTGGGTTGGCAGGAGCTGGGACCGAGCAATGGGAGCTCACCCCGTCATGGGGATTTGAACCGCTGACCTTCTGATCGGCAAGTCCTAGGCTCTGTGGTTTAACCCACAGCGCCATGTAAGGGATTGCATTACAGAGAGGATATTAAGTAGGTTACTAACTTTAGCATTCATGGAAGAAATGGTATCAAAAGAGAGAGAAAAGAGCGAGGAGGGCTATGAAGAGAGAGAAGAGTTGGGAGATGAATGGAAATGAGTGAATGGAAACATTGAGAGTCAACAGAAAGATTTTAATCAAGGGTCGTCACAAAACAGTGCTAGAAAAAGAGGTGCCAGAACTCACTGTGAATGCCTTCCTTGCTCTCTTAGAATGGCAATGGCGTCACCTGAGAGGTTCAAAACTGAGTTCCAGTGAGTTTCAGCAGGAAAAAAAGCTCTGATAAAGGATCATGGGAGTTGTAGTTGAACAGCATCTGGGGGCCACCGGTTCCCCACCCCAGGTTTTAATTAAAACTGGGATTCATTCATTTCCCAGTTTCACAAAAATATTCTCCTTAAAAAACGGGGCAGTTTTCTGCTGCGTTATTTGTTTGTTTGATTGATATACCTTTCTTTATGACAAGTCCTCAGGCAGTCCACAGAATAAAATACAAGGTAAAAACACAAGTAAATAGTTAAAAACCAACAAAACAATGCCCCCACCAACTGAGGAAAGAGCTGAGGAATGGAAGTTAAAATGAGATAGCTGATAAAACCCTTTGACAAAACTTTGAGAGCCATTCCATTACTTTTGGGGCTGGTTTCATTGGTCCCCACCAAATATAGGGAAGTTTTTTATGTTTGATGTCTTATTGTGGTTTTAGAGTCTGTTGGAAGCCACCCAGAGTGGCTGGGGCAACCCAGTCAGTTGGATGGGGTACTAACAGTAAATTGTTGCTGTTGTTGAAAAACAATTTCTGAAATTTTCAGCACAACTCTAGTTTAAATAGGTTGTGACAGGAAAGAGAGAACCAATGCAGAGAATAAAAAATGAATACATGAGTACCCATGTGTACTCAGAAATCCTATTTAATTCAATGGGGCTTAACCCCAGATAAGTGGGTTAGGATTGCAGCCATTAAGAGCCTTGTGTTCTGCTGTTGACTCGTGTCCTTTCTGGAATTCTCTTTGGGGTTTTCGTAAGGGAATCAAGTGGTTCAACAGCCATAAGAGGCCAAAAGGGCTTATGGACTCTTTCAGTTACTGAAGGGATTTTCTACTCCAGCTTCATTCATTCAGGCAAATGTGTCAATTTCAAAATTAAAGTAAGCTTGGTTAAGTACATTAAAAGCCACTAATACACATGGAGCAAAATAATCCAATTTGCATAGTTCTTCCTCCAAACAGCAACTAATTTGATTCGTGGAAGAGTGCCCACTTTCCAGTTGAAAATATATATGGTAATGGCATCCATTTTGTTACCGACTCTAATAGTGCCAAGCAATTATTTGTCCTTTCCCCCCGTAAACGCTTTTTTCTCTTAATTGCTCTTGTGTATCATTTTCATCTTGCCACTCCAAGTGTTTAGTGAAAGATTTGTATGCTTTTAGCATTTTCAGAAAGAACACTGTAACGCATGTATCTAGCCCAGGGGTCAGCAAACTTTTTCAGCAGGGGGCCGGTCCACTGTCCCTCAGACTTTTTGGGGGCCAGACTATATTTTGAAGGGGAAAAAAACCAAACGAATTCCTATGCCCCACAAATAACCCAGAGATGCATTTTAAATAAAAGGGCACATTCTACTCATGTAAAAACACACTTGTCAGGGAATCAGGAGCAGGAGCACTGGGGAGAGAGGATTGGGAGAGCGAAGGGGAAGAATCCGAGGGCAGCGTAGGGGAGTATGACAGTGGCCCGAGAGATTCCATGAGCTTCTCCAGCGAATCAGAAGATTCCCAGAAGGGGGCGCCGATGGTCAGGGCAAGGGGGGTCCCAGGGGGGACGCACCAGAAACAAGGAGCCAGAGGGGAACCCCAAAGCAGCAGTGGAGGATCGGGACCAGTTTCCCCACCAGAGCGTAGTGGGGGGGAAGAGTCACATGTGTCAGGGGCAGTGTCTCCTCCAGAGAGGGAGTCAGGGCTGACCACGCCTCCAACGGAGGGGAGGTCAGTTGCAGCTAGCCCCCCCCAAAGGGGGAAGCAGTGACAGCAGCAGTGGAACGGTCAGGAGGAAAGCTGCTGGCTGGGCGCGCGCGCAGTGGGGGGCAGTCCCGTGTTTTTCGTGAAGAAGAAGGACACGCCCCAACGCAGGCTCATAGTTGATTATAGGATCATAAATTCCAAAACAAAGCCCGCAGCATTCCCCATGCCCAAGATCGACGACCTGCTCGCGACGGTGAGGAAGGGACGGATCTTCACCAAGTTGGATCTACGAGGGGCGTACAACCTTATACGCATGCGGGAGGGCGATGAGTGGAAGACAGCCATGTTTACACCTTTAGGCACCTATGAATATCGCGTAATGCCTTTTGGTCTGCAAAATGGCTCCCATACCTTCCAAGCTTTCATGCATCACGTGTTAGCGGGACTCCTCTACAAGAAGTGCGTTTGCTTCCTGGACGACATCCTGGTCTTCTCGGGATCGCAGGAGGCTCACGAGAGGGACGTCAAGGAGGTCCTGCAGAGGCTACGGGAGCACAGACTTTACGCCAAATTAGAGAAGTGCCAGTTCGACATGACGGAGGTGGATTTCCTGGGCTACAAGGTCCGCGCGGTGTTGGACTGGAAGAGCCCGCGCAATCGGAAGGAGGTCCTTTTATCGCAAGTTCATCAAAGGGTTCGCGAAGGAGACGGCGGCCATCACGGACACCCTCAGCTCCAAGAAGAAGAAGTTCACCTGGACGGACCAGGCGGAGCAGTCCTTTCAGAGACTCAAGCGTCTCTTCGCGTCCGAAGAACAGCTGCTACATGTAAACCCCAGCAGACCAATGAGGGTTGAGACGGACGCCTCGGACAGAGCGGTGGGGGCCGTCCTGTTGCAGCAAGATCCGCAAGGGGAATGGAGGCCGTGCGCATTCTACTCCAGGAAACTCAGCAAGGCGGAACAGAACTACACCATCTGGGACAGGGAGTTGCTGGCCATTCATGCAGCTTTCAAGGCGTGGCGGCACTTCCTCGTCGGAGCCAGACACACAGTGCAAGTCCGCACGGACCATAAGAACCTGGAGTACTGCCGCACGGCGCGGTTCCTGAACCAGAGACACATTCGCTGGGCAGAGTTCTTTGCGGATTTCGATTTCCGGATAGAATACATCCCGGGAGACAACAACGTCATGGCGGATGCACTATCCAGGAAGCCGCAGTATCTCGACGAAGCGGCGCCGGTGGCGGCCAAGCACATTTTCGCACCGAAAGCGTGGGCGTGCGCTTCAGCGGCCGTGGACCTGGACGCGGTGCGTCGAGCGCTGCAGACGGATTCGTTCGCACAATCCAAGATGGAGGAGGTGTGAAAAGGCACAGCGAAGGACGACGAGTTCCAGATACGAGACGGACTGCTCATCCGCAGAGGGGCTCTCTACGTGCCCGGAGACGACCTCCGTGCGAAAGTCTTGCAGCAGCTACACGACGCGCCCAGCTCTGGGCACTTCGGCAAGGACAAGACGGCGGAATTAGTAACCAGAGACTTTTGGTGGCCCAAGGTGAGGGGAGAAGTTGCGGATTACGTCTCCAGGTGTGACACCTGCCAAAGGGCCAAGCCAGTACACAGGAAGCCGGCGGGTCTACTAGAATCCCTACAGACGCCGCTCAAACCGTGGGAGAAAGTGGCCCTGGACTTTGTCACAGATCTGCCCAGCTCGCGAGGCAAAACAGCGGTGCTCGTGGTCGTAGACATGTTCACCAAGATGGCGCACTTTATTCCGTGCGCGAAGGTGGCCACAGCGGAACAGACCGCCAAGCTGTTCATAGACCACGTGTTCAAAGCTCACGGCTTGCCGCGGTCCATCCTGTCCGACCGGGGTCGCCAATTCGTCTCGAGCTTCTGGCAGAAGCTGCTGGGCATCCTGAACGTCAAGATCAACTTAGCGTCGGCACGACACCCGCAGACCAACGGACAAGCGGAGAGGGTCAACGCCATCATGCAGCAGTACCTGCGATGCTACGCCAATCAACAACCCTCGACCTGGGTGGACTACCTACCGCTGGCCGAGTTTGCCCACAACAACACGAAGCACGGATCTACAGGAGTGACACCGTTCTTCGCCAATAATGGGCGGCATCCCAGAACTTTCCCGGGGTTAGAGACGAAGGGGGAGGGGGAGCCAAGGGGAGCAGAGCACTTGGCAGCAGAGTTACAGGAGGTCCACGAGCAACTCCGAAGGCAATTGGAACTGGCGAAACACGCCTACAAAATGCAGGCAGACAAGCACAGGAGGGTCGGGGAGGACATCCAGGTGGGGGACTGGGTCTGGTTAGCAGCCCAGGCAGTGCCGGCCAGGACGCTAGCTAAGAGGAAGCTCAAGCACAAGCAGCTGGGACCTTACCAGGTCGCGGCGCAAATCAATCCAGTGGCCTTCCGGTTGACACTCCCGGAGGGCTCCAGAATGCACCCAGTCTTTCATAGGTCAGTGCTCACACCCTACAGGGAACCCCACAGGTTTCAGGCGACAGGGAACGCACCAGACCCACTTAACGAATCTCCGAAGAGGGAGGGGTCATGGAGGGCGACGCCACTCAACGAGGTCACAGAGATTTTGGACTCGAGGTGGGGGGAAGAGGGGGTGGAATACCTCCCGCCCAGGGAAGGTACCCCAGCCAGTGCCAACAGGTGGGTACCGTGCTATGCCGTGGAGGAGCACTATCTTAAAGACGAGTTCCATGCACTCTTCCCACACAGACCTATGCCGGCAGAGTATTTCGACGACTGGCTCTTCACACCCACACTGTCAGTCAGTACGTTCCAGGGTTTTTCATCAGCTGAAGAGACGACGCCGGACACTAGCTCCTCGGAGGGGTCTCTCTCGGGGTTTGCCACAGACCGCTCCTATTGGTGGGACATTCAACCGGAGGTGGGGTGGTGCAGGGAGCTGCTGCGGGGACCTTTGCAAGCAGTCTCACCAGAGGTACCCGGGGGAGGGGAGGACATGGACGTGTTGGGGGAGGATCCTGGATTTGAGCACATCAGCAGAGAGATGGAAGCAGAGGAAATCGACGTCGACGAGCCCGTTGCGGTTCGGCCGGATCCAGTGGACCGGCTACACACCAGGGGGGAAGAATGGTATCCCGCACTCACACCCACAGGACTGGAGCACCCGGAACCCACACCCGAAGAGGGGGAGGGGGGAAGGGGGGGCTTCGAGGGGGGGATGGATGTCAGGGAATCAGGAGCAGGAGCACTGGGGAGAGAGGATTGGGAGAGCGAAGGGGAAGAATCCGAGGGCAGCGTAGGGGAGTATGACAGTGGCCCGAGAGATTCCATGAGCTTCTCCAGCGAATCAGAAGATTCCCAGAAGGGGGCGCCGATGGTCAGGGCAAGGGGGGTCCCAGGGGGGACGCACCAGAAACAAGGAGCCAGAGGGGAACCCCAAAGCAGCAGTGGAGGATCGGGACCAGTTTCCCCACCAGAGCGTAGTGGGGGGGAAGAGTCACATGTGTCAGGGGCAGTGTCTCCTCCAGAGAGGGAGTCAGGGCTGACCACGCCTCCAACGGAGGGGAGGTCAGTTGCAGCTAGCCCCCCCGAAGGGGGAAGCAGTGACAGCAGCAGTGGAACGGTCAGGAGGAAAGCTGCTGGCTGGGCGCGCGCGCCAAGTTCAAATGTGCAGGCGCGCGGAACAGCAGGAGACCCGGATGGGGAACCAGCTCCTAAAGCCCGCCGGAGGGAGGGAGAAGGCTCAGGGGAATCAGCGGGAGAAGAGGCTAGAAAGGGCGGAACCCCGGCGGGCAGGCGGACCCAGAGGAGGAAGGAGCAGCGGAGAAGGTGGAGCAAGGCTAGAATCTTAAATTGGTGTCAAGGGGGAGGAGACTCAGACGGAGCATCAGCGGTCTGACACTTGAGACGTGGAGCTGCGCGCTGCGGCTCTGGAAGTGAAACTGAACTTCAATAAAAACTTTTATACTTAACAACGAAGCAGTGTTGGTCCTTTGTGAGGATGGTCCAGACCATCCGCGGGCCGGATTTAGAAGGCGATTGGGCCGGATCTGGCCCCCAGGCCTTAGTTTGCCTACCCATGGTCTAGCCTGTGTCTGTCAGGGGCAGAGATAGGGAGAAGGTTCTGGACGCCATGGAAGTCATAGCCATAGCTCCTTCCTCCCAGCTGTGCAGC
Organism: Podarcis filfolensis; assembly: GCF_964270895.1. Lineage (NCBI taxonomy): Eukaryota > Metazoa > Chordata > Lepidosauria > Squamata > Lacertidae > Podarcis > Podarcis filfolensis. The sequence continues at coordinate 105,789,954 of NC_139605.1, read as the reverse complement.
TCTCTCTTTAGCTTTAGACAAGTTTTTGAATATGAATTCAGCTGTGGTCCTTTAAGGAGTACAACCAGCTCCTTCAAAGTTGAAAGGTGGATGTTATGTACTGAAGTTCTCACCCTGGGCCAGCAGGGGGATACTGTAGATAGTTCAGGTCCACATATGCAAATAAGGGATCAAAAGTGACATTCAGTGATTGGCTAGTTACAGAAAATGGTTACTGTTGCGTTCTAGTGGAGCTCTATATAAGCAGGCTGGCTGAACCCTTCAGTTCAGTTCTGTTCTGGCCTGTGAATAAACAAGAGCTCTTTGAAGAATCGCTGTGTTGTCTGATATGTTCCCCCACAACTTAACAGTGGAGACTACAGCAGAATAGGCCTTGTCTGCCTTTGTAAGAAGGCTCTAACATCATCTTTTGGTAACATATCTCCATTCTGTCTACTGAGGCAAGAACTTCTGTCTGAATGCTCACTCAGAGCTTTCTGAGGTGCTAAATTGGGACTCGGCTACATTAGTAAAAAAAGAGTGCTTTGAATGTGTTACGAACATGCAACACCAGATGATATGGGAGAGCAAAAAAAATAATTGAAAAATTCATTGCGATTTTCTATAGTGTTCCCCCCCCTTTGTTGTAATGATTTAATTTCTGACTTATTTATAACGTTTTCCCCTCCCTGTGTGTAGATCCACCCTTGGTTTCCTGTCCCTCCTTCCTTCCCTCCATAGAGCCAACTCCTAGCGGCTGAGGGGGTCTTCGGTCCCCCCCAATAAAATATTTGAGGGGGACCCCAAACTTGATGACCATTGCCATTCAAATGTGATTATGTGCGGCAGGGCTTACCTGCTCCCCAATATTTTATTCAAGTTGGCACCCCTGTCATGCAGCCAAAACAGCACCATCCAGAAATAAAAGGAAGGCATTGGCAAACTCAGAGAATTTCCAAAGTGTGTACAGTGGACGCTCAGGTTGTGAACGTGATTCATGCAGGAACCCATGTCTGCACACACACGGGTTGGCACTTCTGCGCATGCATGACCGTTGAAACCCGGAAGTAACCCGTTCTGGTACTTCCGGGTTTCGGTGGTCCGTAACCCAAAAAAATGCACCCTGAAGCGGCTGTAAGCCGAGGTATGCCTGTATAGGTGTATAGATTGAAGAAACAATGGCAAGCCCCCAAAGCAGCTCAATGAACCATGATCATGCTCGATGGATACAGAGAGGTGGGTGGCTGTAGAAGGGGGGCCTTGAAGAGAAGGTGAATGGATTGGCATATCTTGAGGAGGAGCAATCCACCTGGCAGCATTTCATTGCAGCTCCCACTTGTTTCTTATGATAAAAAAATAATGTCCCTTTCTGCACAAGGGACAGCATTTCTTTCCCAAAAGTATCATGAGAATTTTGTTAAACTAAGGGAGATGAACAGCATCTTAAATAGCAGAGACATCACCTTGCCAACAAAGGTCCGTATAGTTAAAGCTATGGTTTTCCCAGTAGTGATGTATGGAAGTGAGAGCTGGACCATAAAGAAGGCTGATCGCCGAAGAATTGATGCTTTTGAATTGTGGCGCTGGAGGAGACTCTTGAGAGTCCCATGGACTGCAAGAAGATCAAACTTATCCATTCTGAAGGAAATCAGCCCTGAGTGCTCACTGGAAGGACAGATCCTGAAGCTGAGACTCCAATACTTTGGCCACCTCATGGGAAGAGAAGACTCCCTGGAAAAGACCCTGATGTTGGGAAAGATTGAGGGCACAAGGAGAAGGGGACGACAGAGGACAAGATGGTTGGATAGTGTTCTTGAAGCTACCAGCATGAGTTTGACCAAACTGCAGGAGGCAATGGAGGACAGGAATGCCTGGCGTGCTCTGGTCCATGGGGTCATGAAGAGTCAGCCATGACTAAACGACTAAACAACAACATCAACAACAAGGGAGATGAAAGCAAGGCTCCTTTAAAAGCTGGGCTGGAGTGTTACTAGCCCAGAGATGGAAAGAACACAAATCTCTACCAGAGAGGAGTGGCAAACCCAGCTGATGGACTATGCCAAGATGGCAAAACTGACTGGAAAACTCAGGAACCAAGAGGACACAAACTTTGTAAAAGAATGGGAAAAAACTATAAGTTATTTAGAATACCACTTTAAGCAGATGGAAACATTAGCAGGATTTTGATTTCACTTGTAGTGTAACAATTACCATGGATAATATGGTTTAATATAAAAGTTGGAGTATGGAAGAATTTTCTTGGGAGAAAAGCAATCTTGGGAGAAAAGCCATGACAAACCTAGACAGCATCTTAAAAAGCAGAGACATCACCTTGCCAACAAAGGTCCGTATAGTTAAAGCCATGGTTTTCCCAGTAGTGATGTATGGAAGTGAGAGCTGGACCATAAAGAAGGCTGATCGCCAAAGAATTGATGCTTTTGAATTATGGTGCTGGAGGAGACTCTTGAGAGTCCCATGGATAGTGTTCTCGAAGTTACCAGCATGAGTTTGACTAAACTGTGGGAGGCAGTGGAAGACAGAAGTGCCTGGTGTACTTTGGTCCATGGGGTCACGAAGAGTTGGACACGACAAAACGAGTAAACAACAACATGGAAGAATATGTAGTAATAAATGGTCAAAATGGGACCACATGGAGGGGGGGTGGGAGTCCTGAGATTCGGAGGAATCTCTCTGTATGGATATATTTTTCGATTCTTTTTTTATAACTCTGTATTTGTAAAACCAAATGAAAATGATTTAAAAAAAAATAAAATGAAAGCTGGGCTGGAAGGAACAAAAGTGAAGAGGTGTGGGCAGCTACGGAGAGGAAGATGGTCAACCATAGTGGAGGTTTCTGGCATTACAGCTCAGTAAAACATTTGTTGTCAGCTTACAGCAGTTTTTAGCTTTGTTCCACAACACAAGTAAGCAAGGCATAGTGCCAGAGTAGGGTGCAGATCCACAGACCAATTGTGAAGCCTGAAAGTGTTTGAAGAACCATGGTAGAGTCCCAGACATGTTGGATCTCTCCAACCAGTGCCAGGTTTACGTATAAGCTAAACAAGCTACAGCTTAGGGCCCTACTCTCTTGGGCCCCCCCAAAAAAATTAAAGGAAAAAAAACCGGATGTACATTTCTAAAATATAAGATAAAAAACAAGCAAAATAAAACCTACATACAGCAACAGTGTTTTGTGTTGTGTAGGTTCCTGTGATGTAAGTAATGGGCCCCACCTGCTAGCCAGCACCCTAAAATATTACTGGTTTGCTCATTTCTATATATAGGGTGCCTACATTCTGCATGTGCAAATGGCTTTAGATACCTATTAGATCCATAAATTACCATATAGCATATATTCAACACACACACAAAAAAAAAACAGTGACAATTTGTGGTTGACAAAGGACAGCTGGACATATGAAGGGCCCCATTACCTTCAGTAGCTTATGGACCATAGCTGTCAACTTACGGATTTGAAAATAAGGGACCAGCAGCCTCGAAAATAAGGGATCAGCAGCCAAAATAAGGGATTTTCCGGGCACAGGTATGTTCAACTTCTGAGCCCCTTTGAGCCAAAGGCGGAAAGCCCAGCCAGCAGCCAAACAAAGCCTCATCAATAAGGGACAGCAGTGGGACATGGCGCTGGGATAAGGGACTGTCCCGCCAAATAAGGGACGCTTGACAGCTATGTTATGGACTCATCAAACCTAAATCCGGCCCTGTCTCCAACCATGCTGCAGACAGTTGGAGAATATTTAAACAGCAGTTTGAGCTGTTGATGGAGCTACAGGGAAGACAGATAAAAGGAAAGCAGGTCTCTTATCGAATCTTTCAGGCCCCAAGCTGCTGATTGGTTACATTACAAGAGGATCTGTCCTGGAGTGTCAACACAAGGGGGCTTGTGAAGAAGGCGCAGCAGAGACTGTACTTTTTGAGAATTCTAAGGAAAAACCATCTTCCGCAGAAACTGCTGCTTGCCTTCTATCACTGTGCCATTGAGAGCGTGCTCACTTATGGCTTATGTGTGTGGTACGGAAGCTGTACTACCCAGGACAGGATGGGGTTGTGCAGAGTTGTTAAGGCAGCAGAGAGCATTGTTGGCTGCCCACTTTCCACCTTAGAGCAGATTTATGCCACAAGGTGCCATAGGAAGGCACTGGACATAGTAAAAGATCCATCGCATTCTGGTCACTGTCTCTTCGAGCTCCTGCCGTCGGGACGGAGATACAGGACGATGAAGACAAGAACGAGCCGTCTTAAGAACAGCTTCTTTTCCAGAGCGATCTCGGCCCTGAATGGGAAGCCTGGACTTTGAAAGTCATCTAATCTTCCTTGCTGTACTATACTGTATTGTTTTAATTAGTGTTTTTATGGAGCAGTCAAGTAATTTCGTTGTCCCTGAGAGGGGGCAATGACAATAAAGATATTATTATTATTATTATTATTATTATTATTATTATTATTATTATTATTATTTTATTTTCACTAATTTTCACATTTTCACTAATTGCAGAAGAAAAGTCGAAATATGATACTGTGGTTAACAGGCTGAAGGAGCACTGTACATGAAGCAAAAGGAGACTTCTGAAATACGTTTTTCGTGCTGGAAGCCAACGTGAGGCTGAATCCTTATAAAGCTTCCGTTGCTGATCTGCGAAGGCTGAGCAAGACTTGTAACTTTGGAGAGCTTGCTGACTCAGATCGGATTGTCCTAGGGATACATGAGCGCAAACTGAGAGATAGCTAGGAATGAAAGATATCGCTTTGGCAAAGACAACTGAAGTGTGTGCCAAGCTTCAGGAATCACACAAGAGAGTAGATTTGTTGGGAGATGAGTACTACTGGGTTTAGAGATAAGACTGTCTCTTTTAATAACCATAGAAGAGTATGGGGGGGATGTCCCACTTAACTCAAGGTTTGTCATCTGAACTAGCCAGATATTTAACTGAGAATCAATCATAGTCCATCATTTGACAAATAAGACTTGAGAGCCATCTTGCTCCCCAAAGGCCAACTAGTCATTCTGTTTTGGTGACTGTTAGCTTGGTTTAATGAGCCATTTGACACCTAGCTTAAATATACAGGTGAAACTCAGAAAATTAGAATATTGTGGATAAGTTCATTTATTTCAGTAATTCAACTTAAAAGGTGAAACTAATATATGAGATAGACTCCTGACATGCAAAGCGAGATATGTCAAGCCTTTATTTGTTATAATTGTGATGTTTATGGCCTACAGCCGATGAAAACCCCAAATTAACAATCTCAGAAAATTAGAATATTAAATGAAATCAGCAAAACAAGGACTGCAAATAGAGCAATATTGGACCTCTGAGAAGTAGAAGCATGCACATGTACTCAGTACTCGGTTTGGGCCCCTTTTGCATCAATTACTGCCTCAATGTGACGTGGCATGGATGCTATCAGCCTGTGGCACTGCTGAGGTGTTATGGAAGACCAGGAAGCTTCAATAGCAGCCTTCAGCTCTTCTGCATTGCTCGGCCTCATGTCTCTCATCTTTCTCTTGCCAAGCTCATTTTAGACCTAATGGACCATCCTCAATTGGGGCTACAAGAACAGGGAGCTGGAAGAAGCTGAGAAGAGGAGGCAGCTGCTGTTTTGTCTGTTCTGCCTGCCTTCTGCCTTGGCCTTGAGTTTCGGGAGGGGGCAGGAAACTGTTGGTTTCATTGTTCGTGCCTGTGCAATGATTGATGCCTGATCCCTGGAGCCATAATTTCCTCCCCAAACAGTGCCGTAATTGGCGTGTGTCTCTGTGGGAGCAGCCGTGGCGATTGCTGTGTTTGTGCTTCTGGCAAATTGTTTTCCGCCTTCCGTTTCTGCCGTAGGAGGATGGAATATAGCTCTGTTTGTGTCATCCTGATTTCGTTGCCGGTTGGGAGGTTGGGGTTGGAAGCTTCCGTTTTTTGCGAGAGCTTACCCCCTTTTAGGTTAGGAAGCAGTCCTCAGCACAAAAATGGAAATGTGTGTGTGGAGCTCAGCAGGGCAGTTGGCTTGGTTGAGCCAACTGCAAAAGCCCTCTTGGGCAGGGATCATGAAGCCTTTGTGCGCACAGGCTGGGATCAATATAGTTCAGATTTTCCCAGTCCTCCGGTTTATTGACCCAATGCAGTTCCTAAAAGTGCATGGTGGAATTTACTCATATCAGAAACGTGATATACTGCTAAGGGCTGTCAACCCTTTGGTCCCTTCACTGGGATTTTGCTCTAAATGTAAGCGTGATGGACTGCTTCTGTCTTCAAGCTCTTAAATGCTCCAGACAGTGTCAAATTTATGTACCGTGGTACCTCGGGTTAAGAACTTAATTCGTTCTGGAGGTCCGTTCTTAACCTGAAACTGTTCTTAACCTAAAGCACCACTTTAGCTAATGGGGCCTCCCGCTGCCGCCGCGCTGCCAGAGCATGATTTCTGTTCTCATCCTGAAGCAAAGTTCTTAGCCCGAGGTTCTATTTCTGGGTTAGCGGAGTCTGTAACCTGAAGCATCTGTAACCTGAAGAGTCTGTAACCTGAGGTACCATTGTATAAGCTAAACAATCTATTGCTTAGGGCCCCACTCTCTTGGGGCCCCCTAAAACAATTTAAAGGGAAAAACAACTGGATGTACATTTCCAAAATATAAGATAAAAAACAAACAAAATAAAACCTACATACAGCAACAGTGTTTTGTGTTATGTAGGCTCCTATGCATTTCCGTGCGCTGCTCTGGTTCGCCAGAAGCGGCTTAGTCATGCTGGCCACATGACCCGGAAGCTGTACATTGGCTCCCTTGGCCAATAAAGTGAGATGAGCGCCACAACCCCAGAGTCGGGCACGACTGGACCTAATGGTCAGGGGTCCCTTTACCTTTACTTTATGATGTAAGCAATGGGCCCTGCCTGCTAGCCTGCTCCCTAAAATATCACTGGTTTGCTCATTTTTATATATAGGGTGCCTACATTCTGCATGGACTAGTTGCATGGCAACATGTGCAAATGGCTTTAGATACCTATTAGGTCCACATAGCATATATTCAACAAAACAAACAAAAAAAAAACACGGCGACAATTTGTTGTTGACAAAGGACAGCTGGACATACAAAGGGCCCCATTACCTTCAGTAGCTTAGGGCCTCATCAAACCTAAATCTAGCCCTGGCTCCAGATAAAGACCTATTGTCCTGTGCTGAAATTTTGGTTTTCGGAGAGCTTGGCAATTGATGATCAAACTCTCGCATCAAACAGGCAACAGCTTCATTTTGATCAAAGTGTGTATTTTTAAACTTCCACCCGCTCATCCCTTCATGTTTTATGTTGCTCTGCATGGCTAGTGTTAACTCCAAGGGATTTGATCAGCCTTTGAAAACTTGAGTACATTAAGTACTATTATTTTTTTAAGAAAATGAAGAGTTGTAGAAGTGCAATGGTCTTGCCTAGAACAGCTCTCCATAAATAATGCAAAACCATAATGCATTAAAGTTCCCAGCCCTTGATGAGAATGTTTATTAGTAATCTAAATTCCCATGATATCTCTCAAGCTAAGCAGGCTCAAGGATCTCTATATGATGCTTCTGCAAAATTCCAAGGTGTTGCTGGTAGACTGTAGCAGTCCAATACAAGTTATATTTACTCAGAAATAAATCTGATTGGTTTCTGAGGGATTTGCAGGTAGAAGTGTTTAGGATTGCAGAAGACGATGAGCTTTCTTACAGAGATCATAGGTTACAGGGCCCATGACACTCTCCATCAGTAATCATTCTGGGAATTTTTGCATGCACAATGGCACTGCAGAGCCATGTACTTTGTGAGAAATACCAACATGTTGGCAATTTATTTATTTTTTAATCTCAGCATGTAAAAAACTTGTGTATCCCCAAATAAATTGGCCATTTTGGAACAGCTGTTGCTTAAATTGGTAAAAAATAACACTGAAACAGGAAATGGTACTATTTATATTTATTACATTCAATTCTCTGCCTTTCCTCCAATGCACTCAAGGTGCTGTAAACAGCTCTCACCTCACCCTCATCTCACCCTTGCAACAACAGCTTTGTGGGGTATGGTTTGGCTGAGAAACAGTGAATGAACCAAGGTCACCAAGTGAGCTTCATGGCTGAGTGAGCATTTGAACCCTGGTGTCCACGTTCCAGCCCAACACTCTAACCACTACACCACTAAATAATAATAATAATAATAATAATAATAATAACCGGGCTCAGGGCAGCTAACAACAAATTTAAAACACTTAATTGATGCAACAAAAAACAGCATAAAATACAGTATAAAACATGGATAACAATAAATTCAGAATTCAAAAATCAATTTGGGGGAGGGGGAATTCATCCAATAAACATTAGATGATCACCAGGGCTAGCTGGCTAAATTAGTCCTATTTGGGCCAGTGTGGAGACCAGGGGAGAATTAGCTGTGGGATCCCAGAGTGGGTAATCTTCATAAAAAGGGGAGGGGGAAGGAAGGAAGGGGAATAAAAGATCAGGCTAAGTTCAAATTGAAAGCCAGGCGGAATAGCTCTGTCTTACAGGCCCTGCGGAAGGTAGTTAAATCCTGCAGGGCCCTGGTCTCATGGGACAGAGCATTCCACCAGGTCGGAGCCATCACTGAGAAGGCCCTGCCCCGGGTGGAGGATAATCTGACTTCCTTAGGGCCCGGGACCTCTAAACTATTATTATTCATGGACCTTAAGGTCCTCTGTGGGGCATACCAGGAGAGGCGGTCCCGTAAATACGAGGGCCCTAAGCCACAATTGTTTGCACAACAGTGCTTTGGGAATAGTGAGGGGTGGCTCCAGATTCATGCTCCCTGGTTAATTTCTGCCTAGTGAGTTTACTAGTGGTGGGCTGCAGCAGTTGCCCATGATTTGCAATGATGGGAAACAGCTGAAGGGTGTGTTCACAAAAACAAATGTTCTTACAAAGCCTGTCCTGGTGTTCACACAGCAAGGTAAAGGTAAAGGGACCCTTGACCATTAGGTCCAGTCGTGACTGACTCTGGGGTTGCGGCGCTCATCTTGCTCCACTGGCCGAGGGAGCCAGCGTACAGCTTTTGAGTCATGTGGCCAGCATAACCAAGCTGCCTCTGGCAAACCAGAGCAGCGCACGGAAACGCCGTTTACCTTCCCGCCAGAGCGGTACCTATTTATCTACTTGCACTTTGATGTGCTTTCGAACTGCTAGGTGGGCAGGAGCAGGGACCGAACAATGGGAGCTCACCCCGTCGCGGGGATTCGAACCACTGACCTTCTGATCGGCAAGTCCTAGGCTCTGTGGTTTAACCCACAGGGCCACCCGTGTCCATCACACAGCAAGAGAAGAGGCTTAAGTGTCATTTGCTGTGTCTCATTTTGGGATAAACTGGCTAATATGCATAAGGATGGGTGAATCTTTAGCATCAGGGCAGATCAGTCCTTCAAGGTGTGGCTGAATGTGGGATGTTGTAATCAGTGTTAGAAACTCAGATATATAAGCTAGGCGCCAAACAGCTTCTTAAACCAAAGTTACAGTTGCCAAAATGGAATGTCTAGCTGCTGTTTTGGGACAAGACAGCTCTCAAGTCTTATTTTTCAAATGATGGACTGACTGTGCTTGATTCTCAGTTAAACAACTGGCTAGTTCAGATGACGAACCTTGAGCTAGGTGAAGAACTTTGAGGACTTAAAAAGAAAAGACGTCACTTGATCCAGTCTTAATGTTGACATGGACCACTCATCACGCAAGAATATTCTTCACAACTGTGAGCAGGACAATGTGGTGGGGTAAGTGAGGATAAGCTACAACAATTCACTATAACCTTGTTCACCGCTCCTGCTCAGGCTGCACAGGAAAAAACAATTGGTTCCTGAAATTCATTCTGACTGTGCAGATAAAATATAACTGATAGAATTCTATAGGATGTGATTTCGTGTGAAAACAGTCCAGAGCCAATGATCCCCAGGCATGCATCTACAGATGATAGAGATGTCATGCACCATCCTGACACTCAGGCATCTTCACTTGGTTCCAAGTGGCCAATAAAGTAAGGTAAAGGGACCCCTGACCATTAGCTCCAGTCGTGGCCGACTCTGGGGTTGCGGCGCTCATCTTGCTTTATTGGCAGAGGGAGCCAGCGTACAGCTTCCGGGTCATGTGGCCAGCATGACTAAGCCGCTTCTGGCGAACCAGAGCAGCGCACGGAAACGCCGTTTACCTTCCCACTGGAGCGGTACCTATTTATCTACTTGCACTTTGACGTGCTTTCGAACTGCTAGGTTGGCAGGAGCAGGGACGGAGCAACGGGAGCTCACCCCGTCGCGGGGATTCGAACCGCCGACCTTCTGATTGGCAAGTCCTAGGCTCTATGGTTTAACCCACAGCACCACCCACGTCCCTTGTAAGTGGCCAATAGCCAGGTCCAAAATGCGCCTGATGCCTGGCTAATTTTGATCACTGGTTGAGATATGGAGTTACCCAACACATGAGGAATGTGGGTATGTGTGTAGATAGATAGATAGATATAGATATAGATATAGATATAGATATAGATATAGATATAGATATAGATATAGATATAGCCAGTAATGGCTGGTCCCAATCATGGAGCACAACTCCATCAACAGTCAGCCCCCAGCTGCCTGCCTTTTCCTTTCATCCATTCCAGGAGGTAGCACTTTCGATCAGCTTCTTCCTCCTCAATGTCAGCACTGACCTTACAGAACTCGAAAGGAGGAAGGTAGAGTGAAAACTGGGATTAGCTGGCTCCACTTGTCATAGGCTGCGGCGCCACCTACTGTTGATCTCCCTGCCTTCTGCCTTATCAGCAGCCATGAGTGGCACCAGCCACCACTGTGTACAGCTCCCTTCTATTTTATTTATTTATTGAATTTATATACCGCCCTACACCTGGAGGTCCCAGGGCAGAAAAGATCAGAATATATAAAATCAAAATAAGAACAAGAACCCAGCAGCACCCCATCCAAAAAGGAGCCACATATTAAAAGGGTATAGGATGTCAATCAGGTCAACCAAAGGCCTGGTTAAAAAGGAACATTTTTGCCTGGCGCCAAAAGGTGTGCAATGAAGGCGTCAGGCGAACTTCCCTGGGGAGAGCATTCCACAGATGGGGAGCCACTGCAGAGAAGGACCGTTCTCGTGTTGCTACCCTCCAGACCTCTTGAGGAGGAGGCACATGAAGGAAGGCCTCAGACGGTCATCTCAGGGTCCAGGTAGGTTCATATGGAAAGAGGTGGTCCCTGAGGTATTGCAGTCCTTTTGTGTTTAGCCATCATATCATGCCGCTGCTCCTGGCCCCTGGTGTGTTGAGGGATACTTTCTGAAGTAGGTAGCTTCTTCTATCTGTGTAGAGCCCTTGCAGGGTGTGGAATCTCATGAGACCAGTCTTCTAAAGCATGTGGGAAACTCCATGCACAGAAAAGGCTTCCCACTTCAGAAATTATCCTCAGCATTGGAGCCAACTGCAGAGGGGTTCTGGTTGCTTAAAAGGTAAAGGGACCCCTGACCATTAGGTCCAGCCATGACCGACTCTGGGGTTGCGGCGCTCATCTCGCTCTACTGGCCGAGGGAGCTGGCGTACAGCTTCCAGGTCATGTGACCAGCATGACTAAGCCGCTTCTGGCGAACCAGAGCAGCGCACGGAAACGCCGTTTACCTTCCCGCTTTTGACTGCTAGGTTGGCAGGAGCAGGGACTGAGCAACAGGAGCTCACCCCGTCGTGGGGATTCGAACCGCCGACCTTCTGATCGGCAAGTCCTAGGCTCTGTGGTTTAACCCACAGCGCCACCCGCGTCCCTCTTCTGGTTGCTTGGGTACCCACAATAATATAACTGTGGGGGTGGGCATCCACAAAGTCAATCAAAAAAGCTGGCAGGCAGCAGCACCTCCAAGAGAGAAGCAGTTCAGCTCCACCGTCCACAACCAGCGAGCGAGGAACCCTTTTCCGGGAGTGGGGCTTCCAAGTCTGAGCCCCTCTCCACAAAAAAAAGGGTGTCTCGCTGGCTGAGAATAGCAGGGGGACCGAAGATCCCTCAGCCCCTAGGAGTTGGCTCCTATGGAGGGAAGGAAGGAAGAACAGGAAACCAAGGGTGGATCTACATAAAGGGGGAAAACCCGTTATAAATAAATCAGAAATTAAATCATTATAACACAGGAAAAGAAACACTAGAAAATCGCAAGGATGTTTTTTTCCCCGCTCTCCAGTGTCCTCTGGTGTTGCAGGTGTATGTGTGTGTGTGACGTCGCACGTCCACGTTGTGGTGGCGGGCACCCACAATCCTGAGGGTGAGATGATCCTCAGGATATGAGGGGCCAAGAGGAGTTGCATGACCTGAGGTGGTGGGGCTAAAGAACACACAACCCCACAGCATTAATGCACTTCTATAGCCCCTTGTGCAAATAATCCACAGAGAGGGCTTGCACCTATCTGAGAAATGTGGAGCTAATATTCTCTTCATGGTTCCCTAGGATCTCTTAGTCTAACCTACATTTTCCTGTTGTGAAGATTAAAAAAAAAAGGAGGGAGGGAGGGAGGGATGGAGGGAGGAGAGAAAACCACACAAACTGCCCTGAGCACCTTGGGGGAAGAGTGGAATATAAATCTAAAAGAAAGAGAAAACCAGCAGGATTGTGTGTTTGCTAAAACAAACCGTTTACCCAGGTGTGTGTGTGCAGTGCATATAATGTGGTCAGGCTTTTGTTGAACGAATCCATGATGGTTGCACCCAGCTTTATCCACGCAGCTAGGGGTTCATGAATAATTGCTTGTAGGCTTCCCAAGGTTCAGAATGCCAACAGGAGACAGATGATACGCAACAGCACATTATTGCAATTGAGAATGTGTTGCCTTTTCATCTCAGGTTGCTACCTCCAGAGTATACAGAGGCTATCAGTTGTCTTTCTCGTCTAGTGTTAATCCCTAGCAACAGGGAGATGACATCGCCAAGCCTTTGCCTGTTTTAGGGGAGCAACAGAGCTCCTAGTGCTGGAATCAGTGAGTCAGGGGGGGCATCAGGGGAATGAGCAGCCCTCAGGAGCGAAAAATAAAAGGGGGGGGGTTGTTTTAAGGAAGGCTTGTGTCATCCACAAACCAAAAAGCATCTGAAGGCAGATTTGGGGACACAGACAAGCAGAAGCCACGCCACATGTAAGTAACTGTGCATGATTTTAAAATGCTCGGTTCTCTTTTTGTTTCCTTAAAATGAGCTCCTCAAAGTTTACATGTTACCCATAGGTAGCTACCCCCAAACCTGAAATGCTGAATAGATATCTCTAAAGAAGTACAGCAGAGGCATTTTATTTTTTTTTTAAAAAAAGTCTGTTTTGAAAGAATTGGATTTTTGCATCTTTTGCCCCGGCAAGCTTCCTGCTCTTCCAACACACGTCTTGCTCTGAAACTGAGAAATATTGGCAAAGAGTGTTGTGCTTTAATAAGATGTTACTGACTAGAAACCAAATAAGTACAGCCTTCCAAGAGAAGCTGTTTGATTTCTTCTGGCTGTAGGATTTGTTGCATCTCACTTGTTCTTACAATTTTGTTGTTGTTTAGTCGTTTAGTCATGTCCGACTCTTTGTGACCCCATGGACCAGAGCACGCCAGGCACTTCTGTCTTCCACTGCCTCCCGCAGTTTGGTCAAACTCATGTAGGTAGCTTCAAGAACACTGTCCAACCATCTCATCCTCTGTTGTCCCCTTCTCCATGTGCCCTCCATCTTTCCCAACATCAGGGTCTTTTCCAGGGAGTCTTCTCTTCTCATGAGGTGGCCAAAGTATTGGAGCCTCAGCTTCAGGATCTGTCCTTCCAGTGAGGACTCAGAGCTGATTTCCTTCAGAATGGAAAGGTTTGATCTTCTTGCAGTCCATGGGACTCTCAAGAGACTCCTCCAGCACCATAATTCAAAAGCCTCAATTCTTTGGCGATCAGCCTTCTTTACGGTCAGCTCTCACTTCCATACATCACTACTGGGAAAACCATAGCTTTAACTATACGGACCTTTGTCATCAAGGTGATGTCTCTGCTTTTTGAGTTGTTGTCTAGGTTTGTCATTGCTTTTCTCCCAAGAAGCAGGCATCTGTTAATTTCGTGACTGCTGTCACCATCAGCAGTGATCATGGAGCCCAAGAAAGTAAAATCGTTCTTACAATTAGTCGGGGCCAAACATGCCCTGTGGTATCCATGCTTTTGTCACCAGAATTTCTTTGTTTCCTTAAAAATAGCTGGTGTGGGGCAGTTTAGACCAGGACCATAGTGCACTAGGAAGGGGTTAACCCTCCCTTGCCACCCACCCCAATTTAAACAAGCCTTTACCATGAAAGTGTGGGGTTTTTTTTGGGGGGGGGAATGAAGGTCCTTGTATTGCACTGTGTTGCCTTGCCCCCATGGCTAACACGAGCTTTAGAGGGCAACTTAAACAGAACTTGGAAAGTAAATGTTCAGAACTCCAAATCAGCTCCCCTACACACACATACTTGCTGTTTCTGAGCACAATTTGAAGTGTTGGTGCTGACCTTTAAAGCCCTAAATGAGGAGCAGACAGGTTCTGCACATCCCAGTGCAGTTCTCATATTCATTGCTTGGCATAGTGAAGCTGGCCACTACGTGACTTCTAGGCATCGTTTTTTCACTGTGACGAACTTTCCCACCACACCCACCCTGTCGTGATGACGTCCATGGCTCATATAGTTGCGAGCGTTTTAACAGCTGCGATTTTTGGACTACAGCTCTCATCAGCCCCAACTAGCATGGCCAATGGTCAGGAATGATAGGAAATGTAGCCTCAAACATCTAGAGGGCTCCACATTGTCCACGCTTGCTATGCAAGGGTGAGGAGTGCTTAGTGTTTAGGCAGCTTCAGCAAACAATTGTGTTTTCAGCTTTGAGAGTTGTGTTCGTAGCAAGAGCAATGACAATCCCCCATTACAAAGATCAAGGCTGCTGCAAAAAACGAAGGCAAAATTATATATTGCATGCACCTGTAACTCCTGCACTTTTGAGGTGTTATGGCAGCTCTGTGTCTCTCTTGATGGCAGAGAAAAAACTAAATGCCTTGAATGTGTTATGATTCAGACTACTGGAATTAGCTCCCTTTGGGGGGAAATTCAGCTCCATGGTGCGAAATGAAAGCTACGCATTTAGCAACAACGCACATTATATCCCAATATTAATTAACCTCCTAGTTAGGTGGGGGGGGGATGAATAATTGCACTGGATAATTGAAAACGGAGCGCACTTCAAGTCGTTGTGCTACATTTTGTGTTTATCAAAAAGGAACACATTGGCAATTAAAAATTGCCTTCTTTTAGTCAGGTCCATTCACAAAACAAATTTGCTCCCATAACAATATATAATTTGACATTGCAAATGTTGATGTCTTAAATCAGACCTTCCAAGTGTCCCTATTTTCCAGGGACAGTCCCAGATTAACAGAAGCTGTCCCGGTTTCTGATTTGATCCCGGAATGCCCCACTTTTCCCTAGGATGTCCCTATTTTCATCAGAGAAATGATGGACGATATGGAGATAAGTAACAATCTTTAGAAGACATATGAAGGCAGCCACGTGTAGGGAAGTTTTTAATGTTTAGTGTTTTATTATTTTTTAATATATGTTGGAAGCCACCCAGAGTGGCTGATGCAACTCAGTCAGATGGGTGAGTAACAACAACAATAGTAACAACTGCTGCTACTACTATTACTACTACTACTACTACTATGGAATAGGACACCCCTATTTTCATCAGAGAAATGTTGGAGGGTATGTTATATCTTCCATTTATTTAATACTTGCGCATTTTTCATATAATCTTCACCCAGTCATTGGGACCCGATGTTAGTTGATTCTAGTATTTGTTACTTGACAGCATGTGATAATTGATTTGAACTGGCATTTAGTGGTTGGTGGTCTTGAAAGTTGATACATTTTTATATATTGCAATGCTTCTCAATCTTTATATTTTAGGGAATATTTTCTGCACCAACTTTTTTTGCCGGATAATCAGTGCTCACAGACAGTCCATATATTTCAAGTTTTTCAAGTTTTTGCAACCTCTTTTGGCCAAATGCCTGCCAAAGCAACTGGCAAGTGTGTGATGAATTTTTGCAGGTGATTTTGCTGTCTAGAATCATGCATTGAGTCCTATCTGGGGGGAAAAGTGGAGTGTAAATAAATATATAATAATATTAATCTGGTGATGTGTTTCTATAACATTCGTCACTTACTGATAAGAGGTCGCACACACACACACACACACAGGGACGCAGGTGGCACTGTGGTCTAAACCACTGAGCCTCTTGGGCTTGCTGATCAGAAGGTCGGCGGTTCGAATCCCCGCGACAGAGTGAGCTCCCGTTGCTCTGTCCCAGCTCCTGCCAACCTAGCAGTTTGAAAGCACACCAGTGCAAGTAGATAAATAGGTACTGCTGTGGTGGGAAAGTCAATGGTGTTTCCATGCGTTCTGGCATTCCTCATGGTCCTCCATGTGCTAGTAGCAGTTTAGTCCTGCTGGCCACATGACCCAGAAAGCTGTCTGTGGACAAACGCCCTCTTCCTGGGCCTGAAAGCAAGATGAGCACTGCAACCCCATAGTCACCTTTGACTGGACCTAGCCGTCCAGGGGTCCTTTATACACACACATACGTTGGATAAGTTGGGTTTGAAAATAAGACACTGCTGACTGTAGCCTCCTAAGGAGACTGGGCTGAAATTTAACCTGGAAATTTGGGAACACCCTGGCCTTGACCTTTGGGCAGACTGGGGATAGATGGGTAAGAAGGTGAAAATATTCCTATGGAGGATATTGTTAAAATCTTAGAAAGCTGGTGCCTGCTTTTCATTTCAATTATAGGCTAGGCATTTTATTTTTTTAAGTTTTAAGCTTTCCTGTTAAAAATCTTCAGTTCATAGTTATACTCTTGAGTCTTGAGCATCTGAAGAAGTAGACAACAACCTATGATTAAGCTTATGACTAACATTTATGAATGTTTTTATTGATCACTTTTGAGTTTTACATGGTTTACCCTGACTTTGAGCAACCTCGGGGGAGTCCTCTTAAAGGCTTAATGGTGTGTATAAATAAAATCACTTTCGAGATACTGCAGCGCTTTTGTTTGTCTCAGGAATCCTGGTGAAATCTCCTTCTGGCAGATTATGGTTTGTAACTTTTCCCTTTGCAGCTTCAGCCAACTAGAAGTGTATTTTGTTCATTCCCCGGAGCGGTGGTCCGTGGACTCCAGGAGGTCTGCATAACCCACTCACGGGGTCTTCAGCACCATTCACATAACAAAAACTACCCGTAGGGTTGCCATATGTCCTCTTCTTCCAGGACACGTCCTCTTTTTCATGGGTATATAAAATGAGAGTCGTCATAGCAAGCCATAGTTAAAAGGAGAAGTTGGTAAATGTGTCCTCTTTTTTGCTCTTCAAAATATGGCAACCCTATAAGAAATCAAAAATTTAAAAAGTAGGGAATCCATGGCTTGGCTTTAGAAAAACAGGAGGTCTACAGTACTTAGCTAATTGGGAACCATTGACTGCCATTTCTGTGGAGTTCAAGCCAGAGTATGAACCTACCTGGACCCTGAGATCATCCTCTAAGGTCCTTCTTCATGTGCCTCCTCCACGAGAGGTCTGGAGGGTGGTCACACGAGAACAGTCCTTTTCTCCAGTGGCTCCCCATTTGTGGAATCCTCTCTCCAGGGAGGTTCAGCTGGTGCCTTCATTATACACCTTTGGGCACCAGGAGAAAACATTCCTCTTCAACCAGGTCTTTGGCTGCTTGACATCCGATGCCCTTTTAAATGTGTTGTGGAAGGGAAGGATTATTGGTTTGTTTTTTTGTCCTTCAGTATGTATTTTGTGTTTTTCGTATTGTAATTGTATGCTGTGGACTGCCCTGAGATCTATGGGGATAGGGTGGTATACAGATTAATTAAATAAATAAAATTAAATAATAACTAATGATATTTCCCATTGTGGAGCAATTAATTATTTAAATTATAGCAATTACTTCTAAATGTGCACCTACACACATAAATCAGCACATGCAAATCTTTGGTCCTGTCTTTGGTGATGCACATTCTTATTGTGAAAAATGCCAAAGGTGTGTGTGAATCGGACCTTTGCTTTCAAGTATTATGGAATAGATCAGGCATAGGCAAACTCGGCCCTCCAGATGTGTTGGGACTACAACTCCCATCATCCCTAGCTAACAGGACCAGTGGTCAGGGAAGATGGGAATTGTAGTCTCAAAACATCTGGAGGCCAAGTTTGCCTATGCCTGGAATAGATGATAGATAAGATAAGATTAGATTAGATATAGGGTGAATGGATTGGTTCTTCAGTGATTGTCTCAGATATTCCATATGCTTTTAAGACAAAAAAAATAGTATAAAACTTCTGCCCTTCAAGAGAACCCAGTGAGCAACTACTAACACAGCGCAATTCCTCCTGCATCAGACTCATGGCTCTTCTGAAAATGTTCACATGCTGACTTCCTGTTTTCTCATACATACAAAAGATGTATAGTCAAGGTAACCTTCGGGTTACTGGCTTGCTGTTTCACAGATTGTAAGGGAACTTTTGTGATAAAGTCATTGCATTCCCTCTGTGCAATATATAATCAAATCAACTTGCAGCTACGGGATGCATTCTGTAGCTAGTCTTGCTTATTAGCTTACACTTTAGATAAAGCACAATGGAAATTCCCTGGTGCTTTAGCTGACAAAGACCCTCCGGTCCACAGCCTTACTGGTTGTAATTGCATGTAATGGAGGAAAGAGCTAACTTTTTAAAAAGCAGGTAGGTTGGTGGGAAATATGCTTGGCAGGATTTAATTGCACAGCTCCTCTTGAATAGCAACGGGATCCAGAGTTGAATGCAGTTCAACAGCTATTTTATGTGACAGCCTTTTTAACAAATAAGTTTGATGTGCATCTTGGTTCTGGGATTAAATCTTGCCCTTTCAGAAATGTGTGTGTGAAATCTCTCTCTCTCTCTCTCTCTCTCTCTCTCTCTCTCTCTCTCTCTCTCTCTCTGTGTGTGTGTGTGTGTGTACACACTTTGTGTCCCTGGTGATGTCATTAAGCATGGCACACTAAACATTAACTACAGTTGCTGAGAGCAGATAACTCAAATAAAAAGCACTAGGTCGAACAAATGAGCCAACATGTCGCTGGTTGGAAAGTAAGATAGAAACCTTAGAAGCTCAGGTCCAGATTAAGTGACTGGGTTGCCCCAGCCACTCTGGGCGACATATTAAAAAGTAATAAAACATTCAACATTAAGAAACTTCCCCATAAAGGGCTGCCTTCAGATGTCTTCTGAATTTGTATGTTCTGAAGTTGTATGGTTACTGATCTCCGTGGCTTGAGGGTTGCATAACTCCATACCCTCTCCAACATTTCTCTGATGAAAATAGGGACGTCCTAAGGAAAAGCAGGACATTCCAGGATTAAATCAGAAACTGGGAAGGCTTCTGTAAATCCAGGGCTGTCCCTGGAAAAGGCATACTTGGAGGTCTGAGTTGTTCAGAGTGGGTAACAGTATTCAAACAGGTATAATTCAATGTATATGCCTCAGGTACAAATCTGATACATCATTAGCACCTGCCAGTGGGAATGTTGGTTGCTTTAAGGGCTATGGAATCAATCTGGTTTATTTAAACCCAAACAAATTTGTGGCCAAAGAAAGCCACAGCCTGTTTTCTTTGGTTCTACTTATTTTTTCCCTTTTTCCATTTTGACTAAAGCATTAATAACCCTTAACATATACAGTGGCTAACCACAGTCGTCACCCTGTGACCTACTCTGGCAACGCAAGGGCCAAAATTTAGCAGGGCTTGGGCCTACGTTCCCCATTGTGGCAGCTGGGAAGACACTTGAATCAACAGGCTCAGCCTTTATAGTGCCTGCTGTCTCAAGACTAGTTTTATTGTGTGTTTGCAAAATGAAACTACTGTATCTTATTATCGGGTTGGAGGAAGGATAAGATACTTCTTATCCAAGTTACAGACCTTTCATTTGTGTCGAGAGTTCTTAACAAAACTCCGGATCAAAGTCTTGCTGGGCATGGCCTTCTATCTTTGAGGCGAGCCTTTCAGTTTCAAAATGCATTTATCATGAAGGGAAAAGTCAAGGAGGGAACATCTGTTCTTTAATGCAAGATACATTTATGATAGTTTATCACCTAGCAGTGAAGCTAATCGGGTTGCAATAAAGGAAAGCCCAAGGACACATCGGGGCTTCTTTCAAGCTCCCTGTATTTAAAATTAAAAGTAAATAAATGTCAGTACATCTGGGGTTAGCAGGTCTCCCACAGTGCCTAGTAGATTGGAAATGGAGGCCTGAACAAAATGTAGCAAAACATATTTATTGTTTTTTTAAAATAAATAAATAAATAGGGATGTCCTCCCATAACCTCCAAAATTTCTCCAATGAAAACAGGGGTGTCCTAAGGAAAAGAGGGACATTCCGGGATCATATCAGAAACTGGGATGCTTTCTGTAAATCTGGGACTGTCCCTGGAAAATAGGGACACTTGCAAAGTCTGGGGTGGGGGAGGTAGGTCTCGCGATGAAGGAGGCATTAATCCTTGTAGCCATAAGCCTTGCCTCTTGTGGTTAGCCAGTATTTATGGGGGTTTTTTGGGGGGGCAGCAGAACCGAGCTATCTGTGTTGTGATTGGTCAGTTAAGTATTTTTATTTATTTACTTGATTTAGGGGGGCAGCTGTCCCCTGGCTATGCCCATGCCTCAAGGCTCTGAAAGCATTTCCCCCCAAGTTCTTGAAAGAATGAAGAACCACAGTTTCAGATTTTTATCATAAGACTAATGTTATGAGATGCAAAGGAAATTGGCTTTACTTTTAAGGGATGCAATATACAGTAAGTGGGGGGGGCAGCCTTTTTCTGATTCAAAATTAATTGAAAAACTTGTGTGTCTGGTGGAATTGTGCCTAAAAGTCTAAGAGAATTGCATTTAAGAAAAAGCATGCTCTGATGATTTGACATCAAAGTGTATGTGCTCATAGAAATTCTCCTTTTTGCCAGTGATCTTCACTACAGTAGACATTGCGCAGCATTTAGGGAAATGAGTCAGGCTTCATGCAGACTTTATAGGACAGCTTTTTCTAAAGTGAAAATTGGCCAGTGTCTTAGATTAGGAATTTTTGAACTTCTGGTCATGGTGAAGTCTCTTTGAGGCAAGAAAAACAATGGCTTGAACATTCCCCATAATAGGTTCTGAGCGCTCTCTCTCTCTCTCTCTCCTTTGTACTCATTTTAACTGTGGTTTCATATTGCTGTCCTTAATATTTTGTTGTATGCCACTCTGATACTTTTACTGAAGGGTTGCCCTTTTTTAAGAAAAAAAGAAAAAGAAAAAGAGAGAAGGAAGGAAGGAAGGAAGGAAGGAAGGAAGGAAGGGTAAAATTTGCAAATAATTACATGTGGCATGTTTATATTAAACCTTGCAATAGCTGACACTCCTATAAAAAAGGCAAGAATTCATTGATCTTATAAAAATAGGTGTTGTTGGTCTCTGGGCCTGAAGCCTGATACCGGAGACTAGATTTAATAGAAGCAAAAGAGCTTGAAAGTGAAAAACAACAACAAATACTACAAAGAATGAGAATAATAATAGGTGTTGTGAGTTTGGGGTAACCAAAAGCAAATTTGGAACCTGGCTTCTTTTTGTTTTGTGGGAAATGAAGGAAAGGGAGTCACTGTAACAAAAGTGAGAGAAGTATGAATAGGAGCCACCAACATTGCCTGTCTCTCCATCTGCCACAGTTGCTGAACGTCCCAATGCTTTGGAGAATGCTCTGGGATATAAGCAGAGTGGCAACAGGTCTTGGATGGGAGCAATTATGCATGGCAGCTGATTCCACCTTCCTGTGCCTCCTTTTCCTGCTTTCGTTCCTTTTCTGCCTGGAGGACTGATGTCCCAGGGAATTGCCAGCAATGCATGTCCCCATTCAATCAATATAAAATCCATGGGGCCATTCACAAAGTACCTTGTACATGAAAAGGAATAAGGGGTGGTTTGAAAACAAGGAGTTTAGAAGCAGTTTTCCCATATACGGCATGGCAATGAACTCACTTGTTTAAAAAGTGGGGAGCAAAAGTCCTACTGGGCTAGATCAAGCCTTCATATGAGCCGAAGCAGCTATTTCAGTCCCAGCCAGTCCTTTGAGGTAGTTTCAGATTACCGCATGTTGTGGAATGCCAGATTTATATACATTTACTGCATGGTGGAATATAGCACATGGAAAGCCTGTTGCCTGTAGTGAAAGTTGAAGTAATTGAGTAATTGTAAGATGCTGTTCCTGGGTACTTCATATAGTAGCTCAGCAAGTAATATCCTTTACTCTAGGTCCGTATTGTTCCCATATTAGGGCCTGGTTCATGCCTTGGGTTAGTGAGTCCATGGAAGTGTGCTTACTGTCTCTGCTCCTCCCTGGGTTCTTTTGCTAACCCAAGTCAATATTTGCCTCAGAAAGTTTTCCAAACCGGGGTTCATAAGGGTCTCTCTTCGCTAATCACAAGCTGCAGCCAACGCTTGTTCTTGGTTAGCTCTGTAACACCTCTCAGGTGGGCGCCATTGCCATTATAAGAGAACAAGGGAGGCATTTATGGTGAGTTCCGGCACCTCTTTTTCTAGAAAAATAGTACTGGTTATAGCCCATGGTTTGTGAGGAGAGTGCTTAACCACAAGCCCTGGTTTGGCTAAACCTTATCTTTGCTTAGCTTGGCGCTGTCAGACCCTCCAAATGTCCCTATTTTCCAGGGACATTCCCAGATTTACAGAAGCCGTCCTGGTTTCTGATTTGATCCCAGAATGTCCCAAATAGGACATCTCTATTTTCATCAGAGAAATGTTGGAGGGTATGGAGTTATGCGACTCTTGAGCCAAGGAGATAAGTAACTAAACAACTTTATATCTGAAGGCAGCCCTGTATGGAAAGGTTGTTTTTTTAATGTTTAATGTATTATTATGTTTTTATATATGTTGGAAGCCGCCCAGAGGGGCTGGCGCAACCCAGTCAAATGGGTGGGGTATAAATAATAAAATTGAATAGGATGTCCCTATATGAATAGGATGTCCCTATTTTCATCAGAGAAATTTTGGAGGGTATGACTGCAGCAGCAAAAAGGACAGAAGAGGAGTAAAATGGTTGTGAGCTCTTTCCTGGGAGCCTATACATGCTCATTGTCTTACTAAGCCAACACTTGGCTTACCACAGGCATCCCCAAATCTGGCCCTCCAGCTGCTTTGGGACTACAATTCCCATCATCCCTGACCACTGGTCCTGATAGGTAGGGCTGATGGGAGTTGTAATCCCAAAACAGTTGGAGGGCCGAGTTTGGGGGTGCCTGGCTTAGCATGTCATGAGAGCCAGACCTATACATGTAGAAAAAATGGCTTACCTAGTCCATCAAGTGAATTTGTAGCTGAGTCTTAAATGAGGGGCTTACTCAGCTTGTGTTCGTAATTGCTATGCGACAACAGCTTTGCGGTTTTTAAATATTCAGGCAAAAAGAAAAGAAAAGGCAGCCTTACCGTTACCTATGCATGTGCAGAAGCAGAGATTATGGTTTCTGCCTTGTACAAGTCTAGACTGTTTTGCTGAGAAGGAATAAAATCTTTTGTTGTCACCAATGGAAGCGAAGGCGCAGAAAAAGCTCAATATGGAGGCCAAATGGCCGAAATATTGGGAAATTCTGGAACAAGATGGATATATGGAACTGGCGGAAATGACTGGCAGAATCCGAGACCAGGGAGAACAGTTGGTGGATAAAGACTATTTACAGAAATATTGTAAAATTAATGAATGTTAGAAAAATGTTGGAATGAAGTTATATGGCTTTAGTAGAAATGTTATAAGGAACTAAGTACAAATAGATTATTTGTGTATTAAAAGGAAAAATAATGTTAGAATATGTTAAGATAATTACAGGACAGAAAACAGAGGAAGATGGAAAGGAATTGCTGAAACAATTATCTGAAGTGGAATACGAAAAGGGAGGTGCGAGGAGGTCGTTGGAACAAGTGAATGAAAGATAAGATATGGAAATTGTTTGCTGTGTTTTAAATTGTTTTTGTTTTGTTTTGTTGGTTTAATGTCCTAGTGTTAGTGTTATGTAGTGTTTTTGTTTTTCTATTGTATTGTATTGTTTTGTTTAACTTTTTTTTCTCTTGTAGTGTTTAAATTGCTGGGAAAGTAATAAATATCATTTTTTTTTTAAAAAAAGTCTAGACTGTTTGTCCCTCAAGTCATATTCAGACTAGTAGCAGCCCCCCTGGGACGCAGAAGCCATTCCGTTTATTTGCTTCTTGATTTCCTTTTTCTTTTTAACTGGAAGTGTCAGGATTGAACCTGAAACCTTCTGCATGCAAAAGGTGTGCTTTACCTCCAAGCTACAGCTCATATCTGGAAATTTCTGTCCGGCTGCGAGGAAAATGGCAAGAGTCATGGACAACACCTTCAGAACTGTCACACTGCAAAAGATTGCTTGAAAAACACTTGGTAGCCCATAATAACCTCTCCTGGTTATTGCACATGTCTGTAATCATAACATGGCTTAAGAAATAAGTGGCTAAATAATTTTGCCTGATTCTTCCCATTGCAAATCACCAGGAGATTGTGGCATGATTAAATACCGAGGACTGAATAGTTTTTGAGGATGCAATTAAATGCTTTGACGATAGCAAAATGTTAAGTGTTCTCTCGATGCTACCCATAATTTCAGTGGCCACCTCCATAGAATGTAATGACAGGGTCTTTGGCAGTGATTGTTCCTTTATTGCTATTAGGAAACCTTTGTGTTTCCGTCCTCAATAGTATCTTCAAGCTATTTATGAAAATCTGCTGTTGTGTTCTCACAAAATTGCAAATAACAGGGATTACGAGTGGAAAAGTCTGCTTGCTAAGTCCCAGTTAGAGCATGTCAAAGCACTAGAGCTGCCTCTGAGAAATTTGTAGAAGTGTCGGTGGAAGAAGATTGGAAAAAATTTAAAGATTATTTACAGAAATGCTGTAAAATTAATGAATGTTAGAAAAATGCTGGAATGAAGTTATATGGCTTTAGCAGAAATGTAATAAGGAATTAAGTACAAATACATTTTTAATGTATTAAAGGGAAAAAATAAGGTTAGAGTAAGTTAAGATAAATTACAGGACAGAAAACAGAGGAAGATGGAAAGGAATTGCTGAAACAGTTAATTGAAGTGGAATACAAAAAGGGAGGTCGTGGAAACAAGTGAATGAAAGTTAAGAGATTGAAATTATTGGATGTGTTCTAAATTGTGTTTGTTTTGTTTTGTTAATCTAATGTTTTGTGTTAGTGTTACGTAGTGTTTTTGTTTTTGTATAGTGTTGTATTGTTCTGTTGAAATTTTTTTTCTTTTATAGTCTTTAAACTGTTAATAAATATTATTTTTAAAAAAGAGAGAAATTTGTAGAAGTGAGGGTGTGGTTCTGATGATGTGTATAGAATTTACCATCAGATGTAGCAAAAATCTTGCATCTCCAGCTTTGGGTATCATGGGAAAGGATACAGAGACCAACTTGCACAGAACAATGTCAGGCTTGTACACATGTGTTTCATTTTGGCAGAGGGAGAGAATTATGAGGGTGGCGCTGTGGTCTAAACCACTGAGCCTCTTGGGCTTGCCGATCAGAAGGTTGGCGGTTCGAATCCCTGTGATGGAGTGAGCTCCCCTTGCTCTGTCCCAGCTCCTGCCAACCTAGCAGTTCGAAAACATGCCAGTGCAAGTAGATAAATAGGTACTGCTGTGGTGGGAAGGTAAATGGCATTTCTGTGCGCTCTGGTTTCCATTACGGTGTCCCGTTGCACCAGAAGTGGTTTAGTCCTGCTGGCCACATGACCCGGAAAGCTGTCTGTGGACAAACGCCAGCTTCCTCGGCCTGAAAGCAAGATGAGTGCCGCAACCCCAGAGTCGCCTTTGACTGGACTTAACGGTCCAGGGATCCTTTACCTTTTACCTCCATGTGCATTGTGGATACAGATTTGCATGAATTTTGCAGGTGCTAATAAAAACGTATCAATGCAGATTTTAAATTTCTATAGGTTAAATAGAAATACAATCCATCTCACAATAGCAGGAAAGACTGATTGTGACTTCTCAGTTTCCTGTCTAGGTGCCAACA
Source organism: Podarcis filfolensis (assembly GCF_964270895.1). Taxonomy (NCBI): domain Eukaryota; kingdom Metazoa; phylum Chordata; class Lepidosauria; order Squamata; family Lacertidae; genus Podarcis; species Podarcis filfolensis. The sequence goes on along the minus strand of NC_139605.1, from coordinate 105,763,812 downwards.
GTAGCATTCTCCTTTATTAGGTACTTCTTCAATTTGGTTATTAAAATATACTTGGTAGCTCACCAGTGAGAGAGGTAAATCCTTAAATACACACACATGCACCTCATGTGCAGAACATCTTGCAAACACGAGTATCGCTTGATTTGCTCATATGACTCAAGAAATGGGAGAGAAATGTAAAGAAAACATTCCCCCATCTGTGTTTTTAAGTTGGGTAACATCTTAGCTTTGAAGTAGCCTCTTTTCTGTGGGAGACTACGCACAAGCCACAATTAACTGGATAGTCTTCCAAAGGCTACAGTGCTCTCTGCTTATTGGGAGAGAAGGAGGAGGAAAATTTTTGTGTATTCAAAGAGATAACAGTAGGAGATAGTGTAAAGCTATTGAGAATCACTGCTATCAAGAACTGGCTACGGAAGACTTCAGTTTGGTTTTGAGCGGTGTAAATCAGCAATGACCAGGATGAGGCCTGCTGCCTGTGGCTTTGAGTGTTAGGTTCTTGTTAATAGTGACCTTCTTCCTTTTCTGCACCCCCCCCCCACTTTCAAAGCAAAGTTCTACCTCTCATGTTGGAAAAGATGGACACAGCTCCCATCTCAAATTCAGGCTCTTTGCCCAGGTTCAAAGGCCTTTCATTCCTGGACAAAGGCACCCTCTTCTCACCTGAATCACCATGGATTCACAGAAAAACACCACTTTGCTCCAGATATATATGTGAGCAAACTCTGATAAAAAGAAAACCATGAACAGCACAACAGATAGCAGGCAATAATAATAATGATGGTGATGATGATAATATCAACATCATCAACAACAACACAGCAAATGTCCCTGGTGAGCACCCACACAGACTTTGGAAGTTTTGAGAGGGTGCCCAGCACAGCGTCCCTCCCCCCCGACATTATTAGTAAATGAGATTCATAAAGGGAGAAATCAATATTCCTTTTTTAAAAAAATGCAGTGCAAAGACTTGACACATAAAAGCTAAAAAGCAGTGTATAGTATCTCCTTTTGAAATCAATGGCTCAGGGTTTGCCTCAAGGTCATGAAATCCACGCAGCCAAGCTTTGTATCCTTCGCCGAATGAAAACTCCCCCCTGGGAGAAATCTATGGAAAGTGTTATTTTCTTAGAAGGCTGCTTTCCCCTCGCTCATCTGCCTCTTTCTATGTGCTGTGCAGCTTTTCCGTAAAATACTAGGCTTTCATTTCATTTCATTTTTGTTTGGTTTTATTTTAATGGGGTGTCGTTCCTAATTTTATTTTATTTTTCTAGACTTTGTGTGAAGCTTTGGTCCTCTGCCAGTTTTGACAGAAATGCCGCGGACAACAGTTTTGCATTTATGGAAAACATCTGGGGTTAATTGCTGATCATAGCGCCATTATACTGCATTAGAAAAATGGAAGATGCAGGAAGCAAGGTTGGGTCCAGGGCAACTCGCTGCAGCACCAATTTGCTCTTGGGGGAGCGGTGGGCTGGACCGCGCATGGTTGGTGGTACAGATACTGTTATGAAAAATTACCAAAGGGGGTATTTTGCCTTCAACTCTTCATTATTTGCCAAACTAGAGTTTGTTTGTTTTTAATATGGCATGTGGATTGACTTGCTGTCCAGAAAAAAGCTCTCTTTGTGTGTGTCCTTAGTCCTTCCTCCCTTACTGGCTAACAGGACCGGCTCTACTATTAGGCAGCATGAAGCAAATACCTCCAACAACAGGTTCTAAGGTCAGCAGAGGCAGCTCCCACAGCCAATCCTCCCAACTTTACAATGGCCATTCCCTCCTGCTGGAGATCAGAGGTGTGTGTGTGCCTCACAGGTGGGATGCAGGTGTCACTATGGCCTAAACCACTGAGCGTCTTGGGCTTGCCGATCAGAAGGTTGGCGGTTTGAATCCGCGTGACGGAGTGAGCTCCCATTGTTCTGTCCTAGCTCCTGCCAACCTAGCAGTTCAAAAGCACACCAGTGCAAGTAGATAAATAGGTCCCGCTGCGGCGGGAAGGTAAACAGCATTTCCATGCACTCTGGTTTCCATCACGGTGTCCCGTTGTGCCAGAAGCGGCTTAGTCATGCTGGCCACATGACCCGGAAAGCTGTCTGTGGACAAACGCTGGCTCCCTCAGCCTGAAAGTGAGATGAGCGCCACACCCCATAGTTGAATTTGACTGCACTTAACCTTCCAGGGGTCCTTTGCCTTTACCTTTTTTTAACCTTAAGGGCCATGCATCCCATCAGCTAGCCTGCTACCCTCAGGTGCAGTGGAGAAGATGCTATGCCACTGCCAGAGTTGGGAGTAGTAGTCCAGCCAGCTTCTGTATGTGGAAAGGAGGGGTGCAATCTTGTTCTTTGCTCAGGCAGCAAAACTTAGATTGATGGTCCAATTTTATTTCCCTGTTCTTCTTTGTTTGAAAGACTGGAAGCCATGCTGTTTGGACTTTGATATTCTTCCCTCTACCCCTGCATTTTTGTTGTCTGTTTGAGAGGGGCAACTCTGAAAGGTGACTGATAAATAAGATAAAATGAGCAATTATTAAACAGATGCATGCAAAGGGTGCTGCTGTTTGCTTATTGGTGAGCAAAATGAATTCTGAACGTCTGCAAAGATTCATCCCCCCTTAAACACACACACACACACACACACACACACACACACCCCAGACTCGACATTGCTATGTCTTCAGGTGTTCCAAAGCTCTGAAGAGGGACTGAGAACTGAGAAAGGAGAGTTAATGAGCTCTTGCTCAAATTAAGTCAAGGTCTCCCATTGTTCATCATGCAGGTGCTTTCCATTCATGTTCCTTTCCCTGCCACATGTTCCTAAAATGAACATTGGCAACTGGCCTGTAGATAGCGATGGGGGAGAAATCCATTTGGTCCTACTTTCTCCTTCTTGAACCAATACGTGGACCAAAATCCATATTTTTCTGGATGTGAAGATGCGGTGCTCTACCTTCCCCAAAAATGTGTATAAAACTGCATTTGGTGAAAGTTGGGGGAATTGCTTGCAAAATGGCATACAACCCCCCCTACACACACATAATCGGAGAAATGTGTGCAAAATGGGGACTCTTGAAAGGGGGTGGGGGAAGAAACCAAATAGTTGTGGAAATGGGGCAAACAGGTTGGAAAACCGAGAAGCCAAAATTGGCAGGTTCTTCCACACTTACCTGAAGGTGTCACATCTTGACACATTTTCAGATGCATGTCCTAAACATGAGTTTGGCAAGTGGCTTTCGACTTGTTCAGGACTGTGCACAGATGAAACATGGGTGAAAATGATTGTCTCCTTATGCTTGGATGCTGCAAGCTCTGGCACTGATTTTTTTTCTAAAATAGAATAACCATACATACATAATGGAAGCTAGGAGCAGTGGTGGAAGGAAGCTCTGCTTCAACACCTTAGCCTTTTTGGGGGGGGAAAGGAGGAAAGTCTGTAGCTTTTCGAAATGAATTCAAAATACCATGAGGTCATTTGCTCTAAAGGTGGACACTGCATATACTGGGCAACACTCCAGACCATGTTTAGGGGGGCCACTAGGTGGTGCATCGGAAGATGGCTGACAATAACATCTCTCCGACCCACATGAGGTAATTTGGAGGCTATGATGGGGGTAATTAGCCTCCTTAACCCCCCCAGGATTGTGGGGGGGACGGCCCTTGCCTGCTGTGCCCTATACCACCCCCGAATTTGTGGGGGTGGGGGCACTAGGCACAAAGCCCTCCTGTGGGATTCCGGCACTCCTGGACGTCGTTCCTGATTCGTGCCGCTAGTTGCAAGCATCTTCAGAAGAAACAATTTGGACGAGATAAATTGCACATGCTTCAAGGAAAAAGGGGAGTAAAGACTGCTGACAGAAGAGATCTCTGATAACAAGACAAGAATAAAATATGAGAAGATACGTCAAGATACGGTATGACAAATGACTGAGGGGGGAGGGGGAAAAACCTGCCTTCCTTTTTCTTATGTGATTTAACAAGAATCCCCTCCCCTAATGAGTCAGAAACTAAGGACTTAAGCTGTGGATTTAAGGCTGTGTGGAGATAAACTTTCGAACCAAAGCAATGTTTCAAGATGAAGCTGGAAAGCTAAGAGTTTTGGAATGACGCAGTTAAAAATGCCGTCGCCATTTTGGGAGGCATTGTTGGAGCTCTTGGGTCTGGGAGGAGAAAGAGAGAAATAGAGTTGTTTACATATCGTGGATCAACTCCTTGGTGGGACTTAAGAGCGACAAATGCCAAATTCATGATGGAAAGAGCGATGCTATCTACAAAGGAGATATATGGAAACCATGTGGACTTAGTGGAGGAACGGGAAATCCACACAGGATTATTATTTTGCTTATCGGCTTAAGGAGACTAACAGAAGAGATCGTAAAGGAAAAATAGAAATTATATGAACAAGATATGATGTGGAATGGGACTGATTTGGACATTAACGCAGTAATAAGAAGATGATTTGAATCCCCCTGTGGATCTTGAAGTATGGGTTCCCCCAACAAAATTTAAAAATTTGGCTTTGTAATTTGGAATTATGTGATGTGATTTAATTTGATGTGATTGGCCAGTTAATAAAAATTATTAAAAAAAAAAAACACTCCAGACCATGTTTAAGGCAACTGAGAAAACATTTAGATCAACTGATCTGTTTATTATGGTATGCGAAAACATAATTTACAATCGGCCTTCATGCCAGAATCGGGCACTATGGCTTTTAAGACTTAAGAGCATAATCGTGGTTCAATCTTTGGTCAGTAATAATGTTCACTTGGTGACCTTCGGCCAGGTATAATCCTTCAACCTAGGGTTGTTTTGAGGAATATAATATGGCAAACCTGTCTTGTGTTTGGTATTGTGTGCTTCCTGTTATCATAAATAACATAACTATATCCAGCTAAACAACTTATTGGTTCAGTAATTTATACAGTTTAGTAAACAAGTTCCAATAAAATGCCTTCTTTTGATGTTTCAGAATCATTATTGAACTCTTTGAAATTGACTAGTTTGAAAATCCTGGCAATCAAATATCCCATTTAGGACCTTGAGTGTTTTCCCTGTTAAATATGGATAGAAAAATAATAATTGTGTTTTGGAGCTATTTTATTTGGGGGGGGGAATTGGAAGTTAGTTTCTTGGTTAATCATGTTTTAACATTTCTTGAAGGTGTCTTTTGAATCTTCAGCAAAAATAAGAGCAGTTTACTGCAGATCATAGTTTCCTGTCTCTAGTGGCTGCTTAATACAATTATCCAACTGGGAATATAATGGGCAAAATAATATATTCCAGTTTTCATTGCTGCATTCCTTGGAAGGTTCACCTTTTAACTCACTTGTAGACTTCTGCGGTGGCTGGCAAAGAAGAGCTGAATTCTTCTCTGTCTATTCCTTTATTAAGGAATGCAAGAAAAATCACAGTATAAGGCAATGGTAGGAAATGCAACCAATCCCTCGATGAGGCACACATCTTGAGAAGGGATTAAGAAATACTTTGCAAGGCACAGATCTCTGGGCTTTAAAGTTCCAAAAGGGGGCAGTCTTGCTCTCTGCCAGATGGATGTAAGGCTTCTAGTTTGAAATGCAACGTACGAGTGCGATACTTCTGATCGGTAAAAAGTTGCCTTTGCACACTGGTTATAATAGCACCTCCATATCCATTTAACAACAAAACCCCTCTATCCCTATTGCATTGCCCAAACACCTTTGTTTTAGAAAATACAACAAGGGAAGGATTTATGCAAAAGCACAGAGTGCAAAGCTAATACACGGAGGATAATTAGAGTGGAGTCAAATAAGCAGTTGATTGACAGAGGGAGTCTGATTAATAAGGTAGCAAAAACCAAAGCTTTTTACCATAAAGGGAATTTCCATGCTACCACTCCTGCTAACAGAGCAGAAATCAACTCCGTAGAGCAAGCTTCCTCAACCTCGGCCCTCCAGATGTTTTGAGACTACAGTTCCCATCATCCCTGACCACTGGTCCTGCTAGCTAGGGATCGTGGGAGTTGTAGGCCAAAAATATATGGAGGACCGATGTTGAGGAAGTCTGCCCTAGAGCCACATTTGACATAGGGATCCTTAGAACATCCCCAACAGATTGTCTGCTCACAGCCAGTGTGGTGTAGTGGTTAAGAGCGGCAGACTTGTAATCTGGTGAACCGGGTTCGCATCCCTGCTCCTCCACATGCAGCTGCTGGGTGACCTTGGGCCAGTCAACTTCCTTGAAGTCTCTCAGCCCCACTCACCTCACAGAGTGTTTGTTGTGAGGGAGGAAGGGAAAGGAGAATGTTAGCTGCTTTGAGACTCCTTAGGATAGTGATAAAGTGGGATATAAAATCCAAACTCCTCCTCCTCCTCTCCTTCTCCTTCTCCTCCTCCTCCTCCTCCTTCTTCACACCCCTCCCACAAGGTCCTGCATAAAGGTCCTGCCCGTTAAGTCACGATGAGTCATGATGTGTAACTCCCAAAATAGTTCCTTCAAAGTCCTGTCTAATGATTTCAGGAAAGGCAGTCTTGTTCCCCCTCCAAAAAATTAAAATAAAAGAAAATATATAAATCATGATGTAGCAGCCCTGCTATTTACTGGAAATTAAAAGCAAATGAGAAAATGTGGCACATAGATCATTTAGATTAAAAGAAAACCTAGGTGTGTAGAAAAATGAAATGGGTAGATGGGGGGGGGGGACCCCAGTGAGCAGAAAAGCAAGAAATTCTTAGCAAGATAGGCACAAAAATTCCAGACATTCCAGGTAGAATAGACAAATGGAAAAAACACAATGGGAGAAGGGAGCTGCTGAGGGTTCCTGATGCTTCAGTCCACACACAGAAGTGGAAAGAGGGAGGCATCTCCTTTGACAGTGTTCTCAGGCCTTGTTCAAAGGCTGGGTGGGGGAAGATGCTTGTATCCCACTTGAAGAGACTGCTGCTCTCTCAGGGCAGGGAGAGAATGTGCATTTAGCCACATGAGTACCACAGTGAAATGAGTTTTCTTAGCCCTCTAACAGAACATACCAGAGAGGTACAGTAAGTGCCAATCTGGAGGGCCACAGATTCCTCACCCCTCATATTCTGGGCACTGCAATTTTTGTAAAAAAAGGATGTTGACAAGCTGGAACACGTACAGAGGAGGGTGATCCGAATGATCAAGGGTCTGGAAACCAAGCCTTACGAGGAGCACTTGAAGGAGCTGGATATGTTTTGCCTGGAAAAGAGGAGACTGAGAGGAGATATAATAGCCATCTTCAAATATCTTAAGGGCTGTCACATGGAAGAGGGGACAAGCTTGTCTTCTCATGGTCTGGAGGGTGGGACCCGAACCAATGGCTTAACTTTGCAAGAAAGAAAATTCCACCTAAGCATACGGAAAATGTTTATGAGCTGTTCAACAGTGGAGCAGTCTCCCTCGGGAGCTTGTGAACTCTTCTTCCTTGGAGGTTTTTAAGCAGAGGTTGGCTGGCCATCTGTCATGGATGCTTTAGCTGAGATTCTTGCATTGCAGAGGATTGGACTAAGTGACTCTTGGGTTTCTTCAGCTCTATGATTCCATGGTTCTGTGATAATACAATTAAATCTCTCTCTCTCTCTCTCTCACACACACACACACACCACACGCGCACACACACACCACTCTCTGTGTGTGTGTAAAGATCTGTCAAAACCATACAAATAATTACAATAAAAACAGCACAGTACCAGCACTTTTGTTAAACGTAGTCGACATACCCTCAAACATTTAACCAATGAAAATAAGGAGCTCCTCTTACATCATCATTATTAATATCCCACCCAGCTGAGTGATGAGTGACTAACGTATGCGGTTTTCTGAGGGATGAACTATAGATGCGCTTTTATACAAAACAGCTAATCACTTACTCTTTTTAATAGGGAGAGAAAGGCCCTTCCACAAAAGGAAACCCCCTATCTATCATCACATGTAGGTTTAGTGCAAGAGTGTAGTGCACACCAGTCTTCAAGTTAACAGGCCTCAGTCGCAGAACTAACTTTAGTCTTGCCTGTTCAAACAATTCCTTTTGTTTTGGATCCCCTGGGACTGCATTTTCCTGCCGAAAATGTAATGCGTCAATGCCATGACTGCAGATATAGCCAGAAGCAATTTCCTCCGACTGTGATAGCTGGGGAATATGCCAACATGGTGACAGGGGTTGTTGTGGGCCATCAGTGGCTGTCCTATTCATACGTTGTTTGCCTACGTGAGCCCATGCTCAGAGGCTTCCAGAGTGAAATACAGCCTGCACGCTTGCCATAGGAAAGAAACAAGTGCATATAATTTTCACTTCTCTTTCTCAGCAGGAAAAATATATATTCATGTATCGGAAGAAGGCCTTTTAATTTTGTTGATCTGATTAAAGAAAAGAAACCGAGTCGTGATGCAGAGAGACTCAGGAAATTAATGCTGCTTCAGAAAAAGAAGAAGTAATAACTGTGAAGGGATTAGACTAGTAAACACAGGATTAATTACAACTGGGTGTTTTTGATGAACGTGATAAGAAACATCAATAGGACCTACAATATGACAGATAGTGTATTTTGCACAGCGTATTTTGACATTCAAATTAATCATTCGGATGAGGCACAGCGCCTCAGTTTTTGATACCAAGTTAAGCTGATTGGAGACAGAGTGACAGAGTTACTCTGACCCAGTGTGGGCTGTTGTGCATAGAATTGGTAAACCAGGAAACGTGCATGTAAACAGGTATGTGTGTGTGTGTGTGTGTGTGTGTGTGTGGGAAACGTGGTTTCGACTGCTGGATCTCTGCAAACAGCAGCTGGAATTGGGGACTTTGGCTCCTATTTTTGCAATGGGAGCCATGCCCATGGTGCCAAATCGATGGCTGGTGCTTTCAAGTCCGATAGCATAAACCGTTTGGGCTGTATCGAGGCTACAGTGGTACCTCGGGTTACATACGCTTCAGGTTACATACGCTTCAGGGTACACACTCCGCTAAGCCAGAAATAGTGCTTCAGATTAAGAACTTTGCTTCAGGATAAGAACAGAAATCAGGCTCTGGTGGTGCGGTGGCAGCAGGAGGCCCCATTAGCTAAAGTGGTGCTTCAGGTTAAGAACAGTTTCAGGTTAAGAACGGACCTCCGGAACGAATTAAGTACTTAACCTGAGGTACCACTGTACATAACAGTGATCCTAAAGGATCTACACTGGGTCCCATTACGTTTCTGAGCACAATTCAAAGTGTTGGTGTTGATCTTTAAAGCCCTAAATGGCCTCGGCTCAGTATACCTGAAGGAGCGTCTCCACTTCCATTGTTCACCCCAGGCACTGAGACAGCAGTGTAGCTCGGGGGGCGAGGGGATGGGTTGCACTGGGCACAACTTAGGGGGGGGAGCACTTACCGTGGGGCCTGCAGCGCGCCCGAGCCACGCATCTCTCCTGGGAGTGACGCGATGGCTTGGGTGCCTGCAGGAACCACACCGCTCGAAAAGGCGGCTATCATGGCCCAGGAGTCGGCTTCACCTGTTGAGCAGCAGCCTGAAGGAGCAGAAGGCGAAGTGGCTCCACCTGCTGCTGATCAGTCTTCTTGCTCCTGTTGAGAACCAGTTGGCTCCAGCTTTCTTAAGTAGGGTTTCCAGCCTCAGCCAGTTGCTGGAAACAACATTCGTCGTTCCTGGCCAAACCTTGCTGCTTCTTGCTTCTCGTGACCTTGGACTCTCAGTGTTCTTGACACCCAAATTGTCTGACTATGTGAACTGAGATAATCCTGACCTTAGGATTGGACTGGACTGGACCAGACCTTGCATATGAGCTCTGTCTCCAGGCAAGTACCCCCCTGAGACTCAACTGGTTGGCTGGCTTCTCCCCCCACTGAGCTCTGCCGTGGCTGGCAACACAGGGCTACGACAGCGGCATGGGGTTGCGTCCACCCACCGCCTTGGGCACGCTGCCCCGGGCGTCCCAGCGACTAGCTATGCTGCTGGACTGACATCTAGTGCCGAGGACTTTCTGACAGTTCCCTCACTGAGAGACTTGAAGCTATGGGCAACCAGGCAGAGGGCCTTCTCAGTAGTGGCACCCGCCCTGTGGAATGCCCTCCCACCAGATGTCAAACAGATGAACAACTATTAGAAGACATCTGAAGGCAGCCCTGTTCAGGGAAGTTTTTTAATGGTTGATGTTGTGCTGTGTTTTTAATGTTTTATTGGGAGCCTCTCAGAGTTTCTGGGGCAACCCAGTCAGATGGAAGGAATAATAATAATAATTAATAAAATAAATTAATTGGTACTCACAAATGTGCTGTGAAAAAATATCATGAAGAGACCCTGCACTTCTGGATTTGTCAGTACACTGGATTTGACCCTGCGGTTTTCTTAGGCAAACATATATAAGTGTTCACCTTAAAACGGGATGCGGGTGGTGCTGTGGGTTAAACCACAGAGCCTAGGACTTGCCAATCAGAAGGTCAGTGGTTCGAATCCCCATGATAGGTGAGCTCCGGTTGCTCGGTCCCAGCTCCTGCCAACCTAGCAGTCCGAAAGCACATCAAAGTGCAAGTAGATAAATAGGTACCTCTCCAGCAGGAAGGTAAACGGTGTTTCCGTGTGCTGCTCTAGTTTGCCAGAAGCGGCTTAGTCATGCTGGCCACATGACCCAGAAGCTGTACGCCAGCTCCCTCGGCCAATAAAGCGAGATGAGCGCTGCAATCCCAGAGTCGGCCACGACTGGACCTAATGGTCAGGGGTCCCTTTACCCTTATCCTTAAAACTGATAATTTGCTCTCATAAAATTTCTGGGCAGGGGTTGTGTTCATCTGAGTTCTGTACAGTATCCTCGCAACCTGCTGGCAGTATCTAAGTGCTGGGCTGAAACAATTCGATACTCAGAAATTTCTGTTTTCTTCCCAACTATTGTGGGCAATCCTTTCGAAAGTGTTTGCTTCTCTTTTATCTTTGCGCCCTCTTTCTCTCCGTCATGGCACCGGGTTTGAGAGAGGTCCAGGCAAGACACTTTCCAAAGTTATTACTCTGGAGACCTTGCAAGCAACTTTACCCTTTACATAACTGGAATGGGATGTCTGGTTCTATTTTTTAGGATACACCAACAGCCTCTTAAATACTTTCAATGTGGTCCTCAAGACAATGGGAAAAAAATGAAAGCAGAAACTGCAGATCTGAATATATCTTTGACGTTTCCATAGCGTGTTGAGTTTAAAAACTTTAGCTGAAACAGTAGCTTGCCTCTTCAGCAGTGAGAGTGGCTGCAGGAGTGAAGATATTGGGCAAGAACCATGCATGAGGAAGGTGCTCCTTAATGACTGGCAATTATTCATCAGGACCACCAATATTTCTGGCCAAACCGCTGATCGTGGCTGTCACACACAATTAAATTGGCCGGTACCCAAGGAATGCAAAGCCGCATTATGAAATGGACAAAAGAATGAAGAGGCAAGACGCCAGATCAAGGGCTGCAGCTTTATTCATGCTGAAGGATCTTGAACAAGTTGACATATCCAGAATCCTGCAGTCAGAAGCACTGTCCAGGTGAAAATCGCTAAAATGTCCAGGAAAATCTGGATGTATGGCAGTGTCGTTTTGGGTGACTTTCCTTTAAAATAGCTCAAAAAACTTTATTATTATTATTATTATTGAATTTGACAACCTTGGGCAAAACTCTAACAAAAGCTCAACAACTTTGCAAAGAATATGGCAACCCTAAACTAACTTGTAACCTGAAGAAGTGTGCATGCACAGGAAAGCTTATACCAAGAACAAACTTAGTTGGTCTCTAAGGTGCTACTGGACATTTTTATATATTTTTTATAAATTTCGACTGCGTCAGACCAACACGGCTACCTACCTGAATCTTGTAATTCATACGTAACTCCCAGTATCTTTGGTGCTGTTTAGATCTCTAGGGTTGAAACGAAAGTGAATCTCTCCCCTTCAACATTGTTTCCATATCTCTAGATGCCTGTATAGCATAATATTCATGGGCTAGGCACTGATTGTGGCTATCATTATTTCAACACAGGTCAGAAACCTATCTCTGCGGCCACTTGTTTCTGTAATGTGATGAGGTTTGAGCTCTGGTTGGTTTTGATGGAACATGGTTCAGCAAAGCAGAACATTGTCTTCTTCTGAGTGTGCCTCTTTTATGAACAATGTATCTGGGGACTATACTGTTTGGCGTCCTTAGCCTAGTGGTTAATCCCACCTAATCCCTTGCGATGCTAGTTCACTGAAGATCAAACACAGGTCTCAGCCAATCAGTTATTGTACACATAGCGAGGATGCCCACCCAGGGTTCTCATAGGGTATGTGGAAGCTAAGTTGCTTTACACAATCTGGAGATCTAGGTATCATTTGTTTGCATGCTGCATGTTCTTAAGCGGGCTCTCTGGGTGTGCGTGCTTTATTTAAGTATTGTTAGGGCAAATATTTTATTTTGTCAGCAAAATAAAGATTTGTTGCTTTTTAAAAAGTGCAATTTATTTATGAAACATTTGTAGTGTTCAACATAAACATCTGCATGAACATGGCAAGCTATAACCGCCCATCGTTCAGCCTGGACACTGAGGTCCAGCTCTGAGGGCCTTCTGGCAGTTACTTCACTGCGAGAAGTGAGGTTACAGGGAACCAGGCAGAGGGCCTTCTCAGTAGTGGCACCTGCCCTGTGGAATGCCCTCCCATCAGATGTCAAGGAAATAAACAACTATCTGACTTTTAGAAGACATCTGAGGGCAGCCCAGTTTAGGGAAGTTGTTAATGTTTGATCTTTTATCGTGTTTTTAATACTCTATTGGGAGCTGTCCAAAGGGGCTGGGGAAACATATCCAGATGGTCTGGGAATAAATTGTTATTATGATAAATTATTATAAGGTGTAGGGAGCAGCGGGAGGGATTATTTAGGAGGCTGAGGCAGGCAGGGGCCCATAGCCTAGCTCACTAGCTGGCCAGGTGGGGCTCACTAGCTCTGGGAGAAGGTATGTGCTTCCTTAGCTTGAGTAGGCTCAGGACAGGTGAGGGTCACCTGCCTCATCAAGCCCAGATGCTACAATCAGCATGCAAAGCACAAATGGGAAACAGAGCTGAGTTGCTGTGTCTGCTCAACTGCCCATGTTGATGAACCTCAGCATGGATGCCCCAGGTTCTCTGTGGGACTGTGCTTCAGTTTGGACTTTGTCCCCATGGATTGACTCTGGATTTAGGACTTGGCATACTGACTTGCTGCCAGGTAGCCCAGGGGTTCAGGACACTGATGGGGAAGGGCTTTCCTCCGACAGGCTTCCCTCTGCTGTCTCCTCCTTTCCTCCTCATCTACCCCATTTATAGGGAAGCTTTTAATGTTTAATAGACTATTGTTTTTAAATATTCTGTTGGAAGCCGCTCAGAGTGGCTGGGGAAACCCAGCCAGATAAGTGGGGTATAAATAATAAATTACAGTGGTACCTCGGATTAAGTACTTAATTAGTTCTGGAGGTCCGTTCTTAACCTGAAACTGTTCTTGACCTGAAGCACCACTTTAGCTAATGGGGCCTCCTGCTGCTGCCATGCCGCCAGAGCACGATTTCTGTTCTTATCCTGAAGCAAAGTTCTTAACCTGAAGCATTATTTCTGGGTTAGCGAAGTCTGTAACCTGAAGCGTATGTAACCTGAAGCATATGGTACCACTGTATATGTTTTTTTTTGTTTTTTGTTTTGTTTTGTTTTGTTTATTATTATTATTATTATTATTATTATTATTATTATTATATACCTCTTCCTCCAGAATCTGCTATCCCAGTTCTGTGCCAGAAAGTGCTGAGTGACTCATGCCAGGAGTGGAAAACTGGATCCAGCCAACTGGCTAGATCTTTTTTTCCCTCCACCACCTGCAGTGACCTTTGACAGGTAGGTGGGACCGCTCACCAGTCAATCACTTTGAGTTTTATTGAGTTTTATTAAGCTGATTAGTTTTATTTGAGTTTTATTAAGCTGATTAGCACTTACCTTACCTTACATGTTCAGCGCCACTGGGGGGATTCACGATGGGTGCATGCGTGCCTTCAAAGGAGGTTTCCTCCAGCTGCCCCTCAGCTGCTTGGTAGTACAGTGAGCCCCTCTGAAATCCCTTGAAAGCCAGTCCCCTCAGTCTGCCTGTCTCCTCCCACTCAGCCGTCCTACAGCTAGGAGTGGGGAGGCAGCGGGTGGACCATTTAGGCAGCGTGGATCCTGTGTGCAGCTAAGCCACCGTGTCTCTCCCAGGAGAGACGTATGGCTCAGGTGCACTGCAGGCCCTGCGGTGAGTTCTGCCTGGCATTTTGTCACCCCCCTTTGTGGTGACACCTGGGGCAGCCCACACTCCCCGCACCCCCTTCCTCTGCTGACTGGCACCGACAAGGAGCCCTGCTTGCGAAGAGACGACTGGGAAGACACATTAAACTCTGCACCAAGTAGTTGCATCTATACCTGCCCTGCACCTGGTAGCACATACGACATTTGGGTGTGAAGCAGGTGGGTGTGGCTTGTCAGGATTGGCCTTGTAGGCAAAACTGGGACCTCTGCCAGACATAATTAGCATCGTGGACTGGAGCTCCCCTACCACTGATCTATGCTGTCTGTTTCCCCCTTACACAGTCTGTGCCATGATACCCGGCCCTGTCTGTGTGTTCTAGACATGGGAGGCTGGAACTATAAGATCAGGCTCAAGAAATACATTATCCTGTGTTGTTTCCAATATGAGTCAACTATTCATCATCACGTGGAAGTGAAGTTTTTCATCACGTCACCCTTTCGCATACTAGTCTTGTGTCAGTAATTATACAACCACTTTGCCTAATTACAGCACATGATGAAGATGGTGGAAATAACCCCATCTGTTTATGTTCCAGAGAAATTTATTCTGGGTTTCCACCATTCCTCGTTTTTTCTCTCCTTTTAAGTGTGTGTGTGTGTGTGTGTGTGTGTGTGTGTGTGTATACATATATATATTTACAAACTTTTAGGATTTTTTTTATTGTCACATGTGGAGCATTTTTAATGTAAGTAAGAGTACAAGGTTGATATTATTTTAAATGTATATTGTATTTGTCTTCCCAACACTGTGGTTTCTTAGTGCTGTGAATAACATAGTATGGAGCCAGCCTATTAAACGGCCTGTTTGTGTAAGGAAATTCTTAGTCCTCTTACAATATTCTATTGCTTACTGTGTTCTTCCAATATGCTTGGCATTCCACGGCCTAAATGATCATTTGTTGAACAAATTCATGCTTTTATTAGTCAAAATACAGAGAAAACAGAAGCCCCCCTGTTTCGAGATATTTGCTAATGCACGGTTAATTATCACATATAGCTTACTATAATTCATTTTACAGGGGGACCTCCTGCAGGCAAGGTACTCAGTTTATGAAGCAAAATAACCTCACTGTGGATTAGGACTGTTTCACTTCTGGTCAGACAGTTGGTGCTTCTAGGCCTTTTCCCTTCACCTTGCTAATTTGAACAAGGGTTTATTTTTATATTTGTCCTCAGCAGGACTGTAGCATGGTTGTTAAACCTCTCCCAGGCCTAATTAGAGCAGCAATGCTCGCATTCATAATGAATCTCGTGCCCTGGGCTGGAGGAGGAGGTAGCCGAAATGCTACGGTAGAGCTTCCTGGCAGACAGTCGTTGGCAGGTTTTAAGGCAAGGCTTGCGGCTTGCGATATTAAGTGACTGTTGAAATTCATTGACTCCACTGCGGCTTATGTGTCTAGATGACAACAAGGTTGCACGGTTCTTTTATAGTTACAGCAAATGGGTCCATTTAAATATTTATGAGGTGATTACGGTGATGTAAAAATGGAGGGGGGGGGTTAGAGGAGAGGCGAAGTACAGTATTGCATGTATAGCTGTTTTTGACGGTTACATATTTATTAAATATAAAAAAGGTGGGCAGTGTTTATCATTTTGCAATGACAGCATCTTTCCTCTCCCTGCACACCCACCAACCCAATCCCCATAAAAATGCATAACATATCAGTTACTGTGCATGGCAACATGTGCATGGGGGGGGGGGCTTAAAAAAATTACAATTAGTGTCAATGGAAACGCTCTTGCACTCTCTGATGTGAGGAAGAGATGTAACGGGGCAGCTATCGTGTGGCGTCTTGACAGTTCGGCTCGTGGGGCTGTTTATGAGGCAGAGAAGGGAAGAGGAGAGTGTCAGGCTGCTTGTGTTTGATAGGAAAGCTGGCAAGAAGTTTGCGTCCAGCGAATGTTTCCTTGTGATCAATTGGTCTGGCTTGGCGGATCAAATGTAGTCAACTTGATATATTTTTGTGGGCTGCTCATCAACCTCTCCCACTCCTTGCTCCCTTTCTTGCAAAATGGACTGATGAGAACTCCAGAACTGGCTGATGTTGTAAGTGAGTTTCCAAATCTTGAAATTTGATGACAAATTTCACAGTTGGAGATACACACACACACACACACAGAGAGAGAGAGAGAGAGAGAGAGAGAGAGAGAGAGAGAGTCATACCTTGGATCTCGAATGTCTTGGCTCCCAAACACATTAGCTCGATCGAAACCTGGAAGTGAGTGTTCTGGTTTTCAAACAATTTTGGGAAGCCACCTGTGTGAGGGGGCTTTTGCAGCTTCCGATTGGCTGCCGGAGCTTCCTGCAGCCAATCAGAAGCCGCACTTTGGTTTTCAAACGTTTTGGAAGCCAAATGGACTTCCGGAACGGATTCCGTTTGACTTACAAGGTACAACTGTATAAAAAATCTCACAGAGATATATGTTACTGAGAGGGGGGGAAATGTTACATTTTTTAAAAAAAAAAATAGTTCCAGTTTAATTACATGAAGGAAAACGTTTTTTAAAAAATAAGAGAAAAGTTTTATATCTTACTCTGAAGCAGTAAATGCACTACTTTTGAAAATGTTTTGTTATCAATTCTTACAGTACATCATTAGTTTAGAATGTGTATCTGCAACAATTGTCTTAAAGAAACAGAAGCCCAAACCTATACATCATGATCTCTGATGTAAGTTTCATGGGGTTCATTGGCACTTAATTACCAATTAAGTGTGAGGACTGGGTTGGGGACTGAAGGCCTGGGGATGGCATATGCCCCCACGGCTATATTCCTTTCCCAGGCCACAGTCCTCACTGGCTTGGCTCCATGTCCTCCTGAAGAGCTTCTGTCTGCCCAGCAGGCTCATAGAATCGGTAGAATTCTTTTGAACAGAAAGCCATCAGTTGGCTTTCATTCAGAAACAACAGCGAGCTTCTATGTGTTCTTGAAAAAAGCTATAAACCAAAATGTGAACCTTTCGCCCACCATTTCTGTGAAATGAGCTCAGACCCTCCAAGTGTCCCTCTTTCCCAGGGACAGTCCCGGATTTACAGAAGCCATCCTGGTTTCTGATTTGATCCCAGAATGTCTCATTTTTCCTTGTTGTTGTTGTTTAGTTGTTTAGTCGTGTCCGACTCTTCGTGACCCCATGGACCAGAGCATGCCAGGCACTCCTGTCTTCCACTGCCTCCCGCAGTTTGGTCAAACTCATGTTGGTAGCTTCGAGAACACTGTCCAACCATCTCGTCCTCTGTCATCGCCTTCTCCTTGTGCCCTCCATCTTTCCCAACATCAGGGTCTTTTCCAGGGAGTCTTCTCTTCCCATGAGGTGGCCAAAGTATAGGAGTCTCAGCTTCAGGATCTGTCCTTCCAGTGAGCACTCAGGGCTGATTTCCTTCAGAATGGATAAGTTTGATCTTCTTGCAGTCCATGGGATTTTCAAGAGTCTCCTCCAGCACCATAACTCAAAAGCATCAATTCTTCGGCGATCAGCCTTCTTTATGGTCCAGCTTTCACTTCCATACATCACTATGGGAAAACCATAGCTTTAACTATATGGATCTTATAGTTATGTAGAGAAGGTAATGTCTCTACTTTTTGAGATGCTGTCTAGGTTTGTCAGCGCTTTTCTCCCAAGAAGCAGGTGTCTTTTAATTTTGTGACTGCCATCACCATCTGCCGTGATCATGGAGCCCAAGAAGGTAAAATCTGTCACTGCTTTCACTTCTTCCCCTTCTGTTTGCCAGGTGATGGGACCAGTGGCCATGATCTTAGTTTTTTTGATGTTGAGCTTCAGACCATAGGATGTCCTTAGGACGTCCCTATTTTTATCAGAGAAACATTGGAGGGTGTGGTGTTATGTGACCCCTGAACCAAGGAGAAAAGTAACTATACAACCTTTAGAGGGAATCTGGGAATTGGAAGGGGCAAGCAGAATATAAAATGGAAGAATGATATGAAGAGGTGTGGGATATAGCTATTAATGATAAATTAACATGTGCCATTAAGGTAAGACAGGGAATATGCAGGAGAAATTATTTTGAGGAGATATGGAGGGTGTTTGTAGAATTTGTACTGTGAAAACAGAAATGGGTCAAACCATCACAAGAGTTGTTGAAATTTTGGGAGGTTGGATAGTTACAATGGAATGGGGTAGGGTACACATTTTTATTCTTATTTATTTATGATTATTACTTTATCAAAATAAAATAAATGTATAATATGTAAATAAATGTATAAAATACAAATAAAAGAATAAATAATAAAACAGAGAACATCTGAAGTATAGGGAAGTTGTTTTAATTTGTAACGTTGTATTATGTTTTTATATATGTTGGAAGCCACCCAGAGTGGCTGGGGCAACCTAGTCAAATGGGTAGGGTATAAATAAAATAATAATAATAATAATAATAATAATAATAGGAATAGGACGCTCCTATTTTCATTGGAGAAATGCTGGAAGGTATGTGAGATAGCCCAACTGCTCCAAGTCTCCTCCTTTCAGTGACACACCTTCTCCCCAAATGCTTTGGGGAGCCAGTGTGGTGTAGTGGTTAAGAGTGGTAGACTCGTAATCTGGTGAACCGGGTTCGCGTCTCCGCTCCTCCACATGCAGCTGCTGGGTGACCTTGGGCCAGTCACACTTTTCTGAAGTCTCTCATCCCCACTCACCTCACAGAGTGTTTGTTGTGGGGGAGGAGAATGTTAGCCGCTTTGAGACTCCTTCGGGTAGTGATAAAGCGGGATATCAAATCCAAACTCTTCTTCTTCTTTGTGCAGAAGGAACTTGGGCTGAAGCATCCTGGAAGTTTGTGGTGGGTCTGTTCATATATATATATCATATACATGAAAGCTTTTGTTTCCTCTGCATGTGAGCCCTGTGATGTGGAAGTACCTTCCGTGCACCAGGTTTGTTTGTTTTTTTTCAAAGTATGTACACGCTTGCTAAAAATACAGATTAATTGTAGCTGAATTACTATGAAAGACTTTTTTCTTTTTTTTAAGAAATGGATATTAAGTCTTTAGTTTGAGACGATAACCTTCATTTACTATTCTGTCTTTGGCTTACGTAAGTGCTTTGATGCAATAGCACAAGATAATTAGGCATCATTAGATCAATCTTAGAATGCCTTCTAATATTTCAATACAGCTTGCTAAATTGTGAGTTGGAAATCCTGGTGGAGAAGTGATGTCAATTCTAAGTGCCCCCTGCCCCCTGTCAAAGATCTCTGCAAAATCATAGGATTTTACTCCCCTACACTAAGGTTACCAGACGTCCCTGTTTCCTGGGGACAGTCCCCAGATTTACAAATCAGTCCCCTGACAAAATCCTATCATTCCTACTGAAGTTGAAAAGTGTCCCTGGATTCATTGAAAAAATATCTGGTAACCTTATCCTACACACACTTTTTTGAGCATGAAAGCATTAGAGAATTGAGCAAACAGAAGCAGCCAAAATTGAGAATTATTTCCCAATTGTCTGTCCACTGTGTGGATGATCCCAGTCTATCAATACAATCTGCCTAGAATTAGCATGGCAAATCATAGTGCATCCTTCGGGGATGGGGCTTACAAAACAGGTAAGTTTACCGCAACAAATTTTAAAATTCAAAATAAAATCTTTAAGATGGAGTCAAGGTTGGTTTTCTTTTTTAAGGGGTGGAGCCCTGGAGGAGGAGCAAAATGGTTTGATGAGGAAAGGGAGGGAGCAAGAAGGAGCTCAACATACCCTGTGCCCAAGGGGCCCCAGAAACCTGGAGCCAATCCTGGTTCTTGCCAATAGTGGGAATACCAAGCACAGGGAAACCTCTTGGCATCTCTGTTAAATTGTAGTCTTGCTGGAGTGTGTCCTTCAACTATAATAATGCTTTTTCCTTGCCTTAATAGAGAGGCTGCTGTGTGTATGGATATAGCTAGCTTTATGGCTTTATAGCTTTATGTATGGAATATAGCTAGCTTTAGAAACAGAGCTGTCAGATCTCCTGGTTCTGACCTGAAGCCCTCCAGGTTTGCTTGTCTCCCTCCCAGTGGCAGGGTGGTGCATCTCCAGGTGTGCAAGATTGCATTTATTTATTTATGAATGAATGAATGAATGAATGAGGAAGGTTGCAGGCTTCAACCCGGCAGGAGCTGTCTGCAAATTATAGCATAGACACCGGGTGGGTGGCCTCCTCTGCTGCCCTCTCCCAATTAACCTCCATCTCCAGGACCTGTTTCCATGATATATCCAGGGGCTGCCCCAAGGTCTCTGCTTTGGGTCCTGAAATCTCAGGGTCTACGATGCTTCTGATCTGGCAGCGCTATTTATAAACGTTTCCAGGTTTATTGCTCCACCCACCTTTTCCTTTGGCTCCACCCACCAGTGGTATGTGGTCCCCAGAAGGTTGTTTATAAGAGCTTTTGAAATAAAGATGTGTGACCCATTGCTAAAAATTAGCCTAAGAAAGTTAAAGTCACTGCATGGTATCGTTCATTTTTATTTATTTATAATCAAGTGGAAGGGACGGGGTGTGTGTGCTGTGGGTTAAACCACAGAGCCTAGGACTTGCTGGTCGGCGGTTCGAATCCCCGCAACGGGGTGAGCTCCTGTTGCTCGGTCCCTGCTCCTGCCAACCTAGCAGTTTGAAAGCACGTAGATAAATAGGTAAAACTCTGGCAGGAAGGTAAACGGCATTTCCGTGCGCTGCTCTGGTTCACCAGAAGCGGCTTAGTCATGCTGGCCACACGACCCAGAAGCTGTACGCTGGCTCCTTCAGCTAGTAAAGCGAGATGAGCGTCGCAACCCCAGAGTCGGTCACGACTGGACCTAATGGTCAGGGGTCCCTTTACCTTTACCTTTTAATCAAGTGGATAATATAGATCAGGGGTAAGCAACCTAAGGCCCGGGGGCCGGATCCGGCCCAATCGCCTTCTCAATCTGGCCCGTGGACGGTCCGGGAATCAGCATGTTTTTACATGAGTAGAATGTGTGCTTTTATTTAAAATGCATCTCTGGGTTATTTGTGGGGCAAAAGAATTCGTTCATTTCATAGAATCATAGAATCATAGAGTTGGAAGAGACCACAAGGGCCATCGAGTCCAACCCCCTGCCAAGCAGGAAACACCATCAGAGCACTCCTGACATATGGTTGTCAAGTCTCTGCTTAAAGACCTCCAAAGAAGGAGACTCCACCACACTCCTTGGCAGCAAATTCCACTGTCGAACAGCTCTTACTGTCAGGAAGTTCTTCCTAATGTTTAGGTGGAATCTTCTTTCTTGTAGTTTGGATGCATTGCTCCGTGTCCGCTTCTCTGGAGCAGCAGAAAACAACCTTTCTCCCTCCTCTATGTGACATCCTTTTATAAATTTGAACATGGCTATCATATCACCCCTTAACCTCCTCTTCTCCAGGCTAAACATGCCCAGCTCCCTTAGCCGTTCCTCATAAGGCATCGTTTCCAGGCCTTTGACCATTTTGGTTGCCCTCCTCTGGACACGTTCCAGTTTGTCAGTGTCTTTCTTGAACTGTGGTGCCCAGAAGTGGACACAGTACTCCAGGTGAGGTCTGACCAGAGCAGAATACAGTGGCACTATTACTTCCCTTGATCTAGATGCTATACTCCTATTGATGCAGCCCAGAATTGCATTGGCTTTTTTAGCTGCCGCGTCACACTGTTGGCTCATGTCAAGTTTGTGGTCAACCAAGACTCCTAGATCCTTTTCACATGTACTGCTCTCAAGCCAGGTGTCACCCATCTTGTATTTGTGCCTCTCATTTTTTTTGCCCAAGTGCAATACTTTACATTTCTCCCTGTTAAACCCCCCCCCAAATATAGTCCGGCCCACCACATGGTCTGTGGGACGGTGCACTGACCCACGGCTGAAAAAGCTTGCTGACCCCTGATATAGATTCCAGCGGAACTCGAGGTTTGTGGAGAATGCTTTTTCATGGATCAGTTCCAGCAGACATTTGGAGAGCAAGCTTGAACAGGGATGTGAAATTGATAGATGCCTTCATGTAATTAGCTTTTAATCTGTGCCAGAGGACTGGATAAGATGTCGTTACATCCCTAAGCAAAACTGAGCTCTCAGGGTTTTTTGCTTTTTGCTTTGAAAGCTACACCAGCAATAAATAAATAAATCTAATTGTGTGAGTTTCATATGTGCAAATAATGATGAATAAGTCCTTTAGCGTACATGGAAGCACAATCCAATCTAATTCGTAGCCGGTGCATTATTAATCATAACTTAGTGGTAGTGACACGGACAGGGTGCAAAGGTAACGGGCACATCAGAATACAAATGTTCACTTTGATTTTGTAATGCATAGCTTAACTACAAGTCGGGCATCCTGGAACAGTAATTCTATTTGTCATTAATAAAGAGGCATATTTTGAGCAGATGTCCCACTTCAGCCCCTCCGTGATCGGAATTAATTGGGCCAGGCCAACACAGCCTGGAGTGCCAGTTAAAGGGAATCAAGCTCAGAGCATTAACATCTCAAAATGTGGAAACTGCAGCCTTCCCGATGCTATTGGACTCCAACTCCCATCAGACTCAGCCAGCATAGCCAGGGATGATGGGAGTTGTAGTCCAACAGCATCTAGAGTTGGCTACCCTTGCCTCCTTCCATCTCAGTAAGAAATTATCCTTCCTTTGTGATATGTTGCCTTTTAATTCTCATTGCTGGGAGGGCCAAACTTCCAAATTATAAAGATCTGCTTCCCTCACCTATTATTATTATTATTATTATTATTATTATTATTATTATTATTATACACACTGCCCTATATCTGCAGGACTTAGGACGATTCACAGGTTCCTCTAGTTGGAGGGGTGTGTGTTCTTAACTTTAAATATGAAGTGGCTTGAGGAACTGTTATTTTATTTGATACATTTATACCAATGATCAGTGCATCTGGCTGTTAACCAGAAAGTTGGTGGTTTGAGCCCAAACAGAGATGACTATGAGCAGGATTCCTGTATTGCAGGACGTTGGACGAGATGAATGTCGGGGTGCCTTCCAACTCTTTGATCCCTTCATCTGAGGATCATGGGGCGGTTTACAGTATAAAAACACAAAATAACAAATCCCCACACACAAAGGGAATATGCCAGTGCCATGGCGACTCTTTGGCACAGACTGGGCGGGTAAGGAGCTTATAGGAAAGGAAGGGCTGACGAAGGAGATCCACATGGAGCAATCAGGTTGGTTGAATTGTACATATTGATTCGAATCAATCAGCAAACCTTTGGTTGCAGGATGATAGTTGCTAGATAAAGAGGTACAAAGGTTAGTACCATCAAGAGGCGGCTTCATGGACATGAACCCACAGGTTTGGATTCAAATCTTTGCTCAGCTACAGATAGGTTTCTTGGGGCCATCACTGCCACTTGGCCTCAGTCTGTAGCTTTGGAGAACAGCTCAGATAAATGATACCTCTAGGTTGCAACCCTGCACACACTTACCTGAGAGTAATTTCCTCTGAACTCGCTTGCTTCAAAGTACACATGTATAGAATACAGTAACCAGTTCCATACAGAGCAGCCCAGGGGCTGGTGCCAGATCTGTAGATGGCTGATAGAACTGACCTTGGAGATCTGGGTTTCAAATAAGGATGCTTGAGTGAAGTGGAGGACATGAGGCAGGAGTTGATAATGCAGGTGAGCTGTGCACAAGCAAGCTGCCAGCTAGCTTTGTGGAGGCTCCTTTTATTGACACAATATGCAAACCCAGGCAGATACATTTTGGGCTGTGACCTTTACAGATCTTCCAGTCCCAAGATTGTGGGGAGGCACAAAGTTATTTTGGCACCTGTTTCCACCGCGTCATTTTCCCCTTGCACAATGTATGCCAAAGGAGACAAAGGTCTCAGAGACAGGACACGGCAGACTACTGAGACCGAAAAAGGTTAGATAGAGGGCAAGATGTTCATATAGCTGTGGCTTTATCTGTGAAGGGGGAGTGTGCTCTGCACCCCAAGGGCATGCATGCAGACAGCTGAGGTTGCCCGCGGGCAGGAGTGTGCTCCACAACCCAGCGATCATTCCTACACTTGAGGAGTTAGCTCTTTCTAGACATGATCCGCAAGTCGCAGCGCAGCTATCCTTTCATTTTCACGTTTCTCCAAATTCGAGTGCTGCCATTTCCAGCTCAGAAAACTACCCCTAAATGTGTTTTGAAACGCATAGTTTAGGATAGAATAGAAATGTCTTATTTTGACATAAAACAAAATATCTGTTTAAATACATTCTAAGTGAGGAATTCAACAGCACGCTCTTCTGATTGTTCTTCCAGCACAAGCATTTAAGCTTGCCAGTTGGAACTATCCCCCCTCTCCTCTGCATACTGTTCTGGGGGTTTCTCCTGGTGATCAAATAGCTCAGTTGGTTAGAGCGTGGTGCTGATAATGCCAAGGTTGCAGGATCAATCCCCACATGGGACAACTGCATATTCCTGCATTGTAGGGGGCTGGACTAGATTATCCTCAGGGTTCCTTCCAACTCTATGAATATTATCCAGACCAGGATAATTTTCCATTCTATTTCCTGATTCATCAATTCCATATATTGCGTTTGGTAAATCTTTATTTCTCTCAGAATCTCTTGTGACTTCAGCTTGGCTCTCAATTTTTTCTCACCTTCTTTAATTTTCTCCAAAATTTTATCTTTTTTCTCATTTTGCCTTCTCTTTTTTAATGCATTCTGTTGTATCAAAAACCCTCTCATCACAGCTTTACTTGCATCCCAAATTACTCTTTTTTCCACATTTGTTGGCAAATTTAATTCAAAATAGTCTCTTAAAGTCTTTTGGGCCTTATTGTATACTTCTTCATCTCTAAATAAGGTGTCATTCATCCTCCATCTGAAGGTGCCGGTTGTTATTTGCTTCATCTCCATCTTTACAGCATTATGGTCAGAGCAAGTTTTAGGGCAGATCTCCACTTTTTTTATCTTTGGTGCCATTCCTCTAGTAATCCAAATTTGGTCAATTCTGATCCATGTCATCTTGGGCCTGCCATTATAATCTTAGGTAGATAGGTCCCGTATTTTTCACTCCATAGGACACACTTTTTCCCTCTTAAAAACTAAGTGGAAAAGTCTGTGCGTCCTATGGAGCGAATGCAGGGGGGAGGCAGGCAGGAAAAGCCCCCAAGAGCCACACGGCTCTTGCGGGCTTTTCCCCAGGAGGGAGGAGGGAATACTGCTCCCCAACCTATTCTGGGGGCTGGGGTTGGGGGAAGCTCGGGCTTCCCCCACCCCAGCCCCACGGCTAAAAAGGAAGCCAAGACAGTGAGCGGGATTCATCCCGGCTGGAGAGGTTGCGCGCGGCTAAAGAGGAAGCCAAGACAGTCAGCAGGATGGATCCCGCTAGCTGTCTTGGCTTCTTTGCTCTTTGGGGCTGTGGGGGGGAACCCGGGCTTCCCCTGACAGCCCCAGAAGCTCTGGGAGAAGCGGATCTTTTTTTTCCATGTTTCCCCCCCCCCCCTAAAAACTAGGTGTGTCTTGTGGTCCGGTGCATCCTATAGAGCGAAAAATACGGTAGATAGATAATTTATTACGGTCGGAGACCAGCTTATAAAACACACTTGGGGGTACTATCCCAGAAGGAAAACAAACATTTAAAACAATGTACAACAATAAATTTAAAATTTATCAATGTGATAAGCGTATAGACACTTAAAACTTTGAGATAAGGTACCCCAAAGAGATGACCCAGAGTCACCCATGGAACCGAGTTTGGGGATTTTCTTAACGAACTAGTTTGGGTTGGGGGATGGGCTGCGCCTACAGATCTGTACACAGAATCTGGCGACCATCCGGGTATAATCTTAGGTTCTTAGTCTCTAACTTTGGACTTGAGAGGATGCTATAGGGCATGTAACTATCTATGCTTACCCAATGTCCATTACTGGTTGTTTCAAGAAATTCATGATTTGATGCTGCCATATTCGTTGTTTCTCCATCATCTGCTACAAATGGCAGTCAATGAGCAGGAGTCAGGGCAGGGAATAAGAGGATGTCATAACACCCGTCCCCACAAATGCATATTTGGGCCTTTGTTGTTTGGTCGTTTAGTCGTGTCCGACTCTTCGTGACCCCCTGGACCAGAGCACGCCAGGCACTCCTGTCTTCCACTGCCTCTCGGAGTTTCGTCAAATTCATGTTGGTCACTTCTATAACACTGTCCAACCATCTCGTCCTCTGTCGTCCCCTTCTCCTTGTGCCCTCCATCTTTCCCAACATCAGGGACTTTTCCAGGGAGTCTTGTCTTCTCATGAGGTGGCCAAAGTATTGGAGCCTCAGCTTCAGGATCTGTCCTTCCAGTGAGCACTCAGGGCTGATTTCCTTCAGAATGGATAGGTCTGATCTTCTTGCAGTCCATGGGGCTCTCAAGAGTCTCCACCAGCACCATAATTCAAAAGCATCAATTTGGGCCTTAATGATATGATTAGCATGAATATTTCCTAGCTTTTCTGCTGGAATAGTTTTATCAGTACCTAGTACATTGACTTACAGGCAGGAATCCTGATGCTTTAATTTAATTTTTTGTGTATTAATTAAGGGTGTCAGGTTGGTTCATGGTAAATTAATTTATGTATTTATTTTTACAAAGACAGATTGGGGGGGGGGGCTTTCTCCATTTTTACCATTTCCATGCTACTTTTTGCTCAAAGTTTCCAGTAGATCCATGCCTGAACAAGACATTGACTGTAATTACTTTAGTCAGATCCCAGCACTCATAATTTATTTTGCACTCTCTAGCACTTAATGCTATTAAAGCACCCGCAGCCAGGGGTTGGGTTGTGGCCTCATTATTTTCCAAAACAATGTTGATTAGCCTTGTCTTAGATAGTCAAGGGATAGCCAAATTGGGGCTATCCAGATGTTGTCAGACTACAACTCCCATCATCCCAAACTGTTGGGTATACTGGCTAGGGATGATGGGAATTGTATCCTCTAGATGCTGTTGCACTACTGCAAGTATCATTTCGCATGGTACCCATAAATTATTTGTTTGTTTGTTTGTTTGTTTGGCGTGATATAGGGCTGCCATATTTCAAAAAGTGAAAATTTGGACACAAAAGTTGTTGCGCTTTTTGGGGGAAAAGTTGAGCTTTCCCTTTCCCCCTTTTTGGGGGGGGGAGGGGGCAAAGTTATTGAGCTTTTGTTGACCCCCCAAAATATCGTGGATTTAAGTCCTTTAATTTCGATGGGTCTGCTCTGAGTAGAACAGGCATCCCCAAACTCGGCTCTTCAGGTGTTTTGGGACTACAACTCCCATCATCCCTAGCTAACAGGACCAGTGGTCAGGGATGATGGGAACTGTAGTCCCAAAACATCTGGAGGGCCAAATTTGGGGATGCCTGGAGTAGAATTTACACCACTGGCATAGCGTGGGTTGCCAGCACCCGCGGCTACTCGGAGGTGGGATGGGAGGCAGGAAAATAGATGCCTGCAAATTCAACTGCCTAATGGCATCACCCAGGGGGATCACAGCTGCAGAGATAAGAAAAGAATAGGATTATTTTTGTTCTCTAAAGAGGTCACTTCCTGGTTCGCATGGAGAAGCTGTTTTCATCGGAGCCCATCAACGGAAGTGCATAGCTGGCTTGAGGCAGCACTGGGTGTTGAAATTCTGCACCCCCTAACAATTTTGCGCTCAGGGTGACCACCCCTGTAGTCCCATCCCCCCCCCCCCCGTGCCATGCCTGTGATTTACACTGGATATCACGCAGTATGTGTTTTTAATCACCTTGCTGCCCAAGAATTGGAGTCGCTGGTGGTCTGCAAGGCAAATGCACTGGAATAGCGATCATTTTCTTATGGGTGGTGTTCGTTCTCTCTCTCTCTCTCTCTCTCTCACACACACACACACACTTGCAGTAGTGCGCATATGTGAATTGGGTGTTGCAGATATACCACTCCAGCCCAGTGGTGTAGCGTGGGTTGTCAGCACCCGGGGCAAGGCAAGTAATTTGCGCCCCCTAACCCGTGGATTTGCGCCCCCTAACCCGTGGATTTGCGCCCCCTAACCCATGGATTTGCCCTAACCCCAGATGTTGCCCCCGGTGCGGCCCGCCCCCCTGCACCCCCCACGCTACGCCACTGCTCCAGCCTGCTCCTCATATGTGAAACCCTTTTCGGTGAACTCAGCCATAAATGAACAAAATGGTTTGGGGTCAAATCCTGCAATTCTTTCACAATAAAGAACTGAATCAGGTCAAACACCCATCTAGTCCAGCACTTTTGTTCTCACAGCGATCAAACCATGTGTAGCCTGCAAGTGGAACCTTCTTACAACAACCCAACATAGTTTTAAAACTGCCTGTGGTTTATAAATGCTTTCTAATAAATGTTAAATAATAAGGTTGCAACAAGGAGAGCAAAGGTTGCTACGCCACACTATATTTTATATTGTACATAAAAATATTTTTTGAACTTCCCTGCCTTGTGAACTCTATCACAAGCCTTAAATAGCACGCATTTATTAGCAAGTCACAAATTCTCTTTTCAGAGTTTTACATATAAATAGAAGGCTTCCTTGCGGCGGCGGGGGGGGGGGGGATGAGCAATGTGTTGCTGCAACACATCTCTGCAGAAAGCGATACTTTCCTAAGAAGTTCAAATTCACTGGCATCCAATGTAAAGATGAGTGAAAAAATATGGCCATAAATAATAAGAAAAACCCAGTGGGCTCGTTTTATAATTAGACCCCTTAAAGGGGGGGACTACCATTAGACAGAGTCAGGCAGTCGACTCAGACAGCTGATGTTGAGGGTCATGAAAAGACAGCAAATTGTTTAATTTACTATTATTGTATTTTTACTCCCAGACTCTGGTGCCAAAATAACTCGACCAGCCCCTTGGGTACTGTGCACATTGACTGAGGGCGTGGGCACTATTTGCCGTTCCACTTCAGGCACCAAAATGTCTTGGGCCAGCCCTGAAACCCTTTTATAATTGGCTCCTTTAAAAATGTCTTTGTGAAGATACAGGGAGATTCCAAGCAGAACATGTTAAAAGTAGGCTGAGGCCAGGGAAGTTGGCGAAATGCTGGGAATCTCACCTGGCAGACTTAACCAACACTTTGAGAAGTAGCTACGAAGCTTGAAACTGGAGACGTTGCCAGGCAGAAGAAATCATTCTGAGTTTTTCTCTTTTTTAAGGAGTTGGCTGACCTGCTTCAGTCACAGTCGCACATGCCCATTTTCTGTATAAAAGGGGCAGGTGCTTTATGTTCCAGCTTTTAAACACCTGGTGAAAGCTGTCAGACCTATGCCGTCAGTTAAGAGTACATCATTCTACAAGGGTTGTTGGTGTATGTTTTTAACTGTTGTCAGCTTTTTATTATTTTTTATGTTTCATGTTTTTATTCTGTAAGCTGCTTTGATAGTTTTATGATAGAGTGGTGTGTATTTATATCACTGTATAGTCACAACACATTGGGTGCAATCATAGGAGGAAATGCCAAAATCATTTCGTCCTGGATGTTCACCCACTTTCTGTTCCCGCCCCTTAAAAAAATATTGTTATTGCCAAGTACATAAAGCTGAATGCACACAAGTTAAATGCTCATAAGGTGCAGGTTAAAGGTAAAGGTAAAGGGACCCCTGACCATTAGGTCCAGTCGTTGCCGACTCTGGGGTTGCAGCACTCATCTCGCTTTATTGGCCGAGGGAGCCGGCGTACAGCTTCCGGGTCATGTGGCCAGCATGACTAAGCCGCTTCTGGTGAAGCAGAGCAGCGCACAGAAACGCCGTTTACCTTCCCGCCAGAGCGGTACCTATTTATCTACTTGCACTTTGATGTGCTTTTGAACTGCTAGGTTGGCAGGAGCAGGGACCAAGCAACGGGAGCTCACCCTGTTGCGGCGATTCGAACTGCCGACCTTCTGATCGGCAAGTCCTAGGCTCTGTGGTTTAACCCACAGCATCACCCGCGTCCCCATAGGTGCAGGTTTACTGTACAGCAAATCATCGTGGGCCCAATGACATTCTATCAATCTCAGGGTGGAATGTGTTAGAATTCCTGCTCCATGATTGCAGGGATTTTTGTCTATCACATGATGGTGTATGTTTTGATTTCACAGAGTGGGAAGTGACGGAGACAGGATGTTTGTGTTACTGTGTTCCGTGAAGTGGGACTATTGTCCTTTGCTCTTTTTCTCTTTGCTGTCTGATGCTAGAAAGAGAGGGAGCCATGTTGCAGTGCTCTGTGTGTGTTTATATGTAAATAAAGCAGATTAGCCAAAATGCTGTGTTGCTGAGGTCTGTTACGCAACTGCGCAAGCTCTGTGGATCCCCAAGTGTGCCGGTGTCAGTTGGCATCGGTCGCTGTGATGTTCAGGCTGAAGAAAGCTTATGAAGCTCCCTAATGATTGACCAGGAGGGAGGGAACATGTCAGTCAGGCATGTGTCTCTACCAGGGTCCTACTTGAGTGTAGGCTGAACTCCTGACAGAATGTACAGGGGGGGGGGACCCCACAGCTGCCCTGCAGCCACTCCAGGTTGTAGGCAACCTGTTTTTAAACACTTGAAGAAAAGAAATATATGTTAGGGGAACAGAGGCAATGCTGCAACCCATGGACCACCTTATAAAGGGGACCAGCAGGACTGGGAACTCTGAAGTGGACCCATGATTAGGATTGGGAGATACCTGATTTTTAACATTGCAGGATATCACCCGCTAAACGTCACAATATACAAACATATCACAATGTCTGAAATAAGAAAGGAACTTTGTACAAGCAAACAGTGGGGGCTGGGCGATAATCTGTTTTTCAACTGTGTGATATAAAGGTAAAAGGTAAAGGACCCCTGGACGGTTAATTCCAATGAAAGGCAACTATGGGGTGCGGCACTCATCTCGCTTTCAGGCCGACGGAGCCAGCATTTGACTGCAGACAGCTTTCCGGGTCATGTGGCCAGCATGACTAAACAGCTTCTGGCGCAACGGAACACCGTGACGGAAACCAGAGCACACGGAAACAGCATTTATCTTCCTGCTACAGTAGTACTTATTTATCTACTTGCGCTGGCGTGCTTTTGAACTGCTAGGTTGGCAGGAGCTGGGACAGAACAATGGGAGCTCACCCTGTCGCAGGGATTCGAATTGCCGACCTTCTGATCAGCAAGCCCAAGAGGCTCATATCACCAGCCAAACATCACACTATGCTGATATATCACAATGTCTGAAATAAGGATGCAGCATTGGCTGGCATCACGGTTTCCCCCACATTGTGAATTTTGCATTGGGTTGTCATATTTCAAGAGGTAAAACTCCGGACACTAAAATTTGTTGAGCTTTTTTAGGGTGATTGCTGCCTGATAGCCCCTTCGCTGCCACTGAGCCTGAACTGCCCACGCCAGAGCCCCCCGTGCACAATAATATTTTATTTTAAACCAAAATCCAGGACATTTGCTTTAAAATGTAAAATTCCCCCGGATGGGCATGTAGGACCCAAAAAGAAGACATGTCTGGGAATTCCCAGTCGTATGGCAACCCTAATTTCGCATAGTGCACATGCACACACACACACCCTCCATGATTTGTGATACATTGCCAGGTCAAAAATTATGAAACCAATACAGTGGTACCTCGGGTTAAGAAGTTAATTTGTTCTGGAGGTCCGTTCTTAAACTGAAGCACCACTTTAGCTAATGGGACCTCCCGCTGCTGCCGCACCGCCGTTGTGCGCAATTTCTGTTCTCATCCTGAAGCAAAGTTCTTAACCCGAGGTACTATTTCTGGGTTAGCGGAGTCTGTAACCTGAAGCGTCTGTAACCCGAGGTACCACTGTATCATTATATGGACTTCGGATGATATGTTGATATATCACCCAGCCTGCACTGATTCAGGTGAGTCTGCTTTGGAATTCAAAGTTGGAAGGTTCTTCCTCTTCCATAATTGCAACGTAACTCTCCTGTGAATTGCAGCATACTTCTCTGTCAAGGATGCTGTCTGCATAACCTTTTCTTTATAAGACAGGGAACTAACAGTAGCTTCAGAGCCAAAACATTATCCCCCAAAGCAAGTGTTATTTTTAGGAAGGACATTGAGTGGTATTTAAGAAAACCAAACCCTGCTCCCCAATTGCTATTACTGCCAAGACCACAAAAGCAAGGCCAACTTGTTTGAAAAGGTAGGCAGTCGAAAGATAATATCGAACAGACTGTTGATGCCATCAACGTCTCTTAATCAGAGAAAGCTCCAGGGTTGTTATATGTTGGGGGTGCCGAGTAGATAGTCGGCTAAGTTAAATGAGCCTTTGAGAGAGAGGTCCTAAAAAAAAATTGGCACAGAGAAAAAATATTATGGTTAAAATGTGTTTATAAAATAGCATCTGCTAAAGTTTTTGGTTATTAGTCAGTTATCAGAGCCAATATCTCTCCACTGGGAAGGTGGTCAAGACTGCCAACCCTTAGCACGATTGTTTATGTATTGAGATTCTTGATTATTGCAGTACAACAATAAGCTAAAAGAAAGTTGAGGGGCTATGGAATATTGCAAGCAAAAAAAAATAAATATGCTGTTGATTCTCCTTAAGAAACCTTGTTCCTTTCATTTAACAGTGAATAAATATCTTGAAAGGGTTTCAGAAAACATCATTTAATGTGGAAGAGGCGGGGAGAGAAACTTTCCAACAGTGTATTTTTGTGGTGGGGCGCTGGTCTGCTACGCTTAGTATCACAAGATTGCCATGAGAGCGCTTGGACTAAAATTGTCAACTGAAAGCTCTACTTTTCTGGTTTATCACCACAACAGTTATTAACACCGGGCTTCAGTAAAGCAAATAATTTAATTAGACAGTGCCTATATGATATCGAAGGGACGCGGGTGGCGCTGTGGGTTAAACCACAGAGCCTAGGGCTTTCTGATCAGAAGGTCAGCGGTTCGAATCCCCGCGATGGGGTGAGCTCCCGTTGCTCGGTCCCTGCTCCTGCCAACCTAGCAGTTCGAAAGCACATCAAAGTGCAAGTAGATAAATAGGTACCGCTCCGGTGGGAAGGTAAACGGCATTTCTGTGCACTGCTCTGGTTCGCCAGAAGCGGCTTAGTCATGCTGGCCACATGACCCGGAAGCTGTACGCCAGCTCCCTCGGCCAATAAAGTGAGATGAGCGCCGCAACCCCAAAGTCGTCTGCGACTGGACCTAATGGTCAGGGGTCCCTTTACCTTATATGATACTGAGTGACAGAATAATTTGGCCACAATATGGAAATTTTGTCCATGGTATGATTATTTCTCACCTAGTCATTTTGACACTCAGGCACCCTACTGGCAAAATTTAACAATTCCAAAATACAGGGGCACTTTCACTTTTGCAAGATTGAATATACTGCCTTCAGTTGTACTTGAGGGTTGATTTCAAAAAATTCCACTGGAAAAACGGTTATGTCCCTGTGGAGATGGCAGTATTGAGTCGGTGGCTCACGTCCTTCTGGCTTGCCCTCTTTATAAAGATTTGAGGAGTGAGGTTATTACCTCTTTATTATTGTCCATGCTGGGGGTGCTCAACCCATAGCTGTCAACTGTTCCCTTTTCTTGCGATGAATCCTATTCAGAATAAGGGAATTTCCCTTAAAAAAAGGGAAACGTTGACAGCTATGGCTCAACCATTGCTACTGTGTCCTTTCTATTAGCAGATCAAGATGATCAGGTGACAGCAAAAGCTTCAAGGTTTTTAGCGGGGGCAATTAGAATAAGATCTATTATTTGATTATTGATGTAAACCCCCAAAATGTATTTTCTATGGTTAAGTTTTTACCTCTCTCTTCAGTACATTTTATTTTATTTTATTGCTTTGGCTAGTGGCTGATTCTGATTCTGGGGTGGGGCTCACAACCGGCAGTGACAGTAGGCAGGTTTAAAGAGGAAAATGCAACTAATCAGATTATTGTTGCTGTTGTTAACCACAGGCAGTGCTGCTTCTTCTTTTTAGAAAAGAGGTGCCTGAACTCACCATGAACACCTCCCTTGTTCTCCTGTAAAGGCAATGGTGCCCACCTGAGAGGTTCTGGAACTGATTTCTGGTTAGTTCTAGCTGAAAAAGAGCCCTGCCTTATATCCAAGGCATTGTAGTGTGAAATGGGCAGCCACTACTAAATGCGGGGAGGAGGGATTCAGAGAAAAAGAAAAGAAATCAGAAAGTATCTCATAAAAACATCTTCAGAGAAATGCTGGCTCTGCTCTAGAAAATAATTAACCGTCTTCCCCTAGAACAGTGGTTCTCAACCTGTGGGTCCCCAGATGTTGTTGGACTACAACTCCCATCATCCTTGAGCTCTGGCCTTGCCAGATGGGAGTTGTAGTTGGGGTGATGGAAGTTGTAGTTCAACAACATCTGGGGACCCACAGGTTGAGAAAGGCTGCCCTAGAACTATGGCCCCAGTTTACTCCACACCTGGCATGGCTGCTTTTAAACTTTGGAGACTCTAGATCAGGCATAGGCAAACTCCAGCCCTCCAGATGTTTTCAAACTACAATTCCCACCATCCCTGACCACTAATCTTGTTAGCTAGGGATCATGGGAGTTGTAGTCCCCAAACATCTGGAGGGCCGGAGTTTGCCTATGCCTGCTCTAGATGATCCAGTCAGAGATCTCATGACATCAGGTCTAGTTATGCCCTCAGTTGCACCGGTCATGGGATGAAGGGAGGCAGGTGTGTGATGACTGCAAGACTCCTTCACGTTTCTCTGAATTTTGGAATGCAATCCTCCAGTCAAGGAATGCGTCCAAAAATGCATACACTGGGGCGAAGTGCGCACAATATATGCATATAATATGAGTCAACAGTGTGATGCAGTAGCAAAAAAAAGCTAATGCTATTCTAGGCTGCATCAACAGAAGTACAGTGGTACCTCGGATTACATACGCTTCAGGTTACATATGCTTCAGGTTACAGACTCTGTTAACCCAGAAATAGTACCTCGGGTTAAGAACTTTGCTTCAGCATGAGAACAGAAATCGTGCTCCGGCGGCGCGACAGCAGCGGGAGGCCCCATTAGCTAAAGTGGTGCTTCAGGTTAAGAACAGTTTCAGGTTAAGAACAGACCTCCAGAACGAATTAAGTACGTAACCAGAGGTACCACTGTATAGTGTCCAGGTCAAGGGAAGAATTCAAAAGGTAAAGGACCCCTGACAGTTAAGTCCAGTCCAGTACCTATTTATCTACTTGCACTTTTTGGGGCATGCTTTTGAACTGCTAGGTTGGCAGGAGCTGGGACCAAGCTTGGTCAGACTACACCAGGAGTACTGTGCCCAATTCTGGGCACCACAATTTAAGAACGATGTTGACAAGCTGGAACGTGTGCAGAGGAGGGCAACCAAGATGATCAACGGTCTACGCCACATATGCTTCAGACAGCCCTGGAGACTTTAAGGGGGGAACCAGGCTATGCAAACCCTGAAATCTCAGGAGGGGATCCCGAGATGAAAAGGAATTGTTGCGGTGTGGAAGAGACGACCCTAGAACTGACCGCGAGTAGCGAGCAGGGAGAGGGAGAACTTCTCAGACGCTAGACCCAGCGTTCCTCTGCTGTCAAGAAGCCTGAGTCCGGGGGTATGGTAGCGGCATTACTTCCATTGGAATAAAGCATATTTAACGGACTAGCATGGATAAAGGATGAGTTTGCAATTAATGAAGTTAAGACACAATGATTAAATGCATGGATTACACTGGATTGAAAACTGAAAGCTAATCAGAATACGTTTTGCATGGACTTCAAGCTGTAACAGGACTAAATAAGATTAAGGACGTTCTACTCCATTCAAGGGACGTGGGTGGCGCTGTGGGTTAAACCACAGAGCCTAGGACTTGCCGATCAGAAGGTCGGCAGTTCGAATCGCCATGACGGGGTGAGCTCCCGTTGCTCGGTCCCAGCTCCTGCCCACCTAGCAGTTCGAAAGCACATCAAAGTGCAAGTAGATAAATAGGGACCGCTCCGGCGGGAAGGTAAACGCCGTTTCCGTGTGCTGCTCTGTTTTGCCAGAAGCGGCTTGGTCATGCTGGCCACATGACCCAGAAGCTGTCTGCAGACAAACACCGGCTCCCTCAGCCTATAGAGCGAGATGAGCACACAACCCCAGACTCGGTCACGACTGGACCTAATGGTCAGGGGTCCCTTTAAACTTTACTCCATTCAAACCAACTTTATGTGCACTGGCTCGCAGGCCAGTGTTTCCCAATTGTCGGTGTTTATCCTACATTTTTAAAGATTTGCCCTTAGAGAGTCTTTAAACCTCTTTTGTTGACCACCGGCATTACGCTTTAAGTTCAGAATAGAGCAGTTGCTTTGGAAGACGACAATCAGGCATCCACACATCATGACCGGTTTAATGATGTTGGACAAGTCACCTAAAGTGTGAAAGAATGAAAACCAGGCACCTCACAGAAACCAAACTGAACGCGGCCTCAGTTTCTCATTGTCGCTTCCATGCCTTGAAAATGATATTGTGTCTCACCCTCCCCCCTCCCCCTCCCCCCAAAAAAAGAAAGAAAAGGAGGGGAAAACTTCTTGGCAACAAAGGAAACTGGCTGCGCCTGTTGAGAACTGTTCATCTCGCTAAAGAGCTGCTCCCTCACTTCTGAGACGAGTAAGGCTGCTATAAAACCTCACTTAGCATGAAAGCCAAGCTTCTCCACACGTCTGTTAAAAGAAAACATTAAGCAGCGGCTGCCTGGGCTTGGGTATCATGAAGCATTAGCATAGGAATGCCAGAGCCAAGGCCCTCTGTAAGCCGTCAAGAGAGCCTTGCTCTCAAACCTCGCATTGGGATATAAAATTATTAGCGCTCGTTTCTCCTCACACCCACTGCCCACACACGGCTAGAAATCACCTAGCGCTGCGTGACTGGAGTTTATTTATTTACTTTAATAAACAAGCAGCGGAGTCTGTAGAATGAGGCTATGGAAAAACATGCTAAATCGCTGCTTCGAGGGGACCTGTCAGTCAGCGTTTTCACGATATAGATATGTCTGTCCTCTGTTTATTATTCAAGACAAAGACATTAAAAATAAATATCTGTCTCCAGGTGGAACGTTTTCTCTTTTTTTAATTTTCTTTTTTTTTTGAAAACCAAGACATGACTCTTTGTAACTTATCAAGTGGAAGACAGCCTCATTTATGAGAACTATCCTGGGGAGACATTCAAAGTCCTTGATAACCAAACATTTGGATAAAGGAGAGTATTATTCACATAGTCTTAAGGTGTGTCCATAATGTACATTTAAAGCACTATGATACCGCGTTAAACAGTTATGGCTTCCACCAAAGAATTCTGGGAGCTGTAGTTGTTCGGAAGCCTCCTGTTCCCCTCACAGAGCTTCCCTGTTTAGGGAAGTTTTTTAATGTTTGATCTTTTATCGCTTTATTCTTACTATTATTCTTCTGTTGAGAGCCACCCGGAGTGGCTGGGGAAACCCAGCCAGATGGGTGGGGTATAAATAATAAATTATTATTATTATTTAAATCATTATTATAATTTCCAGAGTGTTTTAACAATCCCTGTTCAACTCTAGAGCATTTATGGCAGAATAAATCTCAGTCGGTATTTTACTACAAGATTGAAGGCAATGCTCCAGACACAAAATGCTGTTGTTTATCTCTCTCTCTGGCATCAAAGTGAGAAATAATTGCACTGGGGAAATTGTTCTTTTAAAGAGAGGAGTGTGTGTGTGTGTGTGTGTGTGTGTGTGTGAGAGAGAGAGAGAGAGAGAGAGAGAGAGAGAGAGAGAGAATAGTGTGGTTATGGTGGAAGTTCAGGGACCCCACAAATGGCAGTGCAGAGTGTGGCAGATGATAGAAACCCCACTGCCAACTTGACCATCTTGCTGCCCACCAAGCGCCATCTCTGGTTGCTGCAGGATCCTTTCACCTTTGAAGGTGACTCGGAAACTGCAATTAATCCAGAATGCGGCAGCTAGATGGTGACTGGGAGTGGCCGCCGAGACCCTATAACACCAGTCCTGAAAGATCTTCATTGGCTCCCAATACTTTTCCAGTCACAATTCAAAGTGTTGGTGCTGACCTTTAAAGCCCTAAACGGCCTCGGTCCTGTATACCTGAAGGAGCGTCTCCATCCCCATCGTTCAGCCCGGACACTGAGGTCAAGCTCCCAGGGCGAGAAGTGAGGTTACAGGGAACCAGGCAGAGGGCCTTCTTGGTAGTGGCGCCTGCCCTTTGGAACGCCCTCCCAGCAGATGTCAAGGCAATAAACAACTATTTTACTTTTAAAAGACACCTGAAGGCGGCCCTCTTTAGGGAAGTTTTAAACGTCTGACGCTGTATTGTTTTTGATATTTGGTTGGAAGCTGCCCAGAGTAGCTGGGGAGACCCAGTCAGATGGGTGGGGTATAAATAATAAATTATTATTATTATTATTATTATTATTATTATTATTATTATTATTATACAGTATTATTATTTCATAGTCAGTGGGAAGCTGGCCAGCTGGCCAGCCACCTAAATGGTTAGAGGTGCTCGTTTTATCAATTTTAATTTTAAAACACGTTCGTTTCTACAACACACTGGTGCTCATTCCCAAGTAAATGTGCTTAGGAGCATCCGGCCAACCGAAGCAAATCCCATTTCATTCCAATAGTCACAATGGTGCTGTGAATTGAGTGAGTTTTTCAAAGGGAGAAATTGCACATGCTCCGAATATGTCTTAAAAACAAAACAAAACAGGGAAGGCAATCTGACTTTGCTTTAAAAAAAAAAAAAGATTAGCAGAAGGGTGGGGAACTTGTGCCCCTCAAGATGCTGTTGGAGCACGATTGGGTCGGCCACAC
Source organism: Podarcis filfolensis (assembly GCF_964270895.1). Taxonomy (NCBI): domain Eukaryota; kingdom Metazoa; phylum Chordata; class Lepidosauria; order Squamata; family Lacertidae; genus Podarcis; species Podarcis filfolensis. Next base: position 105,724,760 of record NC_139605.1, on the reverse strand, counting down.
CAGATGCAGAACTACTGGGCTGCCATAGCACTATGTCGTCGAATGGAAGGTGAGAGGCAGGGATGCGCTGGATTTTGCCATTGCACAGGTTGTCACTGAAATTTGAGACGTCAAGGTCCACCACTGGTCAGCGTTAATGGGAGTGGAGCCCATCAACATCAGAGTGGTCATGGGTTGCCCTTTCTCACTCCAGCATATCAGTAATGTAGAAGAAGTTGTAAAACAGAACGGGCCAGGATGAGAGGGCAGAGGGAGAAGAAAAACGTTAGCTGAAGTTCAAACAATACTTATGACCCGCTTGGGAAGGAGCCCATAAGACCACGACGTTCAGGGTCTAAAATTAACTAGCTGTACCACTGGAGAGAAAGAGAGAGGTTAAAAGATAGAACAACCTGGGTGGAAAATGTTTAATCACCCTAATGGCAGTCAGGCAAACTTCAGAATGTTGACCATGTTCTTACAATAATATTATATAGTATAAGATGTGACAAGAATAGGTCATATATTCGGGCGGTGCATCAAACTCCTAAAATGGGATGCCAGCAGAATAAAAAGAGGTCTTCGGGAGCTAAACAAATTGATGGTTTCTCTCCTGGCACCCTCCCCCCTCAAAAAAACCACTCTCTGTCTGGGGTATTTATTTATAAAAGTATTTATATACTTCTAAATCACAAACCATTTAGCCTGAAATGGGGCATGTTCCCATGTGAGGCACATTCTATATACATGATGAAACTTGAAATGGGGGCACGTATGCTCTTTGGATATAGGGACGCGGATGGCGCTGTTGTCTAAGCCACTGAGCCTAGGGCTTGCTGATCAGAAGGTCAGCGGTTCGAATCCCCATGACGGGGTGAGCTCCCGTTGTTCGGTCCCAGCTCCTGCCAACCTAGCAGTTCGAAAGCATGTCAAAGTGCAAGTAGATAAATAGGTACCGCTCCAGTGGCATAGTAAACGGCATTTCCATGCGCTGCTCTGGTTCACCACATGCTGGCCACATGACCCAGAATCTGTCTGAGGACAAACACCGGCTCCCTCGGCCAGTAAAACGAGATGAGTGCCACAACCCCAGAGTCGTTCGCGACTGGACTTAATGGTCAGGGGTTCCTTTACCTTTACCTATGTTCTTTGGAAATGGTACAGTCCCAGGGAAGACTGTACCATATATCCTTACCAGCATTTGAACCAGTTCTAAGCGGATAAGGAAAATGACATTGTGTTCCTTGCTACAGTCTGTTCCTAGGGTGGGTCCTCACTGCAATTTCTTTCTTCTCCTCCATATGGCTACATCAAGACACCCACCTCAGTTCCGCCATCTTTGTTCCCTCCAATTGTTGTTGGACTACAGTTCCCTGATCACTCGTCATGTTGGCTGGGGCTGTTGGGAGTCTAGAAAGCCACAGGCTCCCAATCCTTGCCTTGAAGATAGTTTCTTTCTTCCAGTCTTTTGGATTCTGAAAAGAGCTCTTACACTAAAAACCCTGTCTCCCAGCAGTTCTTTCAAGGGGATGGCTACCTGCTTCCCTCGGGAAACTTGACATCTTTCCCTCCTCCTCAGGCCTGTTGGCATATCTGTGGGTCCCTTCTTATACTGGAACATTTCCATGATTATTTTTTTTTGTGGTTTTGTAGGCTAATGCGAAATGGGTTTGCTTGGTGAGCCAATTGTGCCACACTCTTCTTCACAGAAGGTCAGAGCAAAGCAACATTTTGCCAACTTTTCCGCAGCAACAGGATTTTGTAAACAAACAGCGGCAACTCACAGGTTTCTAGCGAAGCAGGAATCAAATATTTAGGGAATCCTCCGAGATGGGGGATGTGGACAGCTCCTAACCAACACTGCTGACATCTCTTTCAGTAGCATGACCAAAGCTTGCATTTTTGTTTCAAAATTTATAATTATTATAATTAGGTCTATGGATCCCAGACCCTTGTCTCTTTCCCCCTTCTGTGTCCCCTTCTGACACTGCCGTTGGTGCTTGCAGTACTTGAGAGCCAGCTTCTACAAATGAGGCGGCCATTCTTAAGCTATGCAGACAAAGGGAGTGGTTCCCCTAGCAACAGGAACCATGTGGAGGTTCTCAGAAAGCTCTCGTTCTCCCGTTTTCTTTCGACTTAGTGCCTTTTGCACGGCATCTCTTGAACAGAGGAACTCGAAAACTGGGCATGAAACTGCAGCCAGCCTTTTTGAAAAACAACTTACTCTACCCAGCAAACGGCACCAGCTTGAGAAGGCAGATGTTCTGCAGTCAAAGTGAGAGGAGGGGCGAAAAAAACCCTAGGATGCTAGCTGGTAAGTAAACCGAAGAGTGCGACTCAGGTTGTTTAGAGAAAGGGAAAAGTTTGTGCCGCTATGTTACTGGATTCTGCACTCATTTTTTCTTTCTTTTTCGATAGCAGGGGGTTGGCACTGAGTGCTGTAATCATGAATGATGGTGGTGGTGGTTTATCTCCATCACAGAGTTTGTTGTGCAGAAGCACTGAAGTGGTGATTGCAGGGCTGAGCATCTGGGCTCGTACAATGTGGTCTCTAGCAAGTCAAAATCTTCTTTTGAATGCAGCTTCAGTTTTGCCGCCCGTCAACTTGGAACTGTATGTCACAAGGGTGTTGCTAATTACTGTATGCTTCAAGGACTGCTACTGATTGTAGCATCGACATTCGCTCAAGCTGCTGTCCTCTGCATGCTTACCTGCTGGGAGTAATCTTCAAGGAACTCAGTGGGGCACTACTGAGTTAATCCCACATAGAGTTATACCATCAGTGTAGCTTTTGAGATCAAGACCACTTGTGGCATGCAAAAACTGAAATTTTTGCATGTAGTTCAAAACGATTCAAAGCAACAAGGCAGGTTTAATTTCCATTTTTTTTTTATTTTAAAAAAGTGTGTTTGTGTGTTTTACTCCTGGTGCTGATTGTTTTGAAAGATAGGATCAAGGTCATATTCAGCATCTATTCCACAAAAATGAACTTGTGGAAATCCAGTGAGCAATATTATGTGAATTCTGCATCCATTATATAAAAATGAACTTGTGGAAATCCATCGAGCAATCCAGTGGCAAGGAGGGATTTTCAAGTCACATTCCTATTATATTTTTGTTAGGATTAACCATGTGAATTTGGCTTCAGTTTCTTCTGCACCAGGCTATTAGAAGTGCGCTGGTGTTAACGTGCTCTCGCTGCAGCTCACTGTTATCAGATTTCTTGCCGTGCGAGAGTCCAAGGTAATGCAGCAAACATCTGGCTCCTTAAACAAAATGTACAGTGCCAAATTGATTCATAATGAAAATCCATGGGGTATATGGAAGGCTGCAGAAGGAAGTAAAGATGTTTTCCAGGTTGTTTATTAGTGGAGAACCAGGCTTGGGCAAATAGCTTGGGATTCATGATAAGGACAACTTTGTAGATCAGGTCACCTGTCCTGTGCGCAAAATGCTAAACTATTTGGCATCAGGAATGCAAGCCAAAGGAAAATGGATTTGGAGCAGGTTGCTGTTTTGATTACTCCTGCCCTGAAGGGAGATGAGAGGCAGGAATATGGAACACTGCTGAGTTTTGAAAATGGGAAGGACCTGTTTTGAGGGATATATATTTAATGTCCGTTCAATATGATCCAGTTTTGAACCCCCGTTTTTGTTCCTTCCCACCTTTCTGTGATTCCTCTCTTCCTTCCTTTCAAACCAAAACAGCCTTTTTTAAAAATCTTATCTTCTTTATAGTTTCCTTCACAGTTGTGAACCCCTTTCCCCAACCAATTCCAGGACCCTTAGGAAACTACAGTTCCCAAGATTCTTTGGGATGAAGTAATGTGATTTAAATGTATGATATGCATGCAGCGCATATCTCAACTTGCCTCATTATAGCACTAGTTCTTCACTATTCAGTTCCAGATGCAAGCCCTTATTCGGGCAACGCCCCCCCATCTCCCTAACATCTTATTCACTCTTGGCTTTTCTGTTAACAAGACCAGGCATTTTGTTTTAGAAGTTGTGTAAAATAATTTCCCTCAGCATGGGCACAATGAGATTTCCAGTTAGCTACTTGTTAGCCAGGGACACGGGTGGCGCTGTGGGTTAAGCCACTGAGCCTAGGGCTTGCTGATCGGCAGGTCGGTGGTTCAAATCCCCATGACGGGGTGAGCTCCCATTGCTCGGTCCCAGCTCCTGCCAACCTAGCAATTTGAAAGCACGTCAAAGTGCAAGTAGATAAATAGGTACCACTCCAGCGGGAAGGTAAACGGCGTTTCCGTGCGCTGCTCTGGTTCGCCAGAAGCGGCTTAGTCATGCTGGCCACGTGACCCAGAAGCTGTACGCCGGCTCCCTCGGCCTATAGAGCGAGATGAGCGCCGCAGCCTCAGAGTCGACCGCGACTGAACCTAATGGTCAGGGGTTCCTTTACCTTTACTTGTCAGCCAGTGATTCTTTAATCACATTGTTGAATGGGTATGAATAATCTGAGAGTGGGGGCATATATTGCCAAAGAAATTTGCAGTAGCTCTGGGGAAAGGGCTCACTTGTCTCCCAGTTCCCCAAACAGCAATAGCAGCAGTTGTGAGGTCTTTCTCCTTTCCCTCTAGAGTGTGCCTTTGGGGTTCTGTGCCTGTGGGAGTGTGTAGGGAATTGACATTGATAATGCCCACATTCTGTGGAGTCGGAACTTTGGTTAGCAAGCCGAACTTCTCACAAAGTAAGTATCCTGGGGCACCAATTAGGAAATGTATTGCAGCGCGAGCTTTCATGGAAAAGAGTCGATTCACCAGACAGATGAAGTGGACAGTGGAAGTGTTGGTTGTTAAAGTGAACGTGGGCTGAAGAAGACAGTTATGCAAGCAACGTTAAACAGTAAGCAGAGCAATCCTCTGTGAATCAGTAAAGCTGAAGGGAGCAAAAGACTCAATTGCATGGCACCAACAGGTCCACAGATGTTGATAATTCACATGTACCTAACCAACGAAGCCATCTACTGATCTGCAAGACAAAGCTGTTCCACCAGACCTTTGGCCAAGGCACAGTCTGACCCCCTCTTTCTGTGATCCTTATAGAACTCTAGCCCAATGGTTGCCATTAATTTGATTCTGAATTGATTTTAGAATGTATTTCAATTAATTATCTGTGATTTTTTTGTAAACTGTGCTATTTTTACTGTTGTTAGCCGTTCTGAGCCCTGCTTTGGCTGGGGAGGGCGGGATATAAATAAATTTATTATTATTATTATTATTATTATTATTATTATTATTATTATTATCTGGGAGGTGCACCCCATGATCCTTTGCGGTCTCACATTGTGATGATGGGACTATTCTGGGGGGTGGTGTGGTGTGGTGTGCCTTTTCCAGTCTTGGAGTGTGTTCCTGTTCTGGGTGGGAAGCCGAGCTCCTCAAGTTTAGAAGACTTAAAACCTTGGAGCCATACCTGACTATGTCTACTATAACCGAAGTCTCATTACAGGTCCTACGGGGGTGGCACTGTTGTCTAAACCACTGAGCTTCTTGGGCTTGCTGATCAAAGGGTCGGCGATTCAAATCCCTGCAACAGGGTGAGCTCCCGTTGCTCTGTCCCAGCTCCTGCCAACCTAGCAGTTCGAAAGCACACCAGTGCAAGTAGATAAATAGGTACTGCTGTGGCGGGAAGGTAAATGGCGTATCCATGCGCTCTGGTTTCCATCATGGTGTCCCGTTGCGCCAGAAGCAGTTTAGTCATGCTGGCCACATGACCCGGAAAGCTGTCTGTGGACAAACATTGGCTCCCTCAGTCTGAAAGCGAGATGAGGGCTGCAACCCCATAGTTGCCTTTGACTGGACTTAACCGTCCAGGGGTCCCTTACCTTTTTTACCTTTACAGGTCCTGCTGTTGAAAAAGGTAAAGGTAAAGGGACCCCTGACCATTAGGTCCAGTCGTGGCCGACTCTGGGGTTGCAGTGCTCATCTCGCTTTATTGGCCGAGGGAGCCGGCGTACAGCTTCCGGGTCATGTGGCCAGCATGACTAAGCCGCTTCTGGCGAACCAGAGCAGCGCACGGGAAGGCCGTTTACCTTCCCGCCAGAGCGGTACCTATTTATCTACTTGCATTTTGATGTGCTTTTGAAATGCTACGTTGGCAGAAGCTGGGACCGAGCAACGGGAGCTCACCCTGTCGTGGGGATTCGAACCGCCGACCTTCTGATTGGCAAGTCCTAGGCTCTGTGGTTTAACCCACAGTGCCACCCATGTCCCCCTGCTGTTGAAAAAGCAGCACCTTAATGAGTCAGAAGTGACCCTGCCTGAGGAGCTGTGGTTAAAGCCAGAGGGGAGTGTCTCAGGCCTTCCAAATGTTATTGGATTCCATCTCCCATCAGCCCCAGCCAGCATGGCCAATGGTCAGGTATGATGTGAGTTGTAGAGCATCAATTACTGGAGGGCCACAAGTTATGGCATCCCTAGTTTAAAGAGATGAGTGTTGAAACCTGGAACATGAGGTATGGATCAAGGGTGGAATATGCCAGCTCTTTCCTGTTTTCCAGCATAATAAACAACTGTTGAAGTTGCAGCATCTTGACAAGAGCAGCAGAAGTGACCTTGTCTAGCTTCTACCCAAGCTCGGTTATTAAGAAAACAATAATCCCCTTAATCAACTATGGTTTCTTAAGCGAGGAAAGTTGCATCCAAACTAGCCAATTTCCCTTTGGAAGATACCTTATTTTGTGCTGAGCCAAATTGAAAGCATGTTGAATGAAGATGACTCTTCGGAGCGACTGTGCCAACATTATTGTGCTCAATCTTCCTGAGACAGATATCTGGAGCTCACGGGGCCTTCCTTTTTTAAAGCAGTATGTGAACTGGAAAAAGCATTTTATTTTAGTTGAGGTTTTGAAGTTCTAATCCCACCCCACCCCCCTCCGCAACATCACGAGAAACAAATTGTCATTGACTGACAGAAACAGCTTACAGAAATTTCTGTAGGTGGCTGGAAGCCAAGGAATTGGAGAATTCGGAGTCTAGATGGAAAGATAATGGCTTACAGGTCTGTTTTCTGGCTTTTATCACTTGCGCATGGCAGGATTGTCATTGCTGAGAGGACTTAAAGATGAAATGATTTACCATCTAGGCTGAATCTATCTCTCGAGAATAAATACAGTTTCCGCAGAAAGGTTGACACCGCAAAGTATAATTATTAGGATAATGTACACAGCTACAGGAAGACACAGTCACATTCTCCTTTGTAGCTGAAAGTTGAAGGGATCCTGCTAAGTCAGGCACCAGTTTTCTGAGAAAATCTGATGCGTTAACTCTCTGTATGCTGTAGAGTGCTGTGTTTGCTGAGGAATGAATGAATCCTATCTTGCTGGAAATTCAGTTGCATTCCACCTACATTTACGAGACAGGATGAGATTCAGAGAAAGAGCTGCTCACAGAACTGGGTGAGGAGGAGGAGGAAGAGGATATGAAGAATTGAAAGAGCTGTGTTATCCAGTTGTGTGGTGTAGTAGTTATAGTGTTGGAATAAGATCTCATTTTTCTTCTGATGTTTCCGTATCTGTGGAGGAGTCCTTGCAGGGGGTAGACCAGTCTACATCATTGGTACAGCAATCATTAGTACTTTTGGTTAGTACATTTAATTAGCGATTAACCTACTGCCCCAAGCTTTTAAAAAAAAGGAAAAAGAGAGGCAGGAAAGTAGCTAATTTTCCTGAGCCCGCTTCCCAGATCTGGCCCTATTTTTGCCTCCAGTATTATCACTGGGAGCATGACAAGATTGGAAGCCTATATCCAAGGGAGTAAGAGATGTCCTTGTTTGATTTTAACCTGGGCTAGAGGAAGATTCTGGGCCAGAAATGATGTATCCACTTATTCCAAAATTCAGTCAAATGTTACAAGCTGGCTGAGCTGATATTATGACCATAATTACAAACTTTGGCGACATTGCTACCTTTAAAAATTTGACTATTATTGCTACGAGTAATTTACTCTGCAATGCTACACAGAGCAATTTTAGCAGTGGGGATTCAGTTTTAGCTGTTGTTTGTATTGTTTTCACGGAAATATGCATTTTGAAACCTGTGGAGGAATCACGGTGATGAGAAATACTGCCACCTGTCCAAAGCACAGCTTTCGCATCATGGAAATGAAGCTGTTGGGTAGTCGATAAATGCCACGCAACTTGGAACATAGTTATTTGCTTGTCTAGTTGAAATGTGGGCGCACATAACTCTTAAGAAAAGAAGTAAAAGCTCGCCTTCTTTGGAATGGTATACCTGCCTTTATTATCCTTCATTGATCAAAATAAATAAAGTCGTTGAATAAATTTAATTTAAATCCAGGTCAAAACACATTACAGGCATCTCCTCAGATATGTGGGGGTTACGTTCCTAGGTACCACATGTATACATGAAACCACGTATAGTGGGGGGGACACCATCTACAAAGTGTGTAAAGGTAAAGGTAAAGGGACCCCTGACCATAAGGTCCAGTCGTGACTGACTCTGGGGTTGCAGCGCTCATCTCGCTTTATTGGCCGAGGGAGCCGGCGGCGTACAGCTTCCAGGTCATGTGGCCAGCATGACTAAGCCACTTCTGGTGAACCAGAACAGCGCACGGAAAGGCCATTTACCTTCCCGCCAGAGTGGTACCTATTTATCTACTTGCACTTTGAGGTGCTTTTGAACTGCTAGGTTGGCAGGAGCAGGGACCAAGCAACGGGAGAACACCCCGTCATGGGGATTTGAACTGCCGACCTTCTGATCGGCAAATCCTAGGCTCTGTGGTTTAACCCACAGTGCCCCCCCTCTAAACCTCTGGAAACTCTTGAAAAGCCCTTTAAAAAACCAGCAGCACTTACCAGACTGACAGTGGTTGCTCTCAGTTTCTTAAGTGCTGGAGGATGATATGGAAACAGCAAACTCCAACTGTCCACAGTCCTCAAAGGTCAGTGCAAAGGCTCATGGGATAGCTAGCCATTTTCCCACTCTTCCCACACCATATTCACAGTTTTCCTGCTCTTCAGGTAGTTTTTGCCCCTTTCACACCTGTTTGCCATTTAAATGTATTGATTGATTGATTGATTTCCCAGTGCCGCATGTATACCTGGTCACGTGTGAGTCAAAGGTACCTTAAGTGGGGAGACACGTGTACAGTGGTACCTTGCTTCTCGAACTCAATCCATTCTGGAAGTCCGTTTGACTTCCAAAACGTCCGAAAACTAAAGCGTGGCTTCTGATTGGCTGATTGGCCCCGGAAACAATGCCGACAGCCGAAATGGAATGAAACTGCAGCTGGCTGAGAGGAAGAAAGGGGCGAACTCGGCTGCCCCAACCTTAAATGATCTACCCTAACCCTGCCCCTGCCGCCAGCCGATTGGCTGGCGCGGGGGATGATATAGCCCGGGATTCCCAAGTCGTGCGGGGCCGCAGCCAGCCCCGTGCGGATGTAGGTGGGCGTGAGCCCGCAACCCCCCCTCCTTATGTCGGGAGTGGCTTTCTGAAAAATGTTCACAAACAGGAACAATTACTTCTGGGTTTGTGGCATTCGGGAGTCGATTTGTTCATCAACTAAACCATTCAGGAACCAAGGTACCACTGTACAGTGGAATGTCGGGTTGCGAATGTGATCCATGAGGGGGGCACGTTCACAACCTGCAGTGTTCGCAACCTGCAGGGCCGCATCTGCGCATGCGTGTGATGTGATTTGGCTCTTCTACTCATGCGCAAAGCGCGATTTAGTGCTTCTGTGCATGCGCGAACGCCGAAACCTGGAAGTAACCCGTTCCGGTACTTCCGGGTTTTGGCGTGTCCGTAACCTGAAAATGCGTAACCCGAAGTGTCTGTAACCCGAGGTACCACTGTATATGAAAACCTATCTGTGAATTCATGGGGGCTTGAAATGTGTTTTCCTGCCCCCCACTCCATTTAGTATAAACATTATGAATCAAGGAGATGTTGAAGGGAGAAAAGCCATGAGTTTTAACTGGCTTCTCCTTTGTAAATTGAAAAATACTCTTGCACTTTCTGTGAGATCTGGTTTCTTCTTGCGAAGGGAAGCTTCCCTGTCTTTCACACCCTTACCACAGATTTAATGCATATGCCCCCCCCCCAATCCTGGGAAATGTGGTTTACCCCTCACGGGGCTACAATTCCCAGCACACCTAAACATTCCACAGATCCCAGGAATCACTGGGTGAAGCCACGGGTGGTCTAGATTTTAGTGTCTGAATAGCAACTTCTCGCTCTTCTCTGTGTTGATGTTGTGTGAGAGCACTGTCTATTCCCCCCTCCTTCCTGCCTCCCAGCTCTCTGCAGGAGTCCTTAACTGAAGCACTTGTTTCTGCAGTTTAGCCTTGGTTATATAACATGTTCCAAGTGCAACCTGTGAGATAATCTGAATACGGAAAGAACAGAGTCCTTCATGGGCAGGAGCTGTTTGATTGGGAAAATGCAACTCTCATTTGGTCACTCTGGAAATCTTGCGGGTGTCTGAGAAGCGGTTCTAAATTTAGATGCGCGTGTGTAATTTTGAGTTAGTTTAATTTGGCAAAGTGTTGTTTTTAAATGGGTAAATTTATAGCTTGACCCCAAGATTGGCTATGTCATTGCAGAAATATTTAGCGTGGACCATACCAATGATTGCACTGGTGAAATGCCAACATAGCTTGGTGCTATGACAACACTGTGAGGATATTAACATGAATATTGCAGCTGGATACACAAATGCAAGTCCTTACCATGTAGTGGTATTCTGTTATAAACAAGGGTAGTGGAATCTGTCAATTCTGGTTTTGTTTTCTGCATTTCCTTGCAACTTTGCATTTTATTTTATTTTTAAGTCCCCATCAAAATCCACCAGCATGTTAGTGTAAAATTATTCTAATATGCACATTTTTTGTTAGTGCCTTTGCCCAATATACACATTTTTTGAAATGCAATTTCCCCTGGTGCATTTTGTCACATTACTTCCATTAATATGTGCATTTTCAGACACACTTAGCAGCATATACATTCCTAAACACATTATCCAATGGGAAAGTTGAACTGCAAAAACTGGAGAAGTGAGAATTTCAAAGGATGGCTGTGTTCTGCTTTCCATATTATTTTAGAAAGTGTGAATCTAATTTCTCCCCTATCCCTAATTATGTGGGGCTACCTTTGAAGGTGACTTGGAAACTACAACTAATGCAGAATGTGGCGGCTAGACTGGTGACTGGGAGCAGCCACTAGGACCATATAACACCAGTCCTGAAAGACCTACATTGGCTCCCAGTACATTTCTGAGCACAATTCAAAGTGTTGGGTGCTGACCTTTAAAGCCCTAAATGGCCTCGGTCCAGTATACCTGAAGGAGCATCTCCACCCCCATCATTCAACCCGGACACTAAGGTCCAGCTCCGAGGGCCTTCTGGTGGTTCCCTCTCTGCGAGAAGTGAGGTTACAGGGTACCAGGCAGAGGGCCTTCTCGGTGGTGGCCCTCTCCCTGTGGGACGTCCTCCCATCAGATGTTAAGGAGATGTGTAACTATATAATCTTTACAAGATATCTGAAGGCAGCCCTGTATAGGGAATCATTGTTGTTGTTGTTGCTATTACAGTCATACCTTGGTTCTTGAACACCTTGGTACTTGTACATTTTGGCTCCTGAACGCCAAAACCCCGGAAGTAAGTGTTCCAGTTTTTGAACGTTCTTTGGAAGCCAAACATCTGACGTAGCTTCCACGGCTTCCGATTGAGTGCAGGAAGCTCCTGCAGCCAATCGGAAGTTGCGCCCTGATTTTCGAAAGGTTTCGGGAGTCAAATGGACTCCCGGAACTGATTAAGTTCAACAACCAAGGTACCGCTGTGTTTATTATTATATTTATACCCTGCCCATCTGGCTGGGTTAAAGTGTAATGGTTTATTATGTTTTCATACATGTTGGAAGCCACCCAGATTGGCTGGGGCAACCCAATCAGATGGGCAGGGTACAAATAATAAAATTATTAGTAGTAATAGTAGTAGTAGTATCCACACTGTAATAAAAATCTTGCCTTGACCACATAACCTTGCCAGAGAACACTGTTCCCTAGGTACACACACATGAGCAATCAGGCTCACAGGTGATGGTGAATGAAGAAGCCAATGTCACCTTCTACACACCTGAGATTCCTCTTATCGGAAAAGACTTCTGAAAATGCAGCGGGGTTAGAGTGAGAGCAAAATAGCTCTATTTCCAACCTATGCTTCTGTACCATAGACAATAATGGGAACAGTTTTAAAATAATGCCCTATAATCCATGGGGTATAATTAGAGCCCTTGGAATTAAGAATGGGGGTATATATATATCCCATAACTGTCGCATTGTATTTTCTGTGCTGAATTGTCCTTTGCCAGGGCATACAGTGCAGCCTTGCAGTCTCAGATGTTAAAGAGGAAGATTAATGCATGTGGTTCTCTAACCACCTTTCACATCTTTACAGCTAAACATTGTTTATAGGGATCAACCAGTTCTCTGTCTCTTCTGTTTTATTATGAGGCTGTGTTCGGATCTCCTTTAAAAGAGAGGATGATGGATGATCAACTTTCAACACAAGTGAAAAATGGGCTGTCCCAGGAGAGCAGGTTATAGGGAGAAAAGTTTAAACGATGATAAAACTCAGCCTCCACAAGACAGTAAGATTCTGTCTGTGGAATCAGTATGACTTCTGTTACGTACAGAACTTTCCCCTCCGTTGGCTTGGATGTTTGCTATAGGAAGCCTAGGTGAGCTTTCAGATCTCTTTGTCCAACAGAAAATGGGAGTGAATTTGTGTTCTGCTTTGGAATGCATCACAGCAGATCGCTGAATTGTGTGGTTCTCAATGGGTCTCAGTAGCATAGCGTGGGTTGCCAGTTCCCAGGGTGGGGTAAGTGTTGTGCCCCCTGCTGGTGGACTGGGGGAGTGCGCCAGGGGGGCACATGCAGAGCCTGCCTCCAACAGGCTCCTGGCTTGCCCCCTCTTTCCACCTGCTTGCTAGACCAACCCACCTGTTGCCGCACCTCAGCTGCCAGAGCTCTCTGCCAGCACATCCTCAAAAGTGTGCACCTGGGGCCATGGCCCCCACATGCTATGCCTCTGGTGGGTCTCTACAGTTGAAAGGCACTGCACTTCTGGAAATAAGGGTGCCAGTTGTGGAATTGGTAGCTGAGCCCAAAATCTGTAGTCAAATATCTGGAGAATCAGATATTTGAATTTTAGGATATATGAGTGTATTGTAAAATTATATACGTATGGTGTGTGTGTGTGTGTGTGTGTGTTTGCATATCCTCCTCATAGTTGCACTTGGCTGCATCAGATAGCTGAGATGCTAAGGAGGACCACTCCATTGGCTCACCTGGGGCCATGTACCCTTTGGCTGTTCCTGTCCAAACCCCAAAATAAAGCTGGCCTAGCAGCTTTGTGCTTCCTCCAAGACCCTTTGGGTGTTCCATTCAAATGCCTGGAAATCCTAGAGGATATTTTCCCATCAAGAACTCCCTAGTACAGCTGTGGCAGTGTGGATCGGTGTTTTTCCGTCAACTCAGTTCAGCTGGTCTTTGAGGATGTGCTTAATTCTAATCAACCAATTGGCCCTGAAAGCAAGCGTTAAAAGGAGTTCCCTGCAAGCCCCACTTTGTCTATTTGCAAACTACTTTGTCCTGGTTTGTCTGCTTGTGAAAGTTCGTCAGACCACCTTCTAGTTTGCAGAAGAACATCGATCTGCAGGAGTGGCTTGAATCCAAACTGCAGCTGCAGGACAAGACTTGAAACTCGTTACTTGCTGATCAGCTGATTGGCAGTTGCAACAAATCCCTTTGATGTCATCTGACATCATAATAATCTCACGGGATTGCCCAGTGTGTGATCAAACCCATCTGTCAAAGTTGGCCCCAAAGTTGGTGGGGGCGGCATTTGGATCAAGCCTGCCTGCCAGCTCTAGTTCCCTACCCCTGTTGTATACCAAAGGTAAAGGTACCCCTGACCGTTAGGTCCTGCCGCGGACAACTCTGCGGTTGTGGCGCTCATCTCGCTCTATAGGCTGAGGGAGCTGGCTTTGTCCACAGTCAGCTTCTGGGTCATGTGGCCAGCATGACTAAGCCGCTTCTGGTGAAACCAGAGCAGTGCATGGAAACGCCGTTTACCTTCCCGCCAGAGTGGTACCTATTTATCTACTTGCACTTTGATGTGCTTTCGAACTGCTAGGTGGGCAGGAGCTGGGACTGAACAACGGGAGCTCACCCCGTCACGGGGATTTGAACCGCCGACCTTCTGATCTGCAAGTCCTAGGCTCTGTGGTTTAGACCACAGTGCCACCCGCGTCCCTGATGTTCGTAATAACTGGTTCGTAATAACAGCAAATGTTAATGGTAAACAGCTGTATTAATGCTTACCAGATTTTGACAAGTATGCTTGAAGTGTTGAGCTGGCAATGTTTTCATCCCCCTGTTGACATGCATTAGGGAGAGCTCCCTGAACCAGTGCTCAGAATGCACCCCTTTCTTTTCTTCCCAAATCCGCTAACGTGCATTAGCAAGTTTAGCAGTGAATCAAAACTGGATTATAAGGCCAACCTGCACAGAATAAATGTGTGTGTGCATTTCAGAGCGGAATCTCAGGCAATGGCCTTGAGCGTCCCGAGGGATACCTGAGATGCATTTAACTTGTAGAAATTGTTCCACAGAGATTGAAGATGAATGCTGTTTTGCTCACAAGAGCCTCTTTACAACAATAGCCTTTGAGTGCCTTGCTACGACTCTGGAACGTTGTTTGATTTTTGTCCATAATTTAACAGAGCGAAAAAGTGTAACTCAGGGTGTCAGTCCTACCTGTGTAAATCTCTACTTACCTGACCCATCCCACTGCAGCTCCTGTGCTGTTTTCACCATCGCAACAGGCGACGGACAGCTCCCCTGGAGTGCATTTAGGAGATGTGACTAACTTCTGTCACAATCCATTAACTCCTTCTCTCCTCTTCTTCAGGGGCAAAACAAACCCTCCCCCCATCTCTGCTTGCGGCCTGTCATCTTTTCTTTGGGTGTGTCAAAGTAGCTTCCATTGGAGGGCCATGGCCTCATTCCAAAAACAGTTAGAGATGCACATCACTGGCAAAATGGCATGTGCAGCCTGTGCTGATCAGGCCTTGCCACGCCACATCCGTACATGAGCAAAATTGTGGTTAGGGCTGCGGCGGAGGTGGGAAATAATGTTGTCTGCTTCCAGCTTTTGCTTCACTGTTTTCTTGGGAGTTTTCTCCATAGGAATCTCACTCTTGAGGCTGCTTTGAATGATATAGAACCCTGGTGGATCTGGCCAACATCCTGTTCTGGCCAAAAATATGCCTATGGGACAAGTTGGACCTGAGCACAACAGCGCTCTGCCCATCTGAGATTCTCAGCAAAATGCCTCTGGAAGTGGAGACAGAACATGTTATATTTCCATCTTTTGTTCTTGAAGTTGAAAGCAGAGAAGGAGACAAGGAGGAGGACTGGGCATGTGTGTATGGTAATGGCTGAATGATCAGGTATGAGATGGACTTTTGGATTTATGTACCTGATCTGGCCTCTCTTTTTTTGCTCATTCCAGGCTTGGGTATCCATTGAATGCCATCCGTTCCTCTATAGACTCCTTCCCCAATATCTCTCACTGCGCTGCTATTGCCAACCTCCTCCTCCTCCTCCTCTTCTTCTTCACCATAGCTCAGTTGGTTAGAGTGTAGTGCTGATAACGCCAAGGTTGCAGGTTCAATCCCTGTATGGGACAGCTGCATATTCCTACATTGCAGGGGGTTGGACTAGAGGAGCTCGTCCTTCTCTCGAGTAGGACCCTGGCAGAGACACTTGCCCGACTGGCATGTTCTCTCCCTCCTGGTTGATCGTTCAAGGGCTTCAAAACCTTTCTAATGCCCAAACATCACAGCGACCAATGCCAACAAACACCGGCACACTTAGGGATCCGCAGAGTGTGTGCAGCTTGCGTAACAGACCTCAGCAACTCAGCATTTTGGCTAATCTACTTTATTTACATAGTAGAGACATCACCTTGCCAACAAAGGTCCGTATAGTAAAAGCTATGGTTTTCCCAGTAGTGATGTGTGGAAGTGAGAGCTGGACCATAAAGAAGGCTGATCGCCGAAGAATTGATGCTTTTGAATTATAGTACTGGAGGAGACACTTGAGAGTCCCATGGACTGCAAGAAGATCAAACGTATCCATTCTTAAGGAAATCAGCCCTGAGTGCTCACTGGAAGGACAGATTGTGAAGCTGAGGCTCCAATACTTTGGCCACCTCATGAGAAGAGAAGACTCCCTGGAAAAGACCCTGATGTTGGGAAAGATGGAGGGCACAAGGAGAAGGGGACAACAGAGGATGAGATGGTTGGATGGTGTTCTTGAAGCTACCAGCATGAGTTTGATCAAACTGCGGGAGGCAGTGGAGGACAGAAGTGCCTGGCGTGCTCTGGTCCATGGGGTCACGAAGAGTCGGACACGACTAAACAACAACAACAACTTTATTTACATATAAACACACACGGAGCACTGCAACATGGCTCCCTCTCTCTCTAGCATCAGACAGCAAAGAGAAAAAACAAAGGACAATAGTCCCACTTCACGGATCACAGTAACACAAACATCCTGTCTCCGTCACTTCCCACTTTGTGGAGTCAAAACGTACACCGTCATGTGAAAGACAACAATCCCATGACTGCAACCACGGAGCAGAAATTCTAGCAGTTCAGGGTCCTTTCCAACTCCACAATTCTATGATTCTACGCACAATATTTTTATTATTTATACCCTGCCCATCTGACTGGGTTACCCTAGCCTCTCTGGATGGCTTCCAACAGAAATAAAAACACAATAAAACATTTTTAAAAATTGCTATGCAGGGCTGCCTTCAGATGTCTTCTCAAAGTTTTATAGTCAATGCTATTTTTCTAGAAAAAGAGGAGCTGGAACTCACCATGGACGCCTCCCTTGTTCTCTTAGAATGGCAACGGCACCCACCTGAGAGGTGGCAGAACTGAGTTCCAGCGAGTTCAGGCTGAAAAAAAGCCCTGTGTATAGTTATTTATCTCCTTGACATCTGATGGGAGGGCGTTCCACAGGGTGGGCTCTATCGGGAAGGCCCTCTGCCTGGTTCCCTGTAACTTCACTTCTCACAGTGAGGGAACCTCCAGAAAGCCATGGGAGCTGGACCTCTGTGTCTGGGCTGAAGAACTTTATTTAGGAAGTCAGTAATGAGGAGAGGGAGATGTGTAGAGATCAAGTTAGGGGAATGTCATTTTCTCAATCTCTCCTAATACTAGAGCCTGGGGTCATCCAGTGCAGCTGAATGTCAGGCAATTCAGATCAGACAATGAGGAAGTACTTCTCCATTCCAAATTTAATGAAATTGTGGATTTCATTACCACAAGATGTAGCAATGGCTATCAACTTAGATAGCTTTAAAAGGGGATTGGACAAATCCAGGGAGAATAAGATGTTCCACAGTTATTAGTCATAATGACTGTATGTTAACTCTGAGATCAGGGGCAAGTAGGACTCTTCTTAGTGGCTCCTAATGGGATCAGGGGCTTGGGTTTTGCAAACAGGTTACAGGATTTGGAATTTGGCATTTGGCAGATGCAAAAAGTCACAGCCTCAGTCCCAATCGTTGTGCAGTTTGCCATCTATAAACAATCACAACCTGCTTCTCGTTTTTCTGCAATTTTCACACCAGTGCTAGTCTGTGCACATTTAAAATTTGCATATATTGGTATAAATTAACGCATTTGAGCAGCAAAGGCACATATTTGTTTAAAATTGCTTCTCTAGGAGAGATGATAACAATAGTATTGAGGAATGAGGCAGAGAGAGTTTCTAATCCAGGCAGAATGGAAGTATTAATGGTGGTTGCATAACTAGAGTAAAGGAAATAGCTGGAAATGCTGTAAAAGTTCAGGAGGGCAATCTTGTTTCATTTCTTAATTTCTTGCCAATCCCAAATTTGCAATAATTTTTTATTTGACCCATTGTCGTGCTTGTAATTTGTTTTAACCTATATTTTAATAACACGTTTTTAAATTGCTAACTCTCCCCAATACCTTATGGTGAAAGTCGGGCAAGAATGAATGAATGATGTTATTTGAATTGCCTCCAGAATGCCATTAAATTACATAGAAGTCCTCTAGCTTTTCCTTGGAACGCTATAGTTCACTAAGAAAGTTTGTCAAAAGAGGAACCTTAGAATATATATATTCCAAGGAATAAAACTTTTCCTATCCTGCTACAAAAACCGGTGAGATTATTAAGACCTTCTATATAAACTCCTATTTCTGTCTGGGTATAATATTTAAGATGGCAATTCTTGGATCAGTGGGAACTGGGTGGCCCAGTTCTATGCATAGTTATGTGGGCCACAAGAGGGCAATGTTGGCATACTGGATAGGGATCCATTCTGACCAATTAAATCCTGAGTTCTAATTCTGTCTAACTATCTGAAAAAGCTGCTCTTTTAAATTGTTCATGTCTTTTACATTACTATCAGCTAGTCAGCGGGATGTCCATCCCTCTGGTATAGGAGACAGGAATACATTCCCTGACTTGCTTGGCAGGAGCACTCGGGTTTAGGACATTCCCGCCCCTCCCCCCACCCCATATTATTTTATTATTATCATTTGATTTTTATTTAGAGTCTGAGCTTGCACGAATCAGAATCAGAATAATCTTTATTTGCATCAGCCGCCAGCTGTAGCAATAAAATAAAATGTATTGAAGAGAGAGGTAAAAACTTAACTTTAGAAAATACATTTGGGGGGTTTATATCAATAATCAAATAATAGATCTTATTCTAATTGCCCTCGCTAAAAAACCTTGCAGTTTTTGCTGTTGCCTGATCATCTTGATCTGCTAAAACACAGTAGCAATGATTGAGCAACCCCTGGCATGGACAATAATAGAGGGGTAATAATCTCCTCAAATCTTTATAAAGAGGGCAAGCCAGAAGGACGCGAGCCACTGACTCAATACTGCCATCTCGACAGGGACATAACCGTTTTTCCAGTGGAATTTTTTTAAAATCGACCCTCAAGTACAGCTGAAGGCAGTATATTCAATCTTGCGAAAGTGAAAGCACGCCTGTATTTTGGAATTCTATAATTTTGTGAATAGGGTGCCTGAGTGTCAAAATGACTAGGTGGAAAATAATCGTACCATGGACAAAATGTCCTTATTGTGGCCAGATTATTCTGTTGCCTGGTATCATATAGGCGCTGTCCAATTAAATGATTTGATTTACTGAAGCCCAGTGTTAATAACTGTTGTGGTAAACCAGAAAAATAGAGCTTTTGGCTGACCATTTTAGTCTAAGTGCTCTCATGACAATCTTGTGATACTAGGGGTAGTAGACCATGGACTTGCATGAGCTTGCATGCTTTCCTAGTGCTTTAAATAGGAAAGTGTTCCACTCCACAATTTGCTTTTATCCTGCCTGCAATCTGAATTCCGCCGGCCAGAATTCCCTCTGCCCAAGTAGTAGGGCATCTCTGCATGTAGCAGTATTCTTCTCCTGAGTTCTGTGTGGGGTTTAAAGTTCCACAAGAAATTCAGCAATTTTAGAGCAGAGACTCCCGACTTTTGAGGGACTGAGCGCACATTTGTGAATGCAAGAAATGGTTGTGGGCCTCCCCACCCACCCACCGTAGCTAAGCATGATTTGCCACCTATTCAATTGTTGACTACAACGGGATGCTTCTGTTGGGTCTAATTTCAGCAGTGGGAAGCAACCCTATGGGCCACCAGGGAAGGCCCCTACAGGCATATCTGTGCTCCCAGGCACCACGTTGACAACACTTGCTTTAGTGTCAGTGACTGGATGGATGAGGAAGAGTGGTGGGAACTGCCCAACCGAGAGCCCCTCAGGGAGGGCACAGAAGATGATGACTTGGATCCTGGTGGTGGGATACTGAAGTCTGGGGAAGGGAGAATCTAGGAGGTGCTAGAAGCAGAGTGTGCTGGTCCCGTGGGTTACCCAAGAGGTGAGGTCCAAGTCCGGTCCATGGTCAAAGGTGCAACGAGGAGGCAGTCTGTAGTAGCTGAAGCTGGGTGCAGGGCAGGGAGCCTGGTGAAGTCAGGAACAGGCTTGCAAGCAGGGAGCCAGGGCAGGTCAGGAGCTCAGGCAGGAACTAGCAACCAACAATGTTGCTCCCGCAACTTGGGACTGGGACTGGCCGGCTTTTATCTGCCCTGAGGCATAGGGCTGCCCCGATCCTCTGGAGACTCGCCTCTCCTGGCCTGGAGGCAAGCACTCCTCCTGCAGGAACTTAGCTCCCTCCGCCTCTCTGCCCTGAGCCTCTGCAGCTCAGGAGAGGCTGGAGGGTTACCGGACCCAGAGGCAACCTCAGCTTCCTCTGACGGGGCTGAGAGTGGAGCATGTGCAGGCAATAGGTCCTCCATCACCTCAGGAGCCAGAGCAGACTCAGCTGATGCCTGCACCTGAGGATCCAGCACAGGTGAGGACCCTTCAGGCTCATGCCCCAGCCCCGGCTCTGCTGGTTCTGGAGGCAAGGAATCCTGTGCAGGCTGGGATCCCTCAGGTTCAGCATCCGAGTCCGAATCCCAGGCCATCACACCGAGGGTTTGAGCAATCAAGGTGTGTTAGGAGAAGGGTGCCCTTCCAGGACAGGGTTAGAGGCTAAGAGTCACAGTGTGAGCGCAGACTCAGAGAAGTCAGAGGTAGCTGCGCAGCGGAAAGTCAATCCCAGTCCCGTTGGCTCTGCTCCCCTCTGACACCTTGATTGAGGAGAGCTCTGCACATTGTTGAGCAATGAGCTAGACTGGCCCAGAGGAGGAGCTCACCCCCTCAATGCAGTCTTCCTTTGCTTGGGAGGTATTGGTATTGAACTTTATTACGGCCACTGGCCCATCACACAACAGTTTCCCATACCAACATAATGTACTTAAAACATTTGCTTGGGAGGGATCCAGAGTGGGATCAGTTTCAGCGACATCTCAGCTGGATTAAGGCGAACCAGAGGACTCTGCTGTGTTATTTTCTCTTAATAAAGAGCTAATTGCCTTCCACGCCTTCCATGTGTGTGCCTGCCCTGTGGTTGCCCTGGCTCATTGACAGCCCCTTGACATTCAGATTGTCACAGCAAAGGTGTGTTTGGCTCCGTGTTCTAGAATGGCTTTCTCAAAGGTGGTCTAGAATGGCTTTCTCAAAGAGGTGTTTTTAGGGATAACGTTCTGGGGATTCTGAGCTTGGCATCACACAGTCCAGAACCAGAGGTAGTTGAGAAACCCATGGGGACTAGCATCACAAAATGCTGACATAGCCCAAGACTTCAGAATATGTAGCCTTCACATCTTCTATGTTAGGATTTGTTGAGAGCAGGGCTGAGGAACCTTCTGAAGCTCCATGGACTGCATTCCTTTGTGGGTAGGCCCAATAGCAAAAAAAGAGGGTGGAGCAAGGAATGAGATTCTTACCTTTCTAGGTGACATTTCACCTACCCAGAAGTCAGAGGTTTCTAACCTCTCCTCCCCACAAAAACATCTATGCAAACAAGAGACATTAGCACAATTCAGTGACACATTACCAGCCAAGCAAAAGCCCTAGAGCCAGTGTGGTGTAGTGGTTAAAGTGGTAGTCTCGTAATCTGGTGAACCGGGTTCACTTCGGCGCTCCTCCACATGCAGCTACTGGGTGACCTTGGGCTTCTCTGAAGTCTCTCAGCCCCACTCACCTCACAGAGTGTTTGTTGTGGGGGAGGAAGGGAAAGGAGATTGTTAGCCGCTTTGAGACTCCTTAGGGTAGTGATAAAGCGGGATATCAAATCCAAACTCCTCCACCTCTTCTTCTTCTTCTTCTTCTTCTTCTTCTTCTTCTTCTTCTTCTTCAGGACGATTTGGGGGAGCCAGGCTGGGGAGGAAGAATGGGCTGGGAGAGTTCTGAGGGCCTCACAGAAGTGTGTAGAGGGCCACATTGAAACCTCTTTAGCATCTGAATTAGAAGAATACATAGGAACTATGTTGTCGGCCAGAGCAACACTGCATTAGTTTCTTTACAGGCATTGTCTTGAAAGGTTTGCAGCATGAAACATAAAAAAGAGATGACAGGTGCCGAGCCAGTATGAGAGAGAGAAAGAGAGAGAGAGAGAGAGAGAGAGAGGGAGAGAGGGAGCTCAAGGAAGCAATGGATAGAAACAGAGTGACAGGCAGAGACCTTGAGGCATCAGCTGCCCTTTCCCTTTGAGTGTTCGGAAGTGTTTGTGCAGAAACCTTACTCACATTTTAATGGCCCTCTTTTGTTTCATTTTTTTTGTTTTGTTTTGTTTGGAACTAACCAGTGCAATTTTTCAAGAACGCCTAGCCTTGTTCTCTTATAGTGGCAATGGCGCCCACCTGAGAGGTGCCAGAACTGAGTTCCGGCAAGTCCAAGCTCGAAAAGCCTCTGCAGTCCTGTTATTAGGGAAAGTAGTGGGCACGACTTAGCATGACAAGTGGTTCTGATTATTGGGCAAGACCTCAGTGATGAAGGAGGTGTTACTGTCTCCTCAGTGGCGGACAGGACAGGGGAGGTAGTAAAAGGTAAAGGTAAAGGACCCCTGGACGGTTAAATCCAGTCAAAGGCGACTATGGGGTGCGGCACTCATCTCGCTTTCAGGCCGAGGGAGCCAGCGTTTGTCCACAGACAGCTTTCCGGGTCCCAGTACGTTTCCGAGCACAATTCAAAGTGTTGGTGCTGACCTTTAAAGCCCTAAACGGCCTCGGCCCAGTATACCTGAAGGAGCGTCTCCACCCCCATTGTTCAGCCCGGACACTGAGGTCCAGCTCCGAGGGCCTTCTGGTGGTTCCCTCGCTGCGAGAAGTGAGGTTACAGGGAACCAGGCAGAGGGCCTTCTCAGTGGCACCCACCCTGTGGAATGCCTTCCCACCAGATGTCAAAGAGAAAAACAACTACCAGACTTTTAGAAGACATCTGAAGGCAGCCATGTTTAGGGAAGCTTTTAATGTTTAATAGACTATTGTATTTTAATATTTTGTTGGAAGCTGTCCAGAGTGGCTGGGGAAACCCAGCCAGATGGGCGGGGTATAAATTTATTATTATTATTATTATTATTATTATTATTATTATTATTAGGCCAGCATGACTAAACCGCTTCTGGTGCAACAGAACACCGTGATGGAAACCAGAGTGCATGGAAACGCTGTTTACCTTCCTGCCACAGCGGTACTTATTTATCTACTTGCACTGGTGTGCTATTGAACTGCTAGGCTGGCAGGAGCTGGGACAAAGCAGCAGGCACGCCCTCCGTCGCAGGGATTTGAACTGCCGACCTTCCGATCGGCAAGCCCAAGAGGCTCAGTGGTTTAGACCACAGCGCCACCCCCATCCTTCTCCCATCCCTCGGTGAGGTGGGACTGTACATAGTTTCTGACGTGGCAAAGTGGATGAGCTAGAACCTACCTCTGTAGGTGGAGCTCATGCTGTGTGGGCTGGTGGGTAGATGGGACTAGACATAGGAAACTCCTCCCACTAGGATCTTCCCTTGGATTCTCTTTCTCCAGCTCTCCTGACCTGGGCAGAGACCTTCCCAGCCCTATCTCTCCCTCCCTGGTGTCTTGGGAGGTCACCTGGCCTGGCCAGACCCCCACCACTCAGGGCCTATGACACATCTGGAGGTTCACAGGTGTCACACACCTGGTGTGATGGCCTGGAATTCGGACTTGGATGCTGAACCTGAGGGATCCCAGCCTGCACAGGATTCCCCGCCTCCAGAACCAGCTGAGCCAGGGCTGGGGCTTGAACCTGAAGGGTCCTCACCTGTGCTGGATCCTCAGGTGCAGGCATCAGCTGAGTCTGCTCTGGCTCCTGAGGTGATGGAGGACCCATTGCCTGCAGGTGCTCCACTCTCAGCCCCATCAGAGGAAGCTGAGGTTGCCTCTGGGTCCGGTAACCCTCCAGCCTCTCCTGAGCTGCAGAGGCTCAGGGCAGAGAGGCGGAGGGAGCTAAGTTCCCGCAGGAGGAGTGTTCACTTCCAGGCCAGGAGAGGTGAGTCACCAGAGGATCGGGGCTGCCCTATGCCTCGGGGCAGATAAAAGCCGGCCAGCTCCAGTCCCAAGTTGCGGGAGCAACATTGTTGGTTGCTAGTTCCTGCCTGAGCTCCTGATTTCACCTGACTCCCTGCCCTGCACCCAGCTTCAGCTACTACAGACTGCCTCCTTGTTGCGCCTTTGACCACGGACCGGACTTGGACCTCGCCTCTCGGGTAACCCATGGGACCAGCACACCTGGACTTCAAGAACTCATGTGACCTTAGGGCAGTGGTTCTCAAGCTTGGGTCCCCAGATGTTTTTGGCCAACAACTCCCATGATCCCTAGCTCACAGGACCAGTGGTCAGGGATGATGGGAGTTGTAGGCCAAAAACATCTGGGGACCCAAGGCTGAGAAAGACTGCCTTAGGGCCTCTGTTACTAAGCAAGCGTTGGCTTTTACCCCAAGGAAGGGAAGATGTCTAAATTACAACTAGCATTACACCATTATGAGCAAGACACGATATATTTTAGAGTGCTTAAAATGTAACTGATCCATGTTAAGTAATCTTGAGTATGTTTCCTTTGTGGATGTTATTGGGAGCCGCCCAGAGTGGGCTGGAGCAACCCAATCAGGTGCTCATTACATAAATAATAAAAGGATGATGATGATTTTCTCCTATTTTTTTTAAAAAAACATAGCTCTCCTGTTCAAATGAGCTCGCTCAACATATTCTGCTGTGGTTATCGCCAGCATTGGTGATATTTTAAACTCTGCAAATACGTTAATTACATTACTTGAGTAATGTAACTGTGTGTATAAACTGTATGCATAAATATTATATTAAGCAGCTAATATTGTCTGTTCCTAGATCCATGCCTGCTGTGTTGGTTAGAAGCAAAGCAGCTTGCTTTCCAGTTTGCCTAGGGATTTTACTTTATTGAGTTACTGGTTTAAAATCAACAAATTAGAACACAGTACACAGTATCCTTTTGCTTTATTCCACGGTCTTGAATTGAATTAGCCCTTATCATTGAATATTGTTGTTGCTAAATCCTTATGTAAGCAGAGACTATAGGATATAGATATGCAGCAAGATTTGCCTCGTGTTGTGGCATCGAAATCGTCTGCTTTTCTTGCCAGCATGTCAATATGGTTCAAGGTGATTTGACAGAGCTTTGAGATGCCAGCAAGAGGAAAGCTTTAACATCTTTATGGCTTGAGATTGCGGAGACAGAAAAGCTTCCGACATGATTAACGAGGAGATTGAATAATAGTTTAAAGATTTCGTAGTTGCAGAAAAAGTGTGATAGATGACTCTCATCACTGTATTGGATTTATGGCAAAGTTTAGAAAGAGTTATTAAAGGGTTTTAATAGCTTGACTGCAGTTGGTCAACTAAATCAGGGTTTTCATTAATGTCCTGAATATAAGTAATTTAGCAGTTCCTCTTCCTAAGGAGTGTGTTCTGCTCATGCTGCTGTTATAGCCTTGGCTAAATTCTATATCAGGAATAAAATAACATTTTAATGTGTTATTTGTATTGCTTTTAAATGCTATATCTTTTATGGGTTTCTATTGTTTGGTGGTGGAGAATTATTTTTGTAATGACTTTCCCTGCTGAACAAATGAACTTAAAGACAGATTTTAAGCCGCTTATGTGTTTTTTCTCTGAGAAATTATATGCTCCAGCAGTCTCCACAATTTGTGCAATTGGTTTTTTATGCATCTGACTATATTTTCATGTTGCAATTTGCCAAGCGCTGTGGCATACACACACACACACACACACACACACACACACACACACACACGCAGTGGTACCTCAAGTTACAAACGCCTCAGGTTACAAACGCTTCAGGTTACAAACTCCGCTAACCTGGAAGAGTTACCACGAGTTGAGAACTATGCCCCAGGATGAGAACAGAAATCGTGTGCCAGCGGCGCAGCAGCAACTAGAGGCCCCCTTAGCGAAAACACACCTCTAGTTAAGAACAGTTTCAGGTTAAGAACAGACCCCTGGAATGAATTAAGTTCATAACGAGAGGTACCACTGTGTGTGCGTGCGTGTGTGTGTGTGTATCTATATCTATATATCTATCTGATATCTGTTGTGAGCTACTCTGGGCACAATCAGAAATTGAAAAGGGGCATATAAATTCAGCTAGCTCTTAGACAGCAGGGAAGACTTTCAAACTATAGGTAAACTATTGCATTTAGCAAAAATAACCCTTACTAAAGGGACGCGGGTGGTGCTGTGGGTTAAACCACAGAGCCTAGGACTTGCCGATCAGAAGGTCGGCGGTTTGAATCCCCGTGACGGGGTGAGCTCCCGTTGCTCAGTCCCTGCTCCTGCCAACCTAGTAGTTCAAAAGCACGTCAAAGTGCAAGTAGATAAATAGGTACCACTCCAGCGGGAAGGTAAACGGCTTTTCCGTTCACTGCTCTGGTTCGCCAGAAGCGGCTTTGTCATGCTGGCCACATGACCCGGAAGCTGTACGCCGGCTCCCTCAGCCAAAAAAGCGAGATGAGCACTTCAACCCCAGAGTCAGTCACGACTGGACCCAATGGTCAGGGGTCCCTTTACCTTTACCTTTACCTTTACCTTTACCTTTACCTTTACCTTTACCCTTACTAAGGCTAACAGAGCTGTTGATTTTGTACTTTCTGTTTTTGGAAGTTGTTCATTATGGTTGTTTCTTATGGAACTAAATAAAAAAAGCAAGATTGAGGCAAACTTTTATAGCTGCCCTGATTTTCCGATATCACCCAGCCCTCCCCCACCCCCCAAAAAGCCCTGGGGACCAGAACTGGCTTGTAGGCCAGTGGTTCAGCACCCTCTTAAATAAGCTGTAAAAAAGAAGTAACTACTCAGAATCTCATCTTTGCCACATCTTGATTCTTATACCTCCAGATTTGACATGAACTCACTTGAGTGAAGAAACTGGAAGGTAATCATCCGAGGCATGACTTTGCAACTGAAAAAGAGATCTGCAATATCTGAAACCGCCTCCTTTGCCAAATACAAATTTGACAACATGAATCATGCATCCAGATTTTTTGGTTTGGGGCGCTGCTAACTTGTCTGCCAGTGTGAATGAAGGGAGGCTGAAAAAACCAGCATTTGGTTTGAGTTTTTTTCTCCCTTTAATTTGGTCTTAGTGCCTTAAGACTAATTGGCCTTTCAACATTGGAATTCTTCTTACAGCTGTGTAAAAGAGGGGATTTTTCCTGATGCAGCTTTTCAGATTCTTCCAACCCTTAACTATAATGAGCTGCATTTGCTGGAATTTCTTCTTCTTCATCATCAACATGAAAAAGGACCAGGTGTTAAAAGTAAACAAGCAAACACAGCGAAAGGGCCTTTCATAGCCAATCATGGAAGCTGCATAGTGCGAGATTTGATACTGATAGCACACAAGTGATTTCTTGATGCAGATCCTAGTCATTTCTGAGTGGCATTGCCCCTCGGCTTGGAAACGTTCTGGTCCCCAAGCCTTTCAAAATGACATTTCCCAGCACAAAACAGACTCTGCTAACCCAGAAATAGTACCTCGGGTTAAGAACTTTGCTTCAGGATGAGAACAGAAATTGGGCTTTGGCGGCGCGGCGGCAGCAGGAGGCCCCATTAGCTAAAGCGGTGCTTCAGGTTAAGAACAGTTTCAGTTTAAGAACAGGCCTCCAGAACGAATTAAGTACTTAACCCGAGGTACCACTGTATTAAAAAAGTGAACTGCTATTCATGTGGAGGAAGCCTAAAAGACCATTAACTGTTAATAACTCATTCTCAAATTGCCCCCATTAAAAATCAAATTGCCCCCTGTGGGGAGTGTGCCCCACAATCGGAACCACGGGATTAGAGTTTGAAATTTGTCTTGTGCAGTGCTATTTTTCAGGTTGTCTCTGGTCTTATGGGCTGTAGCCACAATTACTGGGTTCGTATGGTTTAAATGGACTGGTGAGACTAAATTTTATTGGGTTTATGTGCACACTCAAGCATGTGAGAAATGGATTATTTTAGATTTTAAAAAATCTTTTTCAGAAATCTATTGTGGTACAGTGAATATTCTACATTTTGATGCATGTGGACATTAACTACAAATAATAGCCCCAGAAAAGTTTGGTGAATGTTTGAGAACTCAGATACCCAGTGGCGAATGCTTATAGCCTTCTAACTATGCCTTAACATCTGTGATGGGTCTGGAAGCCTTTCGCAAGGAATACCTCTGCTCACTCAGAGATATATTTACAAGGTACAGAACATAGCTTCATGCGTCCAAATCCTTGGTAGCAGATCCAGGAAGCGGGAGCTTTTGGCTCCTCCTCCAGCAGAGGGACGTGGGTGGCGCTGTGGGTTAAACCACAGAGCCTAGGACTTGCTGATCAGAAGGTCGGCTGTTCGAATCCCCATGACGGGGTGAGCTCTCGTTGCTCGGTCCCTGCTCGTGCCAACCTAGCAGTTCGAAAGCACCTCAAAGTGCAAGTAGATAAATAGGTACCACTCCGGCAGGAAGGTAAACGGTGTTTCCATGCACTGCTCTGGTTCACCAGAAGCGGCTTAGTCATTCTGGCCACATGACCCGGAAGCTGTATGCCGGCTCCCTCGGCCAATAAAGCGAGATGAGCGCCGCAACCCCAGAGTCGGTCACGACTGGACCTGATGGTCAGGGGTCCCTTTACCCTTTACCTTTACCAGCAGAGGAGCCCCAAACGCCTCCTTTGTTCCCTACGTTTTAACCCCCTCCTGTCCTGTGCTGAAGGAATGAGCATCAAATCTCCCTCTGTCCCTGAACTGGTAGAGTGGTCTTGATGCTCTCCAGCATCTGGGAGTATCTTCACCGCTTGAGTTCCTTCAGCTTCCTTGTCCTCCTCTCCTTCCCCTGTCTTTTCTAAAGGCTCCTGTTCCTCCCCCTCCCTCAGCATTCCCTGGCAGCCCCATGACAACATCTGAGCCTACCTTATTGGTCATTGGTTCACCAGCTCTGGGCCAGCCATCTAAGACATACAACAATGAAACATGGCACAGCATCACTGTACAAAGAAGGATTAATGTTCAGGAAGGTGTCATGACAGGAAGAGGAGAGCTGGTCATAGGGGACACCACTGCCATCGGCACCCCCAACATCAGGCACAACCTAACATGCAACCCAACCCTTTGTTCCAACAGATGTTGGCTGCTGTTCTCACTGCGAAGGCAGATGGATTCAGTATGAAGGCCTGGAGGCACTGCTAATGACCTCATTACCACGAGACATATTAAAACCATTTCAACCGCAATTGGTGCACGACGTTCTGCCTTAAATAGACAGACCCCAAAAACGTTAAGTGACTAGGGATCATGAGAGGTACACAGTGGTTCATGACGTGAAGACACCCCATGGAATAAGTCTCAGTGCAATGGGATTGAGGAAGCAAAAATAAACATGTGAATGAGTGAGAGAGTCATGATTTTCATGCTCAACAACAATTCAGCTTCCCCCCAAACCCCACACAGAGTACTAAGAACCACCCTGAAAATGTATGTCACGCATACAATTATTATAGCTTTCTGGCTGGTAAAGAAGCCATTTAATCTCTCACTGGGTGAAATGAAACGTTGCATGACTGGCTTGCGTCTCCTACTCCTTTCCTTTACAGAAAGGCAATTTTTGCCCGATACATTTTGTACTTCAGCGTGTATCAGATTCCTCTGCGTGATTATATACTTAATGTGTCACACAGGCTAGCGGCAACACAAAAGCCACCAGGAGGTTTCTGTAAGCGGTTCTTTACATTAGAGGCCATGAGAATGTACTGTGGGATAGCTTATTTTGTCAACGCAAGGGAGGCAGCAATACAGTAAATGTGAAAAGCATTTGCCGCAGTTGTTCGGGGATCTTGAGCCTATTTTCCCACTACTGTTTTATTAGCACAGATATATACTTTGCTGCAATTACTGGCATATTTCCCTCTGTGCACACACAACAGCTCCTTAAAGGAAAACAGCTGATAATCTTGCCCTCCCTGCTTCCAACTGAATTGAACCCTCTGAAAGCTATAGTTAGATACATGCTTGAAGCCCATACTAAGCAAAGCTGGTGAGATTCAGAAATTCAGAAGGAATTGCTTGCTGCTAGAACAGAGCATAGCCTACAAAGGTTCTCTCAGGTTCCCTTTAGGAACACACAAGGACCAGGGTTGGGTTATGGGGTGGCATGTCAGTTGCACTCCTCCCCATTTCTTCCCCTTTGAAAGATTTGGGGGACAGGTTGAGCAGATGCCCAAGGTTGGACTGGATAAAAAGGTAAAGGGACCCCTGACCATTAGGTCCAGTTGTGACCGACTCTAGGGTTGCAGTGCTCATCTCGCTTTATTAGCCGAGGGAGCCGGTGTACAGCTTCCAGGTCATGTGGCCAGCATGACTGAGCCGCTTCTGGCGAACCAGAGCAGTGCACGGAAACGCTGTTTGCCTTCCCGCCGAAGTGGTACCTATTTATCTACTTGCACTTTGACGTGCTTTCGAACTGCTAGGTTGGCAGGAGCAGGGACCGAACAACGGGAGCTCACCCCGTCATGGGGATTTGAACTGCCAACCTTCTGATCGGCAAGTCCTAGGCTCTGTGGTTTAACCCACAGTGCCACCTGTGTCCCTATCTCTAGTCAAATTCAGTTG